>NC_092054.1:1010285-1378733 GCF_003086295.3 Arachis hypogaea | reverse complement strand
CAAAACCGAATAAACCATCTTCATCACCGCTACAAGCCTGCAGTATAATCGTAAAACGGGAGCAATGTCATCAATTTTTGTTTCCTTTCAACTCAAACTGAGAAGATAACAATGCAAACATTATAATAAGCTAAAATTAACAGTAAGAAGGCAAAGTATTTCATGGAGCTCTCACAAAAAGTTCCATCAAATGGAGCTGTCTAAAATATTTAAAACTCGTCCTATCTCACTTTTCTAGATTTATAGATTGGGAACAAAATAATTAACAATTTTTTATCAGTCTCTTCTCTATGGTTGAGGTTAAACAGAAAAAAGAAAAAAATCTTTTAACTCAAAAGAATACTACCCTTTGCACTGCCACTAAGCCACTAAGATTAGTGTGTTCTCATTATTCAATAATGGAAATACGAAGAGAAAGATAACGAGAAATTGTTACTGGTCATTAGGCAGCAACTCAGTTGAAACTTCTTCCTGAGAACTCCATTGGTGGTCTTCTGTTTCAGTCGGAAGATTTTCTTGCCAGTGGGAACACTGTGGCGACCAAAATGGGTCTCCCGGACAGATTCAAGGTTCGAAGATGATTTTAGTCATCGTTATAAAACAAGACCAACAAAGGTTGCTATAAAAAAGGTTGCTTTTTGGTTCAAAGTTACTACTAATGTGACATAATTATTGTGGATCTGATCGATACAACTAAATACAAAATATTACTTTGTAAATACTAAATTAATATTCATAGATGAGTAAACCTGAGTCAAATTTTTAAACTGTGCAGAGTTTGGATAAAATAGAGTATGGTGAATTGGTGAGGATTGCAACCATGAAGAAGAAGGGGTCGTTAATAAATTTTTTTTAAGAGTTTTGTTCCCAATTTATAAATATTTTAGTCAACTCCATTTGATGGAACTTTCTATAAGAGCTCCATCAAATACTTTGCCCAGTCACAAATGATGTTCGACTGTTCAACTTATTAAATGGAAATATTGAATACTGCTATAAATGACAGACACCATTAGGAAGGTTTACATTTACCTGTACTAGTACAGCAGCGGCTGCATCTCCAAAAAGGATACAGGACCCCCTGTCAGTCCAGTCGACAAATCTTGAAAGACCATCAGCACCAACTACCAGGACATTTTGAAACCCACCACCTACATTCATATTGATAAACAGAGATTTTTTCACCAGATTAAAAAGATATTACAACCTCATTTCAACAAAATAATGAATCCATACCCCTAATGTGACAAGCCGCTGAGATTAAACCCAACACAAATCCACTACAAGCAGCTGTAATGTCATAAGACAATGGATTTCTTTTGCAGCCAAGGTGCTTTTGAATCTGAAATTCATAAGGACAATATAAGAGATCATGAAAGTGATTCAATCATTTGATACAGTTGTGCAGCTTCTCTTATAGTCCAGCCTTAACCCATACCTGAGGGGCAGAGCCGAAAAGATCCTCTGGAGTAGACGAGCACAACAATATTAGATCAACATCATCCGGATCAACCTTTGCCATGTCAAGAGCTTTCTGTGCCGCGTCTACTGCTAAAGTTGTCAAGCTATCCCTGCCTGCAAGCACAACATCAAGCCAGGTCCATCACCACACAATACGACTTCGAATGATATTTTGAACAAGTTGTTATCAATATATTTATGTGATGAATCCACGGAAACAATGGCCTGCTTTATAAGTTATCGATGCTCCATTGACTTCTACAGCAACTAAATTCTAGAGCCACCCTAAGAACATGCTATGTAACCTAACCATAGTAGCTCTAGCAGTAGCAAATAGCAATTCACTAACCTGAAAGAACTCGGCGGTTACGAATCCCAGTACGAACTGATATCCACTCATCATTAGTATCAACTATTTTTGCGAGGTCATCATTGGAAATCTGAAGAGAAGGAACAGCTGAACCACATCCAACTAACTTGCATCCCCTGCTAAAAAGCCTGCAAACAAAGAGTTTACTTGTATAAATAAGAAAGAGAAAACAAAAGACCCCCCCAAAACAAGGAAATTACATATGTCTTGGAAAATCCAAATTCAACCATGATGCAAGAAATTGTAACCTTTTGAGAATGAGCAGAAATGATTACAAGCATCAGATAAGTTTTGAAAACAAAAAGAAATTATTATATCCCAAAATCCATCAAATTCCAAAAAATGAGTATGAAAGTCAAAGCTAGTGTTCAGTGGAGCAAATTAACAAACACGGCATGTGCAGAATTAAGTTAAGCACAAAAAAGGACTAAAAAATGGAGCTTGGAAAGAGAAAGAGACCTGGGTATGGGAGATTGGGAAGGAGAAGAATCAATGGAAGAAGCTTTGCCTTGGAGTGCACTAAAGCAAACAACTTTGGGATACCCAAGTGAAGAATAAGGGGCAAGGAAGAAGGTAGAAGATACATTTGGCATTTTTGCACCAGAAAACTATAAAAGCAAAAGAGATTGATGTATGTATTTGTGTGTGAATTATGTCATATGAGAAAGAAAGAAAGAAAAAAACGAACTGAAAAAAGAGAAGAAAAGAGTGAGATCGTCAAAATCCAAGTAAGATTTTGTGAGAGAGATGTTAATGTTGTTTGTTATGTTAATGTGTTTTCAGAGTCGTTGGGAATTGAAACTAACACGCACACGAATTGAACCAAACAAAAGCGGTGCCTAATGTGTCGCCGTTTTGCGGCGGAGATTACAAAAGAAAAAAAAACCTGTCAATTCTTTTTCATTAACAAAAAAAATTAGAGATTATGTCACGGGATTTGAATCCTCTAAAATTTGAATTTTACTTTAAAAAATAAAGTGTAATTTTTTATTATTTATTTCATAAGTGAGACTAAAAATAAATATAAAAGAGAAACTATTCAAGTCTAGAAGATTATACTTTATTCTTTAAAGTAAAATTCAAACTTTAGAAAATCCAAATCTTATGTAATCAAAATTTTATTTAAACATTTTGTTGATTAATGAATTATTATTTATATAAGATAAAATTTGAATATTTATTTAAGTGAATAAATAAATTAACTATTTGATTAATTCAAACTAATTATTATTTCAACTCACTTATTTTTTAAATAAGTTGAATTTTAAATTTATTTAATTTGATTTAAATAAATTATACACATGTATCTAATCATATATTAAAAGATCAGTCAGATAATTATTTTGTCACTTAAAATGTTAATAATCATTTAAAAAATTGGAATTGTAGTCAAATGACTATGTAAATTTTTTTATATTATTATTAAGTTAAAATTAAACTTTTCAAATTAACTTATTTTGTTTAATATAGAAGAATTAATCAATTAACACACATTTTTCATTTAGTAGGCTTTATTTGATAATAATATAGATAATTAGATATAAAACATACAAGTTGTTTTGAAAAATAAAAATAAAGACATAATTTTTTGTTTTTAGTTTTACTTTTTATTTAGTGGCTAATATCTTATTCTTATATGATAATATATAGATGATTATACATTGAGTAGATATAATTTTTAAAAAAGAAAGAAAATATACATAAAAGTATTGTATAAAAGAACAATTATTATATGTATTTACATATATTATTTTATATATTTTTAATATATGTTTATATTCTAATATATATAATCTATATAAATAATTGATTGATAGCTCACTTTTAATATAATATCACCATCATTTTCTTTTCTTGTGTTATTGATCCAACTGCTTTTGTGGCTTGTTCAATTGTTGTAACCCACTACCCACCAATACCATCCTTATTCTTCCAAGCAACAATCATGTGTTTAATTTAAAGTACTAATTAATGTAGTTACATATCTGGCTACCTGCTTTGCAAAAAATAGTTTAATGTTTTATGAGTATTACTAACTATACTTTTTAATTAATCAATTATTTTAGAGTATGACTTTGATGCTTTATCAAATTTAAAAAGATTTATGCTCATTAACTAATTGTAGTATTTTTTCTTGCATAGTTATTAAAATAATCAAATAATATATATGGGTGAAAATTAACTATATTATTAACTTAAAAGATGAAAATAAAGCTAGTGTAGCATAAATCTTATCTTCTAATCAAATATACTTTCAAAGTGTATTTGGATGGGGTCATTAAATTATTAAAGAAAAGAAAATAATTATGGAAAATATTTAAAATAATTTATAACAAAATTGTGTTTGGGCATTCAATAGAAGAATTATAACATTTAAGAAAATTTAATGAATAATTTTAATTAGCTAAAATAAAGGATTTCAATTTTCACTTATAGTAAATGGATTTTAATTTCTCATTCTTTTATCTTAATTAAAATTAACAAAAAAAGAAGTCAAATGAGAGAAAAATAAACCAATAGAAGTAATTTAATTACATTGCCCATACAAAAAATTTTATAAATGCAAGTAATATATTTATTTCATCCAAATAAAAAATGTTGCAATTGATTAAAATTTAATTAAAACATAAATGTCTATGTGTTTAAAATTCTATAAAATTTTAAAATACTTTTATCTAAACACAACCTCAATATGTAAAAATCAAATTCTTCTTTTAGTAATAAAAATACTCAATCAATAAGTCAATATCTTATATGAAAGAAGGGGCAAGAGAGAGTTTTTAATTTACAATGACATTTGGCTCACATGTTATATAAATTTCTAAACCAAATTTTCCTACTAATAAATGGTGGGGAAAGATTGATCCATGTTTGGGACCCTTAACCCTGTGCATGTTTGCCAAGTCAAGGACTCAAGGCACCTCAATAGTTAAATTTGATTCCCCTAATAAATTATTCTTTTTTTCTTTTTGGACATACGTAATAATAAATTATTCCGAACATTGATATTAACGCTTTTTTTTTTTTTTAAATTAAGTGAGGGCACAAGGCTAGAAACAAGACTAATAAAGATCATAATAGTTTTAAAATAACCGACTTATAATTACTAACCATCAGAGTGGCGCAGCGGAAGCGTGGTGGGCCCATAACCCACAGGTCCCTGGATCGAAACCAGGCTCTGATATAAAAAAGAGAAGCTTCTCCCACTTTAACAGGATTTTGGGGAAAATGGCATGACTTGATACTTGAACTGCAGATAGAGAGAAGTATGTGGTATGATGTCTCTGCCATTTGGAATGTTTCTTGAACCTCTTTTCACTTTTAATATCTGATGTGCTTATGAAATTTCGCTATTCTTTATTTGCATTGGGTTGTTGTTGACTTGTTGGCTTATCCATTCAGAAAATATTTAGTTTTTTTCTTTGGTGATAATATGCAATGGAATATAAAGCTTGAATCCTTTCATTTGATTTTGGGACAGCATGTATCACTCTTTTTTGTATACTATTTCCTTCCAAATCTAGATTTTGATGGCCTTTGTTGGCTGTATAAGCAATTCTTAAATTCTTAATTATTAGCTATTGATCAGGTTATATTTCTGACTCGTTTCATGTTGGTGGTAGTTACTTTAATGTATTTTATATGAATAAGTATAGAGAGTCAATGGTCTAAGCGTACAATGTGTACAATGGAGGTTTAGGAAGTATTAGAGATATGACCATTAGTGTTACATTATCCTGTCAGGTTACGCTTTTGGGAGGAATGGTTTCATGATATGATATTAGAGTTCTAGATCCAAAAGATTAAAAGTTCGATTCTTGGTGAACCCCAAAATCAGCTTAAGCTTTTGAAATAAGTGGTTTTATAACATGAGATGTTTATTATCCCTAGTATCCGGATGGTTATTCTGGATAGTACGGATGATGTTCATTTTACTCATTTTATATGTTGTTACCTCTTGAATTTTGCAGGAAAAATTTGCCGTGTCTACACCAACACTTCTATTTAATCTTGAACTAGACACACTACGGTATATTCTCTTTATATATACATACATGTTGCTGTGCCTAAATCCATAGTTTTAATACAATTATTTTTGACAGAGTTAGTATTGAATTTACAGTGCCGATTTAGGCCTTTTGGGCTTCCCTCCCAAAGATTCTTGACGTTTTTATATGTTTATGACACTGCATAACAACCTTTGAAGCTGTGTTAAAAAAAAAATAGAGGATTACTGTTACTTATATGTTCAGGGAAAAAATGCTTATAACATTTGCGAGTTAGAATTATAGAATTTAGAGTGTAAAGGTTTAAAATGTAACATTTCAAGACCTGACTCTCCCTCCCTTTTCCTCTGAAACAGGAATTCACAAAGACACAAACAAATGCTATACATACAACATCAACAAAGTCTTATTTCACTTGGTGGGTCGATTATATGAATTAAATAATTTCATTGAATTCTATTATGTATGATGTTTACAGTAAGATATAAATCTTCTTTAATTACTTCGTGTATGTTTTTTGGAAGAGGAGAGAAGCTCTCTACAATTTCTTCGAAGAGGCTACAAGGTGTTCTATTTTGTTAGTTTATCAGTCTATGTTTTTGTTTATGCTTGTGGCTTGTTTGTTGGCGTCTCTTATTCACATATAAGGGTCCTTTTTTTCAGCTTATTTTGCCAAAATACTGTATAAGAAAGCCAGGTTTCACATATTTGGATAAAATTTAGAAATAATTAGGATTTTGCGAGTTTTAAGCTTTTTTTATTTTGTTGGAGCTGAAGATAGTAGCATATAAGAAAAATCAACTTTTAGTTTTTTCAATTATAAAGAAACTTTTGTCAAACATGCCTGAAATCTTTTACCTGCCTCATTTGATATTGCAGGCAAGCACATGGTGGGAAGAAGATTTTGATTTGGAAGCATCTTCTGCATGGAGGAGCTGATCACTACACTATAAAACTAATATAAGAGATTCTCTCTGTTTTTTTTGTTATTTAAATGTAAGTATTATGTAATATTCCCAATTTTCTGTTCAGTTTGAAACCAATGTGACCCATTTTGTGGCATTTATAGTTGAATTGTTGCAAACAAATATCAGATGGAATTTCCAAACCCAATTGTAACAAATCATATTGTGGGAATCCACCAAAGTATACCAGCAATTAGTTTGATAAAAGGTTAAAGAAACCCATCATATCCCTGAAAAGACCATTAATCTCTCTATCTTGCGGAATTGATTTGGATCCTCTCATACTTAGAATAAAAAAGTTTGCTCTAACCAGATCATGTTTGCTTCAAACATGAGAGAATTTAACTTCATGGAATCATGTTGCATTTATTGTCTATGTAATCCCATAGTTTGATTTGCTAACATGCATAACAAATATATATGTATAGCCCAAGTAGAAGATTGTTAGGAAATTATTATTTCTTAATATATTTATGGATAATACATATATATTAATTATAATCACAAATTAAGTAATTTCACATTAAATGACTTATATAACGGTTATCTCATTTATTGTCATAAATATTAAATTAAATAAATCATTATTACTTTTGATTTGGATAAATGAGATTAAAACCATATATACTATTTTATTTAAGTTTTAGGGTTTAATGAGTGTTACACTCAAATATAAAGAATATTTCAGAATTTTGGTCTCCAACACATCAAACTCGTATCCGTATCTCTTTTCCCACAGTGGAGTTGTGATTCAGCCCTATTAGGGATGCAGAAGATTTTGGTTGACGAAGATCAAAGAAGCACAAGAGCTAAGCTCTCTTATCTCAACTATGCTCTCGAATGAAGTGACGTTTTCTCGCTCTCAGTTATATTTCTTAATAATTTAACATGGATGATCTTGAGATTGAGAAATACTAAAATTTTCAAATAAAATAGAATTTTTATTCAATCAAATAATGATAAATAAATTTATTGAATTAAATTATAATAATATGATCATTAGATGATAAAAAATGTTAGAAAAATAAATAAATAATATTTTAAGAGTATAGAAATATATATTAAATTGTCATTTCACTTTACTTTTTTAATCAACGACAATAAATAACTTGAATTAATTAGATTTTTACAAAAAATTATATACCTAAAATTATTTCATTTCTTCAAAAAATTTTTGAACATATAATAGTTCAATGAGAGGTTCACTATTGAGAATTGAATATAATATTTTTAAATTCGTATTTTCAATAAAAATATGTACTTAGTTCTATCCATCCTAAATAATTCTATATTCACAATTACTTATCCATCTAAATAATTTTAACATAGATAAAATATTATCTTTAGATGCAAAAAATTTAAAATATATTTATTCTATTTCAAAAATTAATATTCATATTTAACTTAGAATTTCAACAAATATGATAAAAATATTATATTTTTTAGTTAAAAAAGTAAAATATCTATAAATATATTTTTGTGCTTTAGCTTTAAATTTAAAAAAAAAAAAATTGACAAGTTAATGGAATCAAATCATATTTTTATAACATATATAAGAATGTATATTACACATAAATAAAAAATGTTAGGTGTAATAAGAATAAATACATAAATTAAAGTAAAATTTTAAAAAATAAGAACCAATAAAATATTGAAAAAAATATATCTCTATTTTTTAGATACATATTTATAATTTAAAAAACTTAAAATTTTCTAACTTCTTGTTAACTTCATAGTTAGTTATTGTTTTATGGTGGAAACTCAAGTGCAGTCGACTTCACGTGAAGTTGATAACTGAGAGCCGATAGATAATTTGATTGATTTGACTAAATTTTTATATAACAGCTCTCAGATATCAACTTTACATGAAGTCGATTTCACCTGAATTTTCACATTATTTCATTCTTTCTTTTACATTACTTCATATAAAAAACACGGTTTCTTCTTCTTTCTTTTACATTACATTCTTAAATGTGATAACACCACTTTCTCGTTTTGAAACTCATCCAAAATGTTCTCATGATGAAGTCAGATAGCACCTTCTTCTTCTTTTATTATTGTTATTATTATTTATTTGCCCCCTTGTTTATGTGATTGTACCTGTATATAGTTTCGAAACGAAAGAAGTAATTGGCACACTTTAAATCTTTAAAATCTTATGATTCACCATTATTAAGGCTATTTTTTGTGATTTCATTCTACTATATTTGTGTTCATAAAATATTTTCTTTTCCAATCCCAGCACACTGATAACAAACATAAAAAATATGATGTGAAAGACATGGTTAGGGGTGACAAAACAGGTCGAGCTCCGTCAGACCGATCCGCTAAACCCGCTAAAAAAAGGTGGGTCGGGTTAGGATTTGGAGCCCGCCAAATCTGCACCGCCAAATTGGCGGGTTTTGGCGGGGCAGGGCGGGCCGGTCTAAGCGGGTCGAAGATTTTTATTTTTTATTTTTTTATTAAATAAAAGAGTGATTACTATTATAAAATTTTTAAACACTTTTTTTCATTTTTTGTTTTTATTCTTATATTTTAGTTATTAATTTTATTTATTTTATTTTACAATTTCGTATATATACTCAAATTATGTGACTTATTTTTTAAGATAAAGATATTCTATTGACAAATATTATTTTGAACAATTTTATTAAAGTTAAAAATTTAAAAAAATAGTAAAAAAATTATATTATAATTTGACTATTTTTTATTTGTATTTGATTTTTTAATTATTATTTTTTGGTTAATTTTAATAAATTTTATTTTTCAAAAAAAAAGAAGCGGGTTAGCCCGCCAATCCGCCATAAAGTGGGACGGACTAGCATTTTGAACCCATTTTATTTGGTGGGCGGGCCAGTCCGCCCCGTTTATAGGGCGGGCCTAGGAGGGTTGGGGTGGGCCGGCCCGCTTTACCACCCCTAGACATGGTGCATAGTCATCTTCTGCAGGTGGAGCATAAGATAAAGCATAAATAAACATAATTGTTATTTAAAAATAAACATAATAATCTATTTTTATTTAATTGTAACGCAGTTGATTTTATTTGGTCTTAATAATAGAGTTGTTACCAATAAAATAATTTGTACTTAATTAGTTTGAGTGAAGAAACACAAAAAATCAAAAGTTTAAGTAAGAAGATATAGATGGTATGTTCATAATTTTTTTTAATTATAATGCATATAATAGTATGATATTATATACAAAATATTTTTAAAACACATTCAAAATCATAAAATTATAGAATTTAAATATAAATGTTAATAATATAATTAATCTTTTGATTTTTGATTCGATAAAATGTAACTAATATTTATTATTTAATTATTAGTTGAAAATATTAACGTTTTTAAATAAAGTAAGTTATACTTAATTAATTTGATTAAAGATGCACAAAAAATTAAAAATTTAAGTAAAAACATGTAAATAGTATATTCATAATTTTTTTTTAATTATAATACATCTAAAAATATGATGTTATATATAAATTATTTTTAAAATATATTTAAAATTTAAAAGTTTAAGTAAGAATACGTAGATGTTATGTTCATAATTTTTTTTTTTCTAAATCTTATATGAGAAGAAGGGGCAAGAGAGAGTTTTTAAATTTACAATCACATTTGGCTTACATTTTATATAAATTTCTAAACCAAATTTTCCTACTAATAAATGGTGGGGAAAAATTGATCCATGTTTGGGACCCTTAACCCTGTGCATGTTTGCCAAGACAAGGACTCAAGGCACCTCAATAGTTAAACTTGATTCCCCTAATAAATTATTTTTTTTTTCTTTTTGGACATACGTAATAAATTATTCCAAACATTGATATTAACGTTTTTTTTTTATAAATTAAGTGAGGGCACAAGGCCCAACAAAAATAGAAACAAGACTAATAAAGGCTCGATCAGGGTTGTGGACATTGGAGATCATAATAGTTTCAAAATAAGCGATTTACCATTAACAGCCATCAGAGTGGCGCAGCGGAAGCGTGGTGGGCCCATAACCCACAGGTCCCTGGATCGAAACCAGGCTCTGATATTGAAAAGAGAAGTTTCTCCTACTTAGCAGAGTTTTTGGGCTCAGGTCCCATTTTTACACCAAATAAAAAGGAGGCAACATATATGGCCCAACAATTTTTATATGACTTTTTAAAAAAACATATTGCGCCATGACAAAAAACATTTAAGATATTACGGAAATAAAATAAAAAATTACAGTATTCCAAAAAAATAATAAAATAATTACAAAATTAAGTCTCTTAAGGAAAACTATGCATACTTATTTAAATAATTATTTTTTAACCTAATAATTTACACATCTAAGTATAGTTATAATTGCATATTCTTACAACTTCAATAATTATGTATAATATAAAGTAATTATATACTATTAATCAACAAAAAATAGAAAATATGAATAAATAAATAAAGTAAACAATTATTATAATGAAGAACTATTTAGCATTAAAAATAAATTTAAATTAATAGAATAATTTATTTATTTAAATAAATATTAAAATTTTAAATCATATATAATAATTTATTAACCAATAATAAATTCTTCAATATAGCTGACAAATTAATCTTTGTTTGACCAAATTGGAAAAACAGTAGAAGAAGGAAAAAAAAAAAAAAACTATTTAGCATAATGGATATTTTTTTTGGCTTGTATTTTTTAATATTTAACATTTAATATTGGTATCCATAATAATCCATACGTAATTGGGGTGTTGTGTGACAATGCTTCTTCTCTGCGCTTCTTCCATCTCTTCTCCACCTCACAAACTCTTCACTCCTCTCTTCTCTTCTTCTTCTTCTTCTTCTTCTTCTTCATCTTCATCTTCTTCTTCTTCTTCAACCTCACATTCTCTCAGAAACCCCTTATTCCCATTCAAGCTCACTACTTCCACCACCACCAGAATCCAAAGCCTTGCTAAGGAAGAAGCTTCATCTTCATCTTCATCAGAATTAGGTTATGATCCAAAGGCAGGTGTTTCCGTTTACAAGCCCAAATCATACGAAGTTCTCGTCACTGATGCAGCCAATTCCCTCGCTTTTGCTCTCCAAGACGCCAAAATTCGCCTCGAGATCGATTTCCCGTACATCTCTTTTTGCATTTCTTTTTTCACAATTTCTAAAAAGCTTCAACTTTGAATAAAAGCTAGAAACTTTGTTGTAATTTGTAACTTATAATAG
This sequence comes from Arachis hypogaea, assembly GCF_003086295.3. Classification (NCBI taxonomy): domain Eukaryota; kingdom Viridiplantae; phylum Streptophyta; class Magnoliopsida; order Fabales; family Fabaceae; genus Arachis; species Arachis hypogaea. The sequence goes on along the minus strand of NC_092054.1, from coordinate 1,366,738 downwards.
TCTTCGTCCATGCATAGTGATACTTTGTCTTTAAGATAGTCGTTTTTATTTATTGTTCAAGTAAAGCTTATTATTGATTTTTCAATGGTTAATGCAATGCTTTACATGGTTTCTATGTTCCTGTGTGACAGTTAGCATCATATTGCTATTTTGGAAATGGTTTAGTTTCTTGTTTGGACACTAGATACTATTATTATCTTCTTTTCCTATGTTGTTAACCTATAACTCTTCAGGATTCCAATTAACAATTGAGCTTTTAGGTGTGGCTTTTATTGCTGTAATTCTCTTCCTGACTTTTGTTCCCTTGGGTTGTGTATGCAGGCCCTTGCCCAGCAACATAAGTTCTTATAAGGTACTATTCTTTGCTATCATGAAACAAATGTTATGAAGTGACTAATGTTTGTCAGTTTTGGCCCTTCATTATATGTAGCTGCAACTTTTCCATTGTAGTGCTATTAATGATAGTTGAGAGTGCCTTAACTTGTCAACTTTTACTTCTTCTTCATTAGTACTTAGCTTCAGATTCTTAGATGCACTTGCGGATATTGTCACAATCAATAACATAACATTTTAAGATATGGCGCACGGCTAACTTGAATTCTGATCTAAAATGACATTTATTTCTTATTGGTTGTGAGCACAGTTCATGTGTGTCGACATATAAGTCCGTTTAGTTGATTTTCATGTCTATGCTTTATGTTAGGCTAACATCAATTTCATGCTTCAAGAGACATTGTTCTAATTCACGGTTACTTGACCTTTGTGAGGCATGCGTCTCAAAACATTGCACATAATTGTCTCAAATTCCTAAATATTTCAAGGGATCTTCAGATGAGTTCATTGATGCCAACATTCAACTCGCATTGGCTGTTGTGAAAAAGCTCCAGGAGAAACAGGAGACCCGAGCTTGCTTAGTAAGAAGACGCATTATTTTCGTCCCATCCTTACTTAGAAGAAATATTTATTCTCGTGAATAAATTTTTACCTTCTGTTTTTCTGGAGAAGATCTTATGATATATGTTCCCGATTGTAGGTCTTCCCTGATAAGCCAGAAAAGCGCAGAGCCTCCGAGTTGTTCAAATCAGCTCTGGATTCGGTAATGAAAATACACTTATTATGATTTTTTCCCCATCTTTCTAATGGATTTATCTTATTTTCCTGCATCTTTCTTATTTTGAAGTGTCATTTTTGTTGTGAATTCAGATTGATGGCATTACCATTGGTTCCTTAGATGATGTCCCTGCTGGACCTATGACTTCATTTTTCCGGTCCGTTAGGAACACCCTTGATTTTGATTTTGAAGATGAAAATGAAGGTTTGTTCTTTGGGGAAAATGGCACTAGGATATTGTACTAAGTTAATAACTTTTTCCAAATTATCATGTTCGAAACTTAGGGATGAGAATATATCAAAAATTCAAAATTAATAATAATGCACGATGACTTGATACTTGAATTGCAGATAGATGGAAGTCTAATGAGCCTCCATCACTCTACATATTCCTTAACTGCAGTACGCGTGAACTTGCAAATATAGAGAAGTATGTGGTATGGTGTCTCTGCCATTTGGAATGTTTCTTGAACCTCTTTTCACTTTTAATATTTGATGTGCTTATGAAATTTCGCTATTCTTTATTTGCATTGGGTTGTTGTTGGCTTATCCATTCAGAAAATATTTAGTTTTTTTCTTTGGTGATAATATGCAATGGAATATAAAGCTTGAATCCTTTCATTTGATTTTGGGACAGCATGTATCACTCTTTTTTGTATACTATTTTCTTCCAAATCTAGATTTTGATGGCCTTTGTTGGCTGTATAAGCAATTCTTAAATTCTTAATTATTAGCTATTGATCAGGTTATATTTCTGACTCGTTTCATGTAGGTGGTAGTTACTTTAATGTATTTTATATATTGTTACCTCTTGAATTTTGCAGGAAAAATTTGCCGTGTCTACACCAACACTTCTATTTAATCTTGAACTAGACACACTACGGTATATTCTCTTTATATATACATACATGTTGCTGTGCCTAAATCCATAGTTTTAATATAATTATTTTTGACAGAGTTAGTATTGAATTTACAGTGCCGATTTAGGCCTTTTGGGCTTCCCTCCCAAAGATTTGCATTACCGTTTCCTTTCACAATTTACTCCGGTATTCTACATTAGAATCAGAGAGTATTCAAAGGTGCCTCTTCTTTATTGAATTGTTTTTACCTGATCATTTTCTCAAATAATTGGTATTGATTGTTTTCTTTTTATGTTTTTAAGACAGTTGCAATAGCACCTTATATTGTCAATTACAGTGGAGCAGTGTTCCGCCAGTATCCAGGTATGGCTATATGGTATTTTGATCTTAGTATATAACCAGTGCACTAAATTGTTACTTAATAGTTTGTTGTTCAGGTCCTTGGCAGGTGATGCTTAAGCAAGCAGATGGTTCTTACGCTTGCATAGCAGAAAGCGCAATCCGCTTCACCCTTGGTGAAGTAAATACACCATCTTTAACTCTTTTCACTTTTTAAACTGTAAACACTTTGATATTAACTTTTAAACTGATGTAGGCCAAAGAAGAGTTGTTGAGAGTCTTGGGACTTCAAGAAGAGGAGGGAAGCTCTCTAGAATTTCTTCGAAGAGGCTACAAGGTGTTCTATTTTGTTAGTTTATCAGTCTATGTTTTTGTTTATGCTTGTTGCTTGTTTGTTGGCGCGTCTCTTATTCACATATAAGGGTGCTTTTATTCAACTTATTTTGCCAAAATACTGTATAAGAAAGCCAGGTTTCACATATTTGGATAAATTTTAGAAATAATCAGGATTTTGCGAGTTTTAAGCTTTTTTTTTTTTTGTTGGAGCTGAAGATAGTAGCATATAAGAAAAATCAACTTTTAGTTTTTTCAATTATAAAGAAACTTTTGTCAAACATGCCTGAAATCTTTTACCTGCCTCATTTGATATTGCAGGCAAGCACATGGTGGGAAGAAGATTTTGATTTGGAAGCATCTTCTGCATGGAGGAGCTGATCACTACACTGTAAAACTACTATAAGAGATTCTCTCTGTTTTTTTTTTTTTTTTTTAATTTTAATGTAAGTTTTATGTAATATTCCCAATTTTCTGTTCAGTTTGAAACCAATGTGACCCATTTGTGGCATTTATAGTTGAATTGTTGCAAACAAATATCAGATGGAATTTCCAAACCCAATTGTAACAAATCAAATTGTGGGAATCCACCAAAGTATACCAGCAATTAGATTGATAAAAGGTTAAAGAAACCCATCATATCCCTGAAAAGACCATTAATCTCTCTATCTTGCGGAATTGATTTGGATCCTCTCATACTTAGAATAAAAAAATTTGCTCTAACCAGATATGTTTGCTTCAAACATGAGAGGATTTAACTTCATGGAATCTTGTTGCATTTATTGTCTGTGTAATCCCATAGTTTGATTTGCTAACATGCATAACAAATAGATGACGATTAGAAATGTACTTGTATTTATTCAATCTGCACAAGCAACACTATAGTCTTCATTTCTTGTGACTATTACCATTTAAAGTTTTTATCTTTTGTTTATAATTATGACAAGAGTTTGATATTGCCATATTGGTTGTAAGGTTTCTCCTCTGATATACTAGGAAGCCTAATCATATATTGGTGCAGATTTTTTGCCAAAATTTCACATGCCAGACTTTGTTAAACTAACATGTTTACAGCACTTTACAAATGCAAGAAGTCTTGCACTGAGAGACTGCAATTGGTCCCCATTTTCTACAAACAGAAAAGAAAAAGATAGAGGTCACTTTGGACCATAATGACTGAAGTCAGGTTCAGACGGTTTTTGAATTCTTCCTAGACTAGTGGAACTACCTGCTTCACGAAGCCTATGACCGTGAAGTACATTCGCGGCAAAGCGTGAAGCATACATGGTTGTGGCAAAGCTAGATGAACTTGAGGAACGTTTAACCAAGGCCTTTGCAGAATCACCACCACTGTCATCAGAATCATAATAATACTCTTCCTCCTGCCTTCTTTGCATGGTGTGTTTCCTCCTCATATACCTCCTCCACGCGGCTTGAATGTAGATAGCGGCCCATGTCCTCCATTGCTGTGAGTAGAATCTGAAGGTATGCTGAACCTGCCTACTATGAATGTATCTAAACTGCGAAGCGACAAACTTAAGCTCCTCAGCTTCCAATGCGAATGCCTCGACCTCATTTATGGCCTTCACTGTCCTAGTAGATGATGGCAAGTTTGCTGCAGCTTTTGGATCTAGTGCCCATGTTAGTAGCTCCTCACCACAGAAGTCTCCTTCTTTGAGAAGCCCTCTGTTAAAGAATCCACTCCTTCCACCATCTGTGGTGACACTCTCTAGGCGTCCACGGATGATGAAGAGCATCTCGTTGACAGGGTCTCCTTCCCTAACTATGTCAGTGCCCTCTGTATACAGAGTAGGTTTCAGTCGCTCGCATATAGCATCGAGCAGGCGTTCCTCCATGTTAGCAAAGAGAGGAACCTGAATATACATATTTCCCATGCATAGGAAGACCAATGAGAAAATGAAGATAAATTCTTAGATTCTGAATTATTTATAACATAACATCTCAGAAAGCACAAGTTAGTATTCTTAAGACTCACCCTTTTAACCAGATTCAAACAAAGATGCCGTTTGATGTCTCTCCTTAAATCTTTTGGAAGGCTCTTCATCAAGCTCTCTTCGTCCACGCCTCGGGTATTCAGCCACTTGTATTGATCATAGCGTCTGACTCTTTCCCTTAGTTCTGGAGGAAGCGAGCGATGATGCATCCATAGCTCGGAGTCACGTCTTTGGATCCTCATTTCGTCAAGATGAACCGACATTGAGTCAAGGTATGTCTGTTCATTTCCACGATGACACAAAGATTAGAACTTGGCATGCAAATTTTTTAAAGTACGTTTGGTTTTATGAGATGAACATGAAGTGTTTTAGTGTCCTAAAGCATAAAGATGTTTTGATTCATCTATTGAACATTTCAAAAGATCATCTGCTAACAGTTTAAGTTAAGCAAATAAACACGAACTGCTGCTCCAGTCATTTCACATGGAAGAGAAACATAGAATGATAGAATGAGGTTTGTGGTTATTGTGAGTGATATGGATGAACTAAGATGAAGTACCTGAGTCCAAGGGTGGTTATGATGAAAACCATAGTGAACTATTTTCTAGGGAACAAAAAAAGTGCATGGAATTGAAACTCCTCCAATTTGAATTAGACACCAAGTATATATAGAATCTTAAATCATATAAAAAACTTGAAACTAATACCGAAGTTTGTAGAGACCATGTAACAGTTACTAAACCCAACTCTGCCTATGTTATATAGTCGGTCCCAATCCCAAGCTTGGATAAAAGAGGAGGATTGTGCTAGGCCTTTGACAGCTAACATAAAACTTTGTCGAATTTTCATGACATAATACAAATGTCTTGACATATCAAGTCAAACAAAGGAGTAAAAACAAGAGTAGATCAAACTTAAGCCATGTATCATTTCCAAGGAAAACTAGTTTTATGTCTCACAAATTTGCAGATCAATAAGCATCCTCAATAAATTGAATATCAATAGTGCTTGCTGTTTGTTCACCTGCATGTTTCCAATCAGAAGTGCGAAAAGGATGAGACCCATAACAGCTATTGCTATGGAAAACCACACCTCTTTACTGTAGGTGCTGGTTGAAAGCCCTTGGCCAATTGTACTGTCAAACACAAAACAGAAGGAAGCTCAAGCTTGTTAAAAATTTGCCAATGCATATTTAAATTGCAATGATTTTCTCCAATGTTAAATTATATTACATATGACATTCCCTTGATTTGTTATGCCTATATGGATATCCCTTAGGTTACTTATTTTAACTTTACAGGGGAGTCCCTACTGAGATTTGGAAAATCTTTAAGATAATACAATTGTAAGTGCATATTTATCCACCATTATTTATTACATTTGACCTTACACTAAGATAACAAGATCATAGGTTCAAACCACAGAGTTAGCCACTAATGCAGGACAATTTGTGCCAAGATGGCGCATATATATACTATCTAAATTTTCTGAATTCGTCATTGCCTACTGCTTTTGCTAGTTATATAGTGTAGGCAGTGCAACAATTTACCTCAGATTTTGAAGGCCCCACCATAAACAGTAACAGAACTTAGGAAAGACTTCAACAGAAGCAACAATACCACTCTTGATTGCTTGAGCAAAGATTCCATAATTGAACTCACCATCAACAAAGCACTTCTTTACAAGAACTTCCTCACTGACATTTTTCCAAGCATCAAACCCTGGGATGTGCTTATTGGTACTTCCACAGTACAAGAAATGACTGTTACATCTATTATCTTCAAGACAAACATTGTTCCAACATGTGTCATTGCGTTCTATGGCAAGTAAGTACCAAACGGAGCCAGTTATCTGGAACAAAGTAGAAGAATGTTCTTAGTAAAACTTTTTACACTGTCAGTTTACGACGTATCAGTCATTATGCCTCTGTTTTTAGTTTATAAAATCCTAAACCTTTTTTTTTCTCATAAACAGTTGAAATGTTGCACTTTTGAGTTGAATCCTTGGATTTATGGATGGATTTAGTATGAAAGGACTAATTCGTCACCATTTTTTGAATGGTGAGAGATGAATTCATCATTTTCAAATATTGGACGACTTTGTCCTCTATATGGTGACAAATTCTTGATTTAGTAGGCTAGTAGAGATTAGTGGTGATACTTTTGGTGATTCTTGCTATAAACAAGACATCTCTAATTAATTAAAAGTACATATGATGATTAAATGAGGACCCTAAAGAATAATAAGAAGGTTCAATCATGCAACATGCACTTACATGACTAGCTAGCATAAACCAAATCAAATAGTAAATGGCTCCAAGCAGTGCATTTTCTGCAAAAACACCAGCTGTCTTTTTAACTTCCGATGCTAATGGAAGAAACCTTAGAAATCTTGGAAAATATTGCAGGATCACAGTTCTCAACAGTGCTGTTTTTGTACTCAATACCTCTGAATGTCTTGTTTTGTATAGATATTTCCACACTATAATCTGCATTAGAAACATGTAGAAAATGAACCATATCTAACTAAAATCATCATCAACTTGTATTGAAGTTAGAAGTTTTGTTCAGTAGCCCTTGACAATTCAAAAGGCATGGTTTTCAAACCTGTGGCACAGGAAACACAGACATGAAGTCGATAACGAAATATCGCTGTAAATATCTACTGGCAATCTTTGCAGGATCTATGACAAGTTCACCTCTTCCAAACACACGAGATGAAGGCGCGATATAAGCAGTTCGGAACTGAAAGCTTATGCGCAGGAGATAGATAAAATCCAACACAGTCCTCAGTGCTGCTGTAAAATTCGCCAGCGTGCTATCTATGGCGAGGCAGAATGACTTGACGTTGAAGTAAGGGAGATAGAAGAAGAAAGGGTCAACAGCTACTGAAAAAATGCAGAGGATCTCAAAGAACTTGTTCCAATGGAGAAGGTGCTTGTCTTGAGGATCAAACACTTTCTTCTCTGAAACTTTGAGATCTTCAGGGAACACTGCCCAAGTAGTTACACCAGTTTTCAGTGACCTTCCAAATGTTCTGAGTCCTGCTGATCCTTTCTTCACTCCTAGCCTAAAGGATTGCGACGGATTCTTCCTTGCGCGGCCACCAACATGGAAGATCGATCTTAGCCTATCCATCAAACTCGGTCTGCCTGAGAATGACATGTTAGAATCAAGATCATCCAACCTGCATTATACACTCTATGTTAGCTTCATTATTGGCCTTTGAGTGAATTCGTCACAATGACATAGAGATACTAACAAGAGACACAATTTATTTTTTATTTTTTCTTTCATTATTTCTATCAAATTTTCATAATTATAGGAAAAAATAAAGTAAATTAAACTTTCATAAATTTATTCTAGTTTATCACTAAACAAAATATAAGAACACTAATTTTTGTGTCTTGTTCTTAATGTTCTGTTTTCAAAATCAAACGCATTCTAAGAGACTATTTTGTATCACCTTTTTTAGGACCAAAATGGTAGCCTACTCTTAATATTTACCTTGTTTCATAACCATGATAATCATGAAACTTTTATGTATGTAAGTAATAAGTAACACTTGTGATAGGAATGACTCAGAGATACTAACAAGAGAAACAACATATTTTTTTTTCTTTCATTATTTCTATCAAATTTTCATAATTATAGTTTTCTTCCAAAATTTTTTGTACGGAAAAAATAAAGTAAATTAAACTTTCATAATTTATTTTATTTTATCACCAAATAAGATATAACACTAATTTTTGTATTTTTATCTTTTGTGTCTTGTTCTTAATGTCTTGTTCTCAGAATCAAATGCAGTCTAAGAGACTATTTTGTATCACTTTTTTTAGGACCAAAATGGTAGTCTGTTCTCAATATTTACCTTGTTTCATAACCATGATAATCATGAAACTTTTATGTATGTAAGTTCATGAAACTTTTATGTATGTAAGTAATAAGTAACACTTGTGAACATTTGAAGCAATTGTGTCTTTATTTTGTATAAGAATTTGTGTACCTTACAAACTTCTCCCTCTGGCCTCCAATATACTGTGACTTGTAACCAGTGTCAAACATTTTGAGGAAATTACATAGATACCCCGCCAGGAATTGGTGATCTTCCTAGCAGTTTCCTGTCTTGTTATTATACCAGGAAGTTTAGTATCCCATTTCCTGCAATGGAGAGAGAAAGAGAAAAAAAAAAAAAAGCCAAACCTGTTGGAAAAACTTTTTTATTTAATTCAAAGAAAAATTAATTATGAAAAAAAAAAGGGTGACAAATGATCCTTAGGAAACAATGTAATTGCTTATTCATCCAAGGCTTGAAACCTATCTAATGTTCATTGGTTTGTGTTCTTATTGATTTGATCATCATAATGCTAATTTCTAAGAATGATTGTTTAATTTTATTTTATTTTTTCCCTTCAAAGATCCCTAATTTCTATGTTCATATTAAAGGAGAGGTATATACATAATCATGTAAATGCAATGTTGAAATGCACAATTGAAACAACATTAAATTAGGAAGGTTAAAAAAATAGAGGAAGACTTACTGATGAGAATTTTTAAGGCTTTGATTTGAAGAATAAAGAGAGCAATAACATAAGATGCAGATTGATGAATAAAGAGAGAATGTTTTTGTTTGTGCTGATAAAGAAATTGGAATTAAGGTGGTCTGGTTTGGTTTTTGGAGTAGATCTAGGTAGTTTAGACCGTTATGGTAGTTAGGATTATTGTCCCTGCAATGTATGCATGCCATCACAACCTTCACACGTGCTATACTGTTTATTTATTTTTCAGATATCACTCAAGTCTTCTTGCTATTTTTCTCATGATATCACAATTGTCTTTCTTTAGTTCGCAAACTTTATAAACATGACTCATGTTAGTTCTTGGGACAATTTCCGGCACAAAAACGTTAACAAAACCCTGACATGGACAACCAAATGTCATACTGAAACTTGTAAAACGATATCGCTTTGGTTTTAACGCTTAAATAGTCCAAAAACGGCGTCAGAACACGTATTTTAGGAAAAAAGTTTCAATAAATACTACTTAAGATATTTTTTTTAGACTATTAAAATGTCAAAACAAAAATGACGTCATTTTACAGAATCAACGTGATATTTGGTTGTCCACATCAGCGTTTCGTTAACGTTTTTGTATCGAAAATTAGCTTATAGATTAATGTGAGTCACATTCGCAAAGTTTAAAGACTAAATAGAGGCAATTGAAACTTTAAAGACTAAATTAAGACTCGCATATAAGTTGATGGATTAAATTGAATATTATCTCCTCAATTAATCTATGTGTGTGTAAACCTGTTTGTGCAACTTTATTCGGAATTATAAAAATCTACACATATTATTATTTAAAGAAAATATGTATATAATCATACAGAAATTAAAACCATATCCGATCCTGACTTTTATATAATAAATTACTAGTAAAAAAGATCTCCTTAGATCTAGAGACTTCAAAATGTATAGTATATTGCTCATAATTTTATATAAAAAGGTATATTTTTCATAATCAGTTACTATTATTTGTTTGTTATCAATGTATCACATATATTCATGTTGAAATTAAAAATATATTATGAAATTAAAAAGAATGTATAATATCAAGGATCTCGCAAATTAGGAAAGATACTATCACCACCAAAAATTTTCGATGAGACCAAAAAACACGTTGAAAAATTTATAGCCACTAGAGCCTTATCATTTCTGAATGTAATGTTTTTGTTATTTTCTTATCATTGAAATCTCCTTTTTTTTTTAATTGTGTTGATTGATGGTCGGATCTTTTGTATTCATTCTCACATAATCCTATTATATTTTTCTTGAGTAAAATAACAATTATATTTTAAAAAATTTTAATTTTGGACTAATTAAGTAATTAATTTTTTTTAAATCTTAATTAAATTTTTTCCGATAATAAATTATGGACATGTATGTCTTTCTGTCAATAGATGATACGAAACGAAATAAAATTGCTCATTCATTTTGTTATTTACAGTGATGTGTATTCCTTTACTGTCACATGAATATAGAAACAATGTAATTTTGAACAATGATTAATGAAACCTTCTATATTTTTTTAGTTTTCATATAACTTTTATCAACGACTCCTTATTTATCATAAATCCTACCAAAACAGGTAGAGTTTTACTCCAAAAATGGTTGATTATTTTTGTGACGATTTTTCATAAATAGATATGTTATTTTTTTTAAAGACATTATTAGTCCTCTGTTTATTATAAAATAAATATCAATATATTTGTACTCCTTTCACACTATAGATATCAATTAGATTATTTGTATTGATAATATGATATACTTAATAGTCTTGGCATTTTTAGTGAGGATATGATTCTCAATGAACATTTCAAGAAAGTAATTGATACCTTCTTAAAACACACAATCTGAATTGCTTAGCCTCAAATTATGCTAAGCCTATTCAAAGGGGGAAAAAACAAAGAGAAAAAAGTTGAATCTAGAAACTTATGTATTTTAACAAGGTTGTCTCTTATTATACCCCCCCCCCCCCCCCAAAAAAAAAATACTGTCTTTGTGGAGCCTCTGTACAGAACCCCTGAATATTTTCTCCCACAAGGTATTTTTCTTTTCTTTTTCTTTTTTTTTTTTAATTACGATTACTAGGACTAATCTGGTTTGAGGAGTTGACTTTTTTCCCATCTCTTTATTGTTTATTCTTCTGTTCTGTAAATGTTTTTTTGATGGATAATCTTATTGAGAAGCACACTTATGAGCTAGAATCATATAACATATGTGTTTCACTTAGCTTTATAAATATCCTGTAGATAAATTCCTAAGTTTTGAATAATCATAATCATGTTGATATAGCATAATTCATGATATACCCTTTGTTTATTTTTTGAATAAATTCCTTACATAATTCAGAATTGAAATGATACACTCAGATTAAAGCTTCAAGAGTCTAGATTAATTCTATGATGTTCTGTTTATTGGATGATGATGATGATAATAATAATAATAATAAAAATGGTAAGATTATTTTATTTATTAATGAATAATGACATAATTATGATCATATATCTAAAAAAAATGAACCATGCTAAATGTAGTGATTTTATATGATTTTTTTAATTACAAATAGAATAATAATGCTAAATAAAATATATATATTCTTATTGTTCTCACATCTTGATTGATTATTATTTTTGGCAGTAAATATCTAATTTAAGGGCCATGGAAATACTTGATGATGCAATTGACAACATGGGGTTGAGTAACAAAAAAGTTTCAAAGCTTCTACTTGTGCTTTTCATAGTCATCCCTTTGGTTTTCATCACTACTACCTCAATGTGCAAAATCTCAAACAATTTTCTTCCTTTTGAGGGGTTTCAAAAAGTATTATTAGAAGGAAGATATCAGAATGATAATGATAATAATAATAATCATAGCATGGAATTGGAAGGAAGAGGAATAGTCCAAAATATGACACATGAGAACTCAGGAGGAGGAGAAGAAGAAAAGAATAATACTATTGAGGTAAGCAACATTGTAAAGTTGTAATGTCCTTCTTGTTATTTTTTATATATGATTTTAGTTAAAATAAGTTTTAAATTTCTAGCAAATTTATATATTTTTTTGTTTAGTTCTTTGGAATTTTTGTCATATTATTTTAAAATTTAAGATATTTTATTTTGGTCTCTATTATTTCCTAAATATTTATGTATTTCGTTTTATCTTTTATGGGTTAATATTTGCCGGAACAAGTTAATAGTAGGTCTAAAATAAATTAGACAATAAACTAAAAAAAAAAGGAGTTTTAACTAATAAAAAACCTTAATTTTAACCCAATAATTTCAACCCATATTTCTGATATTGCTTTTATTTTTTGATAAAATTTTAGATAAAAAAAATTACTATTGACAAAAATAATCATCTAAAAAACGAAATTGGTTGAATAAATTGTGTGTGAATCAAAATCAAATTCTCTAAAATTACTAAATTAGGAATTTTGATGATATTTTTTTTATTTTTAACATGTAATTCATTCTAAAGTCTAATCTAAACTTAATTAATGACTAAATTAAGGTATCTCAAGGGAAAGTTCAGAATAATTGCACTGCTTCACAAGGAACAGTAACAGATGGAGGTTAGTTATATGTTTCTTTTTTTTTTTTCTTTTTTTTTTTTAATTTAAGTTTTTTCATTTTTATTAACCTTTAAGTTTTCATTCATTATTATATATTGTTTTCTTATGAGGTATGATTATGAAGTACATAAAATTTTGTTAAAACTATACTACAGATTAGATAAGGCACAAATTTAAAAATTGAGAAATAATTTATGATTTAAGATTTATAATAAGTGTTCTTATTTGATATTCACAGTAAATAAATGGAATAGTAATAACTTAATTATAAAAATTAAAGTACCAAACTAAGTTGTACATGAATTTTAGAATAAACTCTTTTTTTTTTTTTAACTCTAATTTATAGACTTGTAATGGCATTTTATCTCTAAGACAAAACAAATAGATAAAGAAAAAGACAAAAATATTAAAATTTTCTATCTCTATTTATATTTTAACAATTAAATAATTTTTATTTTGCTATATTTATATTTTTGTCTAAAAATTAAGACTCATTCTTAATTTTTTTTATTAAATAAAAAATATTACACTCGTTATTAATTAAACAAATTTTAATTCTTTATTTTAAATTAAAACTCATAATTTATTATTTTATTCATTACTTCTAATAATAAATCATTTTTAAGAAGTGTTACAAATAATGTCTAAATACTTCTTATACTTATACATGATACTATTGTTCTCTAATTTTTCAGGGCCAAAAAATAACACACAAAAACTTTCAACAAATGATTCAAAAAATTCAACCACACATGACAAATTTCTTGATGGACTTTTACCTTCTGGATTTGATGAATCAACATGCCTAAGCAGGTATCAATCCCATTTATACCGCAAACCTTCTAATCACAAGCCATCTCCATATTTGATATCTAAACTCAGAAACTATGAAGAATTTCACAAAAGATGTGGACCAAACTCTAGAGCTTATAAAATAGCCATGCAAAAAATAACAACCCCAAGTTCTAAAACACATCATCATTATCATCATCACAATGATAATGTTGATGCTGCAAAGTGCAAATATCTTGTATGGACACCTGTAAATGGACTGGGAAATCGAATGATTAGCATCGCCGCCGCCTTCCTCTTCGCCGTCCTCACAGACAGAGTTCTGTTAGTAAGATTTGAAGCAGACATGCATGGCCTATTCTGTGAACCATTTCATGGGTCAACTTGGATTTTGCCTATGAATTCACCCTTTTGGAACCATGAGAATGTTGAGACATATCAAAGTATAGTGTTAGCTAAGGTGGACAAAGCTAGAAACTTGACATTGGATCAATTGTTATTGCCTTCTGTTCTGTTTATTAATCTACAACATACAAAAGAAGATCCTGAAATGTTTTTTCATTGTGATCATAATCAAGAAGCTCTCAAGAAAGTTAATGTCTTGATTGTTCAATCAGATCAGTACTTTGTGCCTTCTCTGTTCATGACTCCATCTTTTAGTCATGATATGAACAAGATGTTCCCGGAAAAGGATGCCGTTTTCCACCACGTCGGCCGGTACCTTTTCCACCCTTCGAATGAAGCGTGGGGACAAATTAGTAAATTCTATGATACATACTTGGCGAAAGCAGACGAGAGGATTGGACTGCAGGTAAGCAGTGACGGATTTAAAAAATTTTGTTATTAAAAGTATAAAAAAAAAAAACTTTTTAAGACTATAAAAATATTTACGTGTTGTTGATAAAATATTTGTAGATAAGAGTGTTTAGACCCACTTTCACTCCTCAACAAGCAGTTATGGACTTGCTTTTAAGCTGTGCTACAAGTAATAAGATACTTCCAGAAGTCGATACGCAAAATCCGGCCGGCACGACGGCTTCAAAAGTGGGGAGAAACAACCATACTCTAAAGGCTGTTGTTGTGGCATCTTTGTATCCAGAATATGGTGAAAATTTGAGAAGTATGTACCTTAAAGGACCAACTATTACCGGAGAAGTAATAAGAGTTTATCAACCAAGTCATGAAGAAAAGCAAAAGTTTAAAGATAATGTGCATAACATAAAGGCATTGGTGGATATGTATCTACTAAGTTTATGTGATGTGTTGGTGACTTCTTCATTGTCTACTTTTGGGTATGTGGCTCAAGGTTTTGGGGGTTTGAAGCCTTGGTTACTTTATGGGCTGGTAAGTAATGAAACACATTTTCCACCTTGTCTTAGGGACTTGTCACCTGAGCCTTGTTACCATTTTCCACCTCAACATCAGTGTAATGGGAACTCCAAAGAACATTTTGCTGCTTCTTTCCCACATATGTTTGAATGCAAGGATTATTACCGTGGAGTGAAGTTGGGTGATGGTGTAGTTCATTAATTTTTAATTTCTTATCTAGGTTTTAGTTTCATTTTGTTTTCTTCTTTTGTACTATTGTAGGTGTATATTCATTTACTTTTTTTTTGTTCAATTGAGAATTGTACATTTTATATATTTTAATTTTTAAGTTTGGTTTAAGAATTATAAACCAATAATCTTATGCTGTGTTTGTTTCTGAGAAATGGACAAGACAAGACATTGAAAACAAGACACAAAAGATAGAAATACAAAATTTTGTGTTCTTGTATTTTATTTGGTGATAAACTAGAACAAATTATAAAAATACAATTTATTTTTATTTTTTGTTTCATTTAATAAATTTGAGAAGAAAAATATAATAATAAAAAAATATAATTATAAAAAATTAACAAGAATAATGAAAGAAAAAAAAAAGTTGTGTTCTTTGTTAGTATTTTTGTGTCCTTCCTATCAGAATGGACACAAAATACACTACTTCAGTGTCCTCAGACATAATGTCTCTATCCATGTCTTATCTGTCAAACACAATTTTGTATTTTAATGTTCTGTCCCTAAAAACAAACGCACTCTTAAGTTAAAAGTTAAGTTACGATGTCTAGTTAATTTTGTGATTATTATTTAATCGGTTGACAATTAGAATTTTCTAAAGAGCTCAGGTATTCATTGGCATAGAATAATTAAAGGTGGAAACTTATATATAGAAAATTTTAGTAAAGTTAATAACTAACAGTTTGAAAATTTAGTTAAATCAATCAAATTATTTAGGGAGTCACTCAGATAATAATGTTTAAAATGTATTTTTTTAAAATATTTTTTAATGATTAAAATTTAATACATATAATCAATTAAATCGTATTATTTTTATTAAAATTAGGCCAGTCAAATTAATTTGACCGAAAAATAGTGAATCAAGTCTTGAACTGGTCTAAATTAATATTATTTTTTATAGAAAATGACTAAAATACTCTTATTATTATTATTATTATTATTATTATTATTATTATTATTATTATATATTAAAAATCTTAAATTCTAGTCCTTTACTTCTCTACCGTCATAGGGTTAAGATTTAGAGATTTCAAAATTAATATATATATATATATATATATATATATATATATATATATATATATATATATATTAGTTATTTTTTATAATAAGAGTATTGTAGTAATTTTTATAAAAAATAATATTAATTTTGACCGGTTAAAGATTTGATTTATTATTTTTTCGGTCAAATTAATTTGTCTGGCCTAATTTTGACAAAAATAACATGATTTAATCGATTATATATGTTAAATTTTAATTATTAGAAAACATCTTTAAAAAAAAGACGTTTTAGACGTCTTTATCGACTCTTAATTATTTAATGACTTTTAACTATCAAAAAGTTGATTGCACTTGGATTTTTACTATAATAAAATAAGTCGCAATATGAACCACTAATCATAAAATATATTGTATTTCCATAATTAAAGATATAATTCATAAAAAAACAAATAAATAAATAAAAGAAAAAGTGATCTTGACGCTGATGGAGTATGGATGGTCAAGCAGAAAGAAGGTATTATAATGCACCCCTGATAAGTTGGCACACCATGAACCAAACTTGGTCACGTGCGCCGCAAGCAAAAATAGTTTTGACCTTTGACTGTTACACGATTCAAATGGTGCGTTTCGAAACAAGTTGAAAATCAAATCAGAGATTCACTCACAGATTCACAGGGCGGTGCATAAGTTTTCCGTCACTGTCTTTCTTCCCTTCATCGCGTTTAGGGTTTCGGAATTTCGCCCAAGTTTTCAAATTCAACTCAATATCCTCAGCTATGGTACGGTTTTTTCTTTGTTCCTTGTTTTGTTTTTTCAGTCATTGTATAGTATAATTTTTCTTATTTTTGGGATTGAGTGAAAGTTGAAAAGAAAAAGATGTTCTAGTACAGTCGAATTTCATACTTTTCATGCTTGATAAATCATTTCAATTTATGCAAATGGAAGGGTTATTTGGGAAGATAGGGATTCAAAGAGCATCTCTTCTGTATTCTGTTTTACACAGGGTTAAGATTCTGGACATTATATTTGTGATTTGGTGTATATAGTATAGACATTGCCTAAATACATTTTATTTTTAAAAAAAATAAATATTATTACCTTGGTTTGAAAAGATGATCATGAAATTTTGGGGTAATAGGTGATTATAAGGTGAAAATCTCACCAAGCAACTTCAGGATTTGAACCTTAGGTAAAATTCAGATGGTGTCATGAGTTGCAATCGACGGCTTTATTTTTTTTGTAAAGATTTTGGGATTCTTTTCTGAATTAAATTGTATGCTTTATTAGTGTAAATGTACTTTGGAAAAACAAAAATGAGTCTATTTTGGACATTGTATCTGATATGGCGATGTCTGGCAGTGATTCTTGCAGATATTGGATATTTAAACAGTAGGAAATCGCTCGAGCCGGTACTGATGGGTATAATAAGGAGTTGCTTCTCATTCATAGCAGGGACAGTCTGTGGCATTTATGTGGCTCAAAATTATCAAGTTTCTAACATTACCAAGCTAATTGACACTACCTTGCACAAGGCAAAGTAAATTGAGGAAACATATCGCAAGCCTAAGAAGAAGGGTTCTGATGATGATAACTACGATTAGTTCCCCTATATGGCGCTACTCCAGAATCAGGTTCATATTGCTGTGATGATAATCTCTTCTTTGTTTTGTTTTCCTCAATGATATATAGGGTCAAATAAATTTGTTAACAAAAGTATATGGTATATCGAAATGAATGGAAGAGTGTTAGAGGAAATTTCTTAGCATTTATAAGATCTTTTTTCACCTTTTTAATGGGAAATGTTATCTTTCTTTTGTCTTCCTTGTTTGGAATCTTACATTGAAATTACAAATTAAAGAAATGTATAATATAATCATTCATTAATCTTGAATATATTTTGGGATTGGGCAAGAAATCTGTTTTTAAGGTCGTCAGAATTATGTAATATACCTGGAGTTTTATGCCTATAAATTTTAATGGTACTTTACCTACTCTTGATAATAGTCATCATCTTATTGTGGCTTGTTAATTATACAGTTCCATTGTTGGTGCACAATTTTGACACCAAGATAAAACACTTTTGCGAATAATATTAAACTATATATTTAGTTCTGTTGATGTACCTATAGTTGTAATAATTCACATTATCTCATGGTGTGTCTATCTATGTGATGTTAATAAACATTCTCATTAGATGTGTCGCCTGCCTGTTTCATCTAACAAATGAGCTTAGGTATATATATTTTTTTAAAGCAACTTGGAATTTCCTCTGAAATCATCCCCATGAACTTACAAGACTGCAAGAATTAAGGAAACATGGTGGCTGAATATTTAAGTTACAAACATCTCTCAGTTCATTGATTGATGTGCATTCTTAGTTAAGCTTTAGAGTGTTATTAGGATATTTCCTTTTTACCTGTGGTGGCATGTAAAAATACCTCAAGCATTTAGAGGCTCTATTCTAAGGACAGAACATAAAGTAATATCAGAATTTAATATGTCATTTTTCTTTTCATTTTGAACTTAATTTTGATGAGTTCAGTGTACGAGTCTTACATTGCCATTCAACCACATATTTCTATTGGTAAGATTTTTAAGGTATTGGGTGATTCACTCAAAACACTTCAAATGATTTGGCAAGACAAACTTGAACACCTGTTCAAACTTTTTATTTTTGATAGTGCATCAAAATTAAACTATACGAGTGTGTGTGATAATTTTGGCCAAAATCTGTTGGCGAACACTAGTTAGGTTGCAGGTTTAAATAGGTTGCAGGTTTAATCTTATGTTACGGGTTACGGAATTTCCTTCGAGATTGCCGGCATGACGTCTCAAGACGGCGTGAACTCGATTGTGGGGATCACTTGCATGAAGTTTCAAGAAGGCACGAATTAAGGAAACTTGAGAACAAAAATTGTCTAGTTTCATAACCATCTCTCAACATTTACCAGCCTCTCTATTGTATAATTTTAGATGGTTCTTGAATGCCATTCATATGCTGCTTGTCATTCGTGGTGACGTGTGAAGATATTTCTCTAAAGTGCCAAGGACAAAAATATCTTAAATATGTCTTCATTTGTATCTAGTAGTTTTTAGCCTTTATCTTTCTGCAAGTACTAATCTCATGCCGCAGTATTCCCCGAGATCACTCGCATAAAGTTACAAGGTGATGAAAGTCAAGGAAATGAAGGGGTGAAGCATTTATGCCTCATAGTCATAGGGTCATAGTTTAAGCTTTCAAAGTGTCTTTTGGTATACTATGTATTTTAAAATAAGAATAACTCAATTTTTGTCTCTAGTATTTTCTGCTGTCTATCCCATGTTTACCCCTTTGTGGAAACATGATAGTTCAAGGTAAATCTGGAATCACAAGTTGGATGAAATAGAGCACATGGGACCTTGGACATGGGCCAAAACCTGGAACTGAAATTACCATGAAACGTAGCACTTGCAATTTTTTTTTTGTCAGATGAATTGAACAACCCTCTATCCTAAGTACCACACAACAAACTCACACACTCTTCACATTTAATCTCACGGTACGGGTTTTCTTTCGATATCACTCTCATAAAGTTAAGGCGGCGACTGGTGATACTTCCGAGATTACTCGCATAAAGTTAAGGTGGCGACGACCGATAATCAACTTGTCCAATAGGAAAAAAGGTTTAGAGCCTCAGAATCATTCCGAGATCACTCGCATAAAGTTAAGGTGGCGACGGTCGATAATCAATTTGTCCAATAGAAAAAAAGGTGACATATGGGCACAAAAACATTAGAGCCTCGGAATTATTCCTCAACTGTTAGTGACTTGCCTCACTCTTCACTTGGACTAGGGGTCTGGAATACCTTCCCTTTGGTATTTTGGTTTCTAGAAGACCACATTTAAGAGACCTCATCTTATTATCTCCGAAATAAATATCGATGACAAAATCAAGTTTTCTTTTTAATGTATGATTCCAAAAGCACTTATTAAAAAAAATCACTTGTGATCTATTCCTTCAATTTCTTTTCATTTTTAGTTTTGTTACAAATAAAGTATCATTTTCTAACTTCAAGAAGTCATCAATTAATCTTTATATATTATATCTTCTATTATTAAATAGAAAGGAAAATTTAGAAGATAGAATTTAGGATAATTTTGTCTTTCTCTTTTGATTGTTTATATTTTCAATTAAATACAATGATTGTCTTGATACTTGTGTAAAATTAAAATGAGACACTTAATATGAAATGGAAATATCTAATAATTATTTATCATTTGTCCCTCAATAAATCTTAATTAAGTAGTCACCTAATCTTATGTTTAATGTACTCTTCTCTACAAAAAAAAAATAAGTAGACCGAATACAACTCAATAAGATTTGGTCCTTTCTCATCATTTGTTTACTCCATTGTATCATATAATAATACATATAAATCTACAGTAAAATACAATCAAATTATTCAAGACATAAAATCTACCAAGTAACAAACTATGACTAAAAGAGAACTACTGATGCTGATCTGGGTCTGATAGACCTAGTATATGTTCTATTTCTTTGATGGAAGGTCTAAATCAATTCCATAGTAGAGTCGTATGCAATCCGCAAAAGATGCCTGTACGGTTGTTCGATTCTATCTTTTTCCTCTCTCTCGCCTTATCGTGCGGCAGAGAGGAAACCAGTATTTTGTTATATCATTAGGGTAATGATCCATCAACCCGCTAGTTCTTTTTATGAAGCAGGAAGAATTTATCCTGGAAGCAGAAGAACTACTAAAACTGCGCGAAACTATCACAAGATATAAATCTACAGTAAAGTACAATCAAATTATTCAAGACATAAAATCTACCAAGTAACAAACTATGACTAAAAGAAAAAGTTCTGAAATCTGAATCACTCCTCCGGTGATGATGACCACAATGGCAACTCCAAATGAAATGGACTCAAATCACATTTCTGATATCCAGGGATATAGGTAAATTTCTTTGTCTGAAGATTTGCAACATAAATCCCTTCATTAAAAGAATACAAGTACACAGTCTCCCATTCATGTGGGTGAAAACCCCCCACACGCTTATAGTAATCAGCACAAAACTCATTTGGCAAATGTCCTGAGAAATCAACATGGTGTACTAATTCCCAATCATTCGAAACCAACTCCCAAACCTTAATATCATTGTGTCCAATATCAGCAATCCTCAAGTCTCCACAAGAAGATCCAAGAAAACCAAAGCTCATAATGTTCATTGGGTCAGAATCAATAGGGTAATCAAGTGTCTCACCACTGAGATGATAAGGATCGTAAACAAATATACTAGTCCTACCCATGAAATACAATCCTCCTTCATATGCAAAACTCATTGACCAATGAGGAGCAAAAGCAAAACCATCGTCTAATATCACAGTCTTTTGTCTCCAGTTTCCTGTCTCTGAGGACCAAACATCAACCTCGAATTCATAGTGTCTTACAATGAAGGACTTGATTCTTACCACCCTGAAACACTTCTTAGGATCAAGATAGTTTCTCCTTGAATCCTCGTTGCAATAAAATGGATCACATGTAAAGCCAATAGCATGAAGACACTCCTTCTTCACCTCGAGCGAAGGGAGCTTGAATGATTCCTTGTTAATGGGGTCATGGAGGAAATAACCATAGCCACTTGTGTACCTGTTGTCACTACACAAGAAAACATTCATGGAACAACCACACACTGTCCCTTTGATGAAAACCTCAGGGGAAATTACAATCCTTTTGTTCTGATGATCATGTTCTAAATCATCATCATCGTAAGGGTCTGGAGGGAAAGTTAGCATGAGTTGATGTGGTGATAGAAAAACCAAGCTAGCACCATAGAACTTATGTTGTGTCCCCATGAACTGGCAAATGAAGTGAGAAGTTGAAATCAATTCGAGCCAGCTCTTTGAGACGCATTTGCATATCGTTGTTGATCGAAAAGGGAGCCTTGTGAAGATCTCTGAGAGCAAATCGTTGCATAAATAGGAGATGCTGCTGCTGCTAACAAGTGTTGTTGTGAAACAACTCTTCTTATTAGTATGATTGTTGTTGTTGTTGTTGCTGACAAAAAATGATAATGATGATGATGATGATGATGATGATGATGATGATGTTGTGATCTGAGACATATTGGTGATAGTGTTCTACATAGAGATAACAACGATGTTTTACCTGTTCAAATTCAACAGTGGGTTTCCTTAAAGAACGCAGAACCATGGAGTTTGATGGAGCAACACTGAAAACAAGGAGTATGTGAATTCTTTGGATCCTCTCAAACCGACAATTATATATATGAATCATTTTATTATGATTATGTTACGGTCATTATGGTAACAATGATGTTTTTATAAAGTATAGTTTTTTAAGGTACCATATAAGTTAAATAACTCTAAATTTTAATTCGTATATTATTTTGGAGGACTATATTTTATAATAATTTTTTTAACATTAAAAATTTTGATAATGATTTTTTAAATGCTAATGAATTAAAGAAAGATTTTTAATAAATTTTTAGAAATAATTTTTTGTTTCATTTTAAATTTATAAGTTTGTAAAAATATAAAATTTTTAAAATTTGAACTAAAATACAAAAGTTAGATTTTATGTAATAATAAATTTAGAATTAGTTTAAAAAGTAGTAAAAGCTATTTTCTTATATTATTCGTGTTTAGTACCATTTTTGAGAAATACTTTTAGTTTTATGAGAAATTAATTTAGAGCTTTTAAAGTAGTAAAAAAAATATGACTTCTCTTCTTCTCAAAAGTTATTTTATCACTCCCATTCAAAAAATTTTGACTTCAAAATAAAAAAGACCATTGTACTATTTTCACGCAATATTTCATCTGGTAGAAGTACTGACTTCTACTATCATTTTCGGTTTTATCCGCAGTAAGTAATGGTCTTCCATCACTATTTTTATGCAATGTTTCATCTACTGGAAGTACTAACCCTCCATCATAATTTTTACACAATATTTTATCTGATCCATATGTTGCATATGTCACTTCCATGCATTTTTTTATTATTCTACCACTATATTTTTATTATTAAATTTGTATTTAACATTTCAGTTTTAATTTTTTTTACGTGTGATTTTATTTTTATATAACTTGCTATTTTTTTTTATAATTGTTATAAAAAACATACATGAGACATATTTCACATTTATTTTTTATTTTTACCTACCGTATCATACTTAATAAAACATCAAACACTAACTACACAATAATTTTGTTGGCATTGCCATCAAGATTACTATGAATTAGAATGCTGAAAGTGTTAGAAAAATAGAACTAATAAAAGAGTAAATAAAAGAACCAATTGTCTAATCGATAGTAATCTTAGTGATTAGATTATATAAAATCAACATCCAATATTAAAAAGTATTTGTTATCATTGTTATTTTAATACTCATTCTTTTGTGTAAAAAAATTATATTTTTTGAGTCATTTATCCCAATGCTATAACTTTAAAATAAGTATTTCTAGAACTAAAAATTCAAACAGTAAAATAATTTATTTATAAGATGTTATTAATAAAAGTTCTTATATTTTAAACTCTTTTTAAAAAAAATTTATTTAAATTATTTATTCAAACTGGGTCTTATTATCAATATGTGTTGTACAATAATAAATCCAATCAAGTTAATTCAATTTACTACTCTTATAACATATATACATTACTTGATTCGATTTAATATTTTTATAACATATATATGTTGATTCAATTTACATTGAAAAAGTGTAAATTAAATTTATTTGATTCGATTTATATGAAATGTCAAATAAGATATGCACGTAATTAAATTCAATTTAAAATATTTGTATAATTTTTTATTTAATTTATTTATGTAAATTACTTTAATAATTAATACCAAGGAATTAATATTTTATGATTTAATATAAAGGGAAGAATGAGTAGGACATGAAAAAGGGCAGGAAGGACCGAAGGAGAGGAACAGAATTGACTATTGATAGTTATTATTACCATTTGTTTCCTTCTATTGATTTTGTTTTAATTATTTGTCTATTTAAACTATATTTTTTTAATTAATTATTATTTAGATATTGTAACAAGTATTGGCACTTTTGGAAACTTTGTAATAAGCAGACGGTGTAAAATTTAATATAGTCTTCTAATCACATTTAATATTTTTGCGGTTAATATAAAATATAATTATCTTTATTAATATAACATTATATACGTATATATAAAATTATTTTTTATTAATAATATATTAAAATTATTTTTTAATTATTGTTTATCTTAATTTATATTTTTAAATTATAAATATTAAATTAAACAATATCATTTTAGATTATTGGTTTACTAACATCAGGAGGAGCATAAAAGGTTGAAAATTTTCCTTCAATCTAATTAATATTATAGCAATCAATGATAATTATCCGTTGGCTTAATCTAAGTATGATTGTAAAAATATTATTTTACTAGGAAATAAATCTTTGCAATCTATTCAGAATTTCAAAATCAACCATTATTTAGTTTGCTTTTAAATTACATTATTAAATTTAATAGGTAGGATCTCTTTTTAAGCAACATTCATTGAATATATATGTTATTTATTAAAACTAATTTGTGGTTAACATAATAATAAAAGTAAAACAGATTCTTCTGATATGCCTTTTGTCCATAATAGTCAAATTATCTGAATTGAAATTAATAAATATACGTAAATAAAAAAAAAAGGAAAAGGCCGCTGGAAAAAAAAAAGGTTTTGGTAATGAGAATAACTAAATTCGGTCCAAAAGAATAAAAGTGAAATGGATTGTGGTGATGTGATACGTGTTTTTCTCATGAATCATAATAGTTAAAATATTTGTATTCAAATTAAGAAAGAATATAATTAAAAAAAGAAAAAGGTCACGGTAATTAATAAAAGAGGATTTTCTTCTTTCTTTCATTTTATAATTACGTTAAAAAACTACATTTTTTATTTAGTAGAATATTATCTATCTAAATCAAGGCATGATTTAGTACACTTATTCTTGATTTGAATTCTTTTATAATTTAAGCTACTTGTATTAGTCACTTTAGGAGCAACCTTTCTCCAAACCTTACATTAACAGAAAATGCTTATGCACTGGAATCTGGATTATCCTTCTTTAAGTTTTATCTCCATAATAAATTCTCCTACCCAATTCAATGCTTTGCTTACACTCACTCAAAAGTCAAAACTCTGCCTCATCCTTCATACAAAAGGTAATAAATTTAGGAGTTACTCTTTAAGAGATTAACCCAATCAAAGCATCCATTAAACTAAAGAACTGAGATGACATTATTAGTATATAGTATCTCAAAGTTGAACTTATTGGTAGGCTCTGAAATGAAAAATGACAAAGCCACATCAAACAATAGCCTGTTCTTAGTGGGTGAAAAACAGGATACATGTATCAAAATTTCCACTGGGGTAGTAGTAACACCCCATCTCTATAGTTAAGCATAAATTAAAAAATGTGCTCCTCCAAGCAAAAATTACTAATCTAGATGTTGTAAAAGCCTCAGCTTAATTCAGCTGAGTATGGGGAAGGACACCCATTGCTTCATTCTTGTTTCTAAATAGGTGAGTGACATTGGGTTTGGAACACATTTGCCCATAACTTTGATACAACACTCCTCTGTTTGACGCATAAGATGAGATGCCAACACCTTACCAGGAGTCACGACCGAACGAATTCTGAGTAGAATCCTGAGGGTTCCCTTCTATGTTTCTACGCATCCCTGCTTGTCCACCTTGTTCTCCAGGGCCTCTTTGAGCATTAGAAAAGCCAAAACCGGGTCTTTGATTGGTGTTAGGAGGCCTTGAGTATCTTGATCCTGCAGGAGGAATATATTGATTGTTTGGCCTTGCTGCATCCCTTGTTCCAGGACCTCTATTGTTGAAACCTGTATTATTCGACGATGTTTGTTGGTATCGGTTTCTTGGCTCGGCTCTTTGGTATCTATTCTCAGTTGCAGCAGGAGGTGCTTGTGCATGAGATTGAACCTTGTTACGGTCAGCTCTCTTATACCTATTTTCTGGCTCAGGCGGAGACACTGAATCACTTGTGGTAATGTTTTGGTAATCAGAAGGACAAGCATTATTCCGGTCTCTGCTATTTTTCTCTGATCCTCCTACCTCCTCTGCAGCTTCAAACCCATATTTAGTAGAACTGTGCTTCCCATGTTCGATAGAATCACTAGAACTAGTTGTTAATGATTCCGCATTATCTTCCTGAGCCTTAAGAGCCATCTCCAAAGCATCTTGAAATTTTCGTGGAGCACCACCACCTTTTTTAGGCCCATATTTGGCATGTCTAACAATCATAAATACATCTTTTTTTGCCACACTTGGTCCACTTTCCACAACAGTGACATCTTCTATCTGCAAAGATCGTTATGATTTATGAATATAGAATGGAAGGACAAAAAAATAGGAGAGAAATATACATAGTATCTTGTAAAAAAATAATTCAGATTGGAAGTCCCAGAATAAAGCCTGCACCATCATACCAGAGCATTTAGACGGGATAACGCTCCTGTTGTTTCCTGCGTATCACTGCCTGTTGCCCTGCACTGTTTTAAATGGACAAATAAAAAGGTATCATAAATTTATTTTGTCACATCATCTTTAACTAGCAATACATAATGCAACTGACTAATGTGATATTTGATGTGATAAAGAGCAAGATCTTATTAGATTATCTCTTTTTTGTTCTTTTATTATTTCTCAAACCTAGAACCTAAACATAAGCCTTAAGCAGTAACCTAATCCAAAACCAGAGTGCATATTCCATATATGAAAAAAAGAGAGTACCTTCACACGATATCCCTTTTCCATCAACTTTTTAACCATATCTGCTTTCATCTTCAGGTCTTTCATTTCCTGAAAATGTCAACAGAAAATTCAATATCAAACTTCTTTAATCCTTTTCAAGGCTCTGTACTTCCGGATACAACAAGAACACAGTCAGAATACAAAAAGCTTACACCCAATAATTGAAACCCCCTCCCCCCCCCCCCCCCCCCCAAAAAAAAAAAAAACTATATGTATCCATCTAGATTATTTGCATGCCTTAAAGCCGATTGCAGCAAGCCTATAAGAACATAAGCAAAATACATGTTTAACAGATTTGACCTACAGCAAATAATTTTGATTTGAAAGAAATAAGCTTGCTTAAATATGTAAAGGATAAATAAAAAATAAAAGGAAGGATGAAGTGGAGAAAAAAAACACTTACAGTTTTTCCAGAAAACCGCACTTCCTTACATTCTCCTTTTCGCAATGTCAGTTCAGACTGCATTTGTTAGAAAACTGATTAACAATAGTGCATATCATAAAGATTTGTCTTTGGCAACTCATTAAGCACGCCTTAAAAGCAGAATGAGCATATTGCTGACATTTTCACGGTACAGTGTAGCTCAAGCACCAGTAATTTGCTAATTAAAGATTCATATGTTTTAGTGTATGACTGAAAATTCAAAAGACCAAAAGAAAATAAAAAATCTCATATCCAATTTCAACCAAAAGCAATTTACAGAAACTACACAAGCAAATTGAAAACATAAATCCATTGCATAATGCACCTTGCTTTTAGCACGCTCCTTTTCCTTTTCTTGTTTCTTGTATGTTTCCTTGTGGTAGTCCATTATTTTTACAACAGGTGGATTACCATTCCTCTGAACCTGTAATACATGCACTCATATAATAAATGTCATACCTCATGTAATTCATGTAACTTTCTTAATTCATATTTCTATAAAAATGTTAGTGCGTCAAAGTTGACAGATATGACACATGGGTATATAAATTATTACTGGTCACAACATGCCCCAAATATCAAGGATATGCTGTTGGTGGGGGGTGAAAATGATCACACTCTACCAAAATCCAGATTATGACATAATCACTGGAAAGACCCCAGGATAGCAGAAAAACAATAAATCCTTCAGTAAACATTTTCATTCAAATTATGTAACCTACTTCAACTCAACACCTATACTATGCAAGTATATCGAAATATCAGTTAAATGGAAAAGACTCTAAAAGAAAATAATAAACTAAAAATAATCACCTCAACCAAATCAAGTTTGAGCTTCCTGGCACGATCAAGTGCTTCAAACCTTGATATTATTGAATGATTCCCTGTGAATTTCATATTGTCATAAATAGAAAATAAAGATGATCTTTCAAGCAGACATATATCTAATTGGTATGTTTCCATCCACAGCAGATCCATGGATATCTATCATCTAAGCATGGGTGCATGACTCCAAAACATATACCATTCATAAAAGATAAAACAAAACGGCTAAACTGCAAGCCCCATAGTAATGAGCTAGTGCAGCATAACCATTATGAAAAATAAATCAACATTCCTCAATTTAAGCAATTAAGAATAAGAAAAGATGAATGATGGCAAGACTTGAAAGTCAACATACATATGCAATGCTGTCCAATATGATAATAACAAAGCAAAATAAAACAACCAAATCCCCATTCATTAGCATGAGAAAATTTGTACCATCGTCAAATACAAGCCTAACATATTGAGCTTTGATTTGGTCATTCAATCGTCGCCCTTCAATGGAGTCCTCTTCTTCCTTCTTCCACTTACTCTGAAACTGAAATCCCAAAATGTATCAACTGACATCATCAAATCCAAGACCACTACCATTTAACCATTAATGCCCACTCCACCGGCTATGCTACCAAAATTCAAAACCCTCCACAAGTACAACGCAGAAAAATGACATCCCCCCACATTGATCAGCCATGAAACAAGTCAATAATCAACCTAAAAACGCCCCACCATGGATAGCAAAACTAATAAAAGCAACCCAATTCCAATCACAGTTAAGATTCAAGACAAACAGCTTCGACAATAACCTCCAGCATAGACAAATGCTTGAAAATTTACCTGAATGGGAGCAGCAAAAAACCTCACGCTACTAGAAACGAGAGGAGGTGTGTCATGGAATGCCCAATAGGGCTGCGGAATCCGAAGAGTGCCTGGTTTTGGAATGGAATTGATGGATGAAGAATGAGGAAGCCGCATGTAACATCTATGGTTCTTTAATTGGGTGAAAGCTGTTTTGAGCTTGTTGTTTCGGATTCGTTGCAAAAACGCCATTACCTTAACAAAATCAGAAGTGTTAGAGTAACTGTAGCTGTAACTGAGGTCACTTTATTGTTCAGTAATGGCAGAAATAGAAAATAGAGTTTGAGCTTCTAATAGATATGGTGACAAACAAAGATATGCTGACACTTAACCAGAAAGAGTTTTGTTGAAAACCTACTTTTCTGTATATTTAGGAGAAGATTTACCAACAACAGCACATTCGATCATCAATAAAAATTACCAGCAACAACAAATTAGATAAAATTAAGTAACAATTACAGAGCAAGCAAGCAACACCACAATGCAAAACGAGGGAATTGCACATCAGCCAACAATACTACTCATCTTATAGCAATAACAACAACATCACCGCATTCAGCATCAATAAAAACTAAAAAGTCATGAACTTTTTCGAATAATTTGTTTTTTCAGCTTGCGTCAACATATAAACACCAAAATATGAAGTAAAAAGAAAGAACTACATGAACGAATTCGAAAACTGCAGAAATTAGAAACATTAAAACATAAATAAATTCAATGTAAAAAAGAATGAAAAATATAGCTATGAATCTCGGAAAAGAGAGAGATTGGAAGAGTAATATAATACCTAGCGAGAGGGAAGAAGAAGAAGAAGAAGCTGAAGACGAATCTGTGACGCTGAAGAGAGAAGCAGTTATAAGTAGGATTTTGTGTTTTCAGGGGTTTAAGGGCACTTTCGTAATTGTGCTTCTCTCCGGCTGGTTTCTTCTGCTTCAGTTTTGAAGATCCATGGTGGTTACTGGTTAGTGTTGCCTTTGCTTTTTAAAAATTTTTTAAAATTTTCTTTTTGTTTTTCTAAAATTATTTTTTAAAATTATAACACTTAAATTTTAAAACTAAAATGAAATTTATTTTTATAAATATATAATAGTATACAATGTAATTGTTTTCAAATTTTGAAATAATAGTATTTAATTTGAAACAATAGAATATAAATAAAAAATAAGTATTTTATGGTTGTTATTCTAAAATGGTTTAATTATTCTGTTGATCCCTATAGTTTCGTAAAATTTTCAATTAGGTCCCTATACTTTTTTTTTTTAATTGGGTCCCTGTATTAAATTTTTTTTTTCATTAAGTCTCTCTTAGTAGTAATTGACTTAATTTTATAACGACCCAACTAAAAAAAAAGATAATTGGTACATGGACCTAAATAAAAGGAAAAAAAGTATAGGGACCAAATTTAAAAAAAATTGGTGCAAGGACTCAATTAAAAGAAAAAAAAAAGTATAGAGACCTAATTGAAAATTTTAAAAAATTATAGGGACCAACAGAATAATTAAACCTTCTAAAATCGAATAAATAATAGCTCATTATATTGATATATAAAATCAAATTTAGTTGATTGAGTAATTAGTTTATTTATTCGTTAAAACAAATATTGAATATTCAGATATTGTCTTATAAGTATTTATTAAATTGTATTTTTAATTAATTATTTTTTATATAAAACAAATAAATATAAAAATTTATTATAATTAAGTGATTAAAAATTTTGTAAAGAGTGTATCTCCAATTTCTTCATATATAAACATTAATAATAATTAGCTTGGCTTCTGATGTACTGAGTCAACTATATATATTTTTTTTTTACCAAATATATATATTGATAAAATGGGTCATTTTTATCACAATATATATTCTACACCAAATTAGAAATATTTTGAATTTCTACACTAGTTCAATTGAATTGAATTGACCTATATAACTAAGCAATAGTCATTAGTCAAGACAAACA
This sequence comes from Arachis hypogaea, assembly GCF_003086295.3. Taxonomy (NCBI): domain Eukaryota; kingdom Viridiplantae; phylum Streptophyta; class Magnoliopsida; order Fabales; family Fabaceae; genus Arachis; species Arachis hypogaea. The sequence goes on along the minus strand of NC_092054.1, from coordinate 1,335,765 downwards.
GTTATATAGCATTGGAAAAGTTAAAAAGGTTAACCAATTGAAATCAAAGGTTTAAGTAGAACAAAAAAAATTAAAAAAAAAATTGTATTATATGAGCTCACAATTGCAAGATTAAATGGAGTTTAGATTTGCGAGAGATTAGTCTTTCGTCCGAATTAAGAAATACTGTAAAAAAGAAACTAAATGAAATTAAAAAGTATATATAATTAATGTCTTAAAATCCTAAAAACTAATCAACTCTTACTTCATATAAATGGAGAATAAATAATTTCTCAAACTAACAAAAGTCATGATATCCATTGAGTGAATATCATTGTAATTACAACATCATAAAGTTCTGATTTGATAGGAAATTAAGGACAAACCGAACTAACAATAATGTTTATGCTTGACAAATTAATTAACTAAATCCAATCCAATCTAAACCGAAATAAAAGTGTAAAACAATAGACACTATTAAAGAGTAGAGTCCCCAATCCAAGAGCACAGGAGGAGGAGAAGCTGACTTTGTCGAATGTTCGGCGGCCACAGCGGCCGAAGGAGGAGGCGGAAGAGGATGAACAAGAACAGAGACCTTCATCCCATTGAAACATTGTCCATTGCCACAAATAAAGTAGTATCTCTTGGCCTTATTTAAGGGTATGAAATCCTTGCCACTGCTCCAATTCCCAACAGCACTATCTGTAGTGCAGTTATCATAGCCAGTTTGGTTCACTTCAAACACATTGTACTGTGTCTTCTGGTACCTAAATGCTGTTAACAACACAATCCAAATTATGAAACTCAAAAGTCTAATTCATTAAAAAAATGAAAAAATAAACTAATGGTGGATAATACTATTCTAATAAAAGTAAGAAGAAAATGTAAAATTTGATTGAGAATTATCTATTAAACCATAAACACTAAAACTAGTAATGTAGATAAAAAAAACATGTCATGTGTAACTTAAAATAAGCTACTATGTATTTGTCTATAAATATATGTATTTGTCCCTATATTTTCAGTAAAATTGTAAATTAGTCCCTACACTTTAAAAGTTTGTAATTAGATTCCTAAAGAGAATTAAAATTTGCAATTTAGTCCCCGTTGGTCAAAAAATGTTGATTTAACATAATATTCTCAGAATATGCTGAAAATATTCTGTTAAAATAGAGAATACACTGAGAATATTCTGTTAAATCAAACAATTTTTGAACGACGGGAACTAAATTACAAATTTTAATTATTTTTAGGGATCCAATTACAAACTTTTAAAGTATAGGGACCAATTTGCAATTTCACTGAAAGTGTAGGACCAACTGCGTAATTTAACCTATTTTAATGTGTAATTTAATACATCATTTTCATTCCTTGAACAAAACAAAACAAACCATAGACCAAAATAGAATGTTTTAGATCTATGATATATAGATCTATGGCAATAACAATAGTCACATTTACAAGAAAGATAGAATTCAGAAATGGGAAAGAGAAGGGTAACTAAGAAGGAGGAGAGAAATGAGTATACTAACAAATGAGGTCACCAACATAGAAAGTGTGGTTATTGGCCCAAAGAGTGTAGTTCATGCCAGGGTTCCAGCCACGGTTTGCACCAACAATGTGGTCTGTGGCTGTAACCACAGTGGTGCCTGAAATCACAAGAAGCAACATTGCACACAATGAGTAGTAATAATGGGGCATCTTCATCTTCATAATCACTGGAAGAAGAGAAGAAGGAGTTGAAGAAGATTGAAGATGAATAGTCACTAGATAGATAGAAATATGGAGTAATAATTGTGGTAGGGTCCAAGAAAGTTGGACACTTATTATGTAGACAGTGGTGCATTTGCTGTATCATAATTCATAATGTGCTTGACACTGACCCACCTTCTAAGTTTAAACATAACTTTTTCCCTCTCCCCTTAATTCTTTGTTTTTGTGGAGTAAAATTAATTTTGCCATCAATTTTTTTTTTCTTGCAGTATCTTCTAGCTCAAAAGTTTAAGAGCTGATTCGCCGTGAATTTGAGCTTTATTTAAGAGTTTATAACTAATTAATGAATTGATGCATATACAAGACGAAATATAGTTACGGAGGATAAAAATATTAATTTTTTGAATCAATTATATAAAGTTATGAACATTTAAAGGTATTTTTGTTCATTAGTCATAAAAAGTTTTCATATTTGTTCACTTTGGAGTTTTTGGACAATTCAATTTTTTTTTATTAACATTTTATTTAGTGAATCAATAGTTATAGTAATTTTTTTCTGTTGTGGTCAAATAGTAAGAGGCCCAAGGCATCTCAAGTCATCACTAGATGTCTACACTATCTTTTGAGAGAGCCCTGATGAAGGGTGGTCCAATGAGAGCACAAAAAGTGCCAAATCAGATTGAGGCCCAAATTAAACAAAAAACATTTAAGCCCAAATTTGGACAAAATCTCACATACTATACGAAAAAGTTAGAAAAAGACAAATAGGTCCCTGATCTTTTATCCCGCGGATATTTTTGTCCCTGACCATTGAAAAATATTTTTAAGTCCCTGACCTTCACAAAACTTGGACGGATCAGTCCCTGACGGAAGCATTTGGACGGATTAGTCCCTGACGGAGGCATTTAGACGGAGGGACTGATACGTCCAAATTTTGTGAAGGTGAGGGACTTAAAAGTATTTTTCAATGGTTAGAGACAAAAATGTCCGCGAGACAAAAGGTCAGGAACCTATTTGTCCTTTTCTCAAAGTTCATTTAGCATTCGTTTTTTGGTGATTTCTTCAAATATCATATTTTAAAAAATAAAAATGCTATTATCAAATAGGAGTAACATTATTATTTTCTTAAAAAATTACCTCCAAAACTCATATTTTAGCATATCACAAAATTGTCTACCAAATAAAACTTTTTTAGCGAGTCATCATAACTATTTTTTTATTATTAATAAAGCTAATTAAGAATAGCAGGAGGCGAACTTTATACCAATGGGAGTTGGAATTAGTGGATATGTTGCATGAGACCTTAAGGCCCATAAAGCTAACACATGATAAGTCGGACAGAATTTTTTGAAAGTTTTACAAGGAAGGTATATTTTCAACTAACTCTTTTGTGCAGGTAGTACAGTCAGAATCCCTTCCAGAGGATATAACCAGCTACAGTTTCACAAGAACACTATGGAAAGGTTTGGTGCCGCCACGAGTAGAGTTATTTACTTGGTTTACTCTGATAGGAAGAGTAAATACTAAAGAAAGACTCCTTAGATTGGGAATTATTAGCCAAGGTGATAACATATGCGTCCTATGTAACAAAGAAGTTGAACATATTCACCATTTATTCTTGGGGTGTGAGTTTACTTGGCAAGTGTGGTGTCAATGGCTAACTGAATTTGGGAGATCGTGGACTGTCCCGGGCTCACTGAAAGAACATTTTGAGGGTTTGACAGGTGCTGCTAACAGGAAGGTAGAGCGCAACAAGTTGCTCATTTGCTTTTTCTCGGTTATTTGGAACGTTTTGCTCGAGAGAAACGGACAAATCTTTAATAACAAGGAGGCAACTGCAGAGGTGGTATTTCAGAAATCTTTAAACAGTTATAGAGAATGAAGTAGTCTAGATCCTTTCTGTTGTTGATGGCAATGCCGGAGATGACATTAAGGAGATTTTTATCTTTATTTTCTTATTCTTGTTGAATTGTTGGCCTATTTGTTGCTCCACTTTATTGTGTTGTGCTCTCTTATTAAAAAAAAAAGCATAGCTTGCTAATATAAATCTGTTGCATATATTTTTGAAGGTGGCAGCTAACTTTTTTAGTTTCTACGATATTTTTAGGTTTATTATTAATTTATCGCGAAATTGAGCATTATTTAAAAATTTATTATTGGCCAATAAATTAATGCATACATAAAATAAAATTCGAATTTTTAACACTTATTTAAGCGGACTAATGACCTAACTACTAATTTAATTAGTCTATGTTTTACTCACTTAGAAAGTAGTGAAATTTTTTGCAATTAAACAAAAAACTTTATAATACTTCTTTAGTTTTTTAATATTTTTAATTAATACGTTAAAACGAAAATGAATTTATTGAATTACACTAAAAAAAGATGACATGCTGAAATATTGAACAATCACCCTCTTCCTTTTATTCAAGGCTCTGAAGTGAGAAGAAGAATAAGAAAATGAAGAGCGAAACAAAAGCGAAGGTAGGAAGTGGTGGATTTAGGGCAAAATTGGATCACTATCTATATAGCGGTTCTCCAAAACATGTCTTCGTTGGCATAGTTCTCATCACTGCCGTTTTCTCCGTTCCTTGGTTCCTTAGAAACAGAGGTGACTTCCCTTTATTCTTATTTTATACATAATTCAGATCCTTCAAACCATTGTTGCGTTGTAAAGCTCGAATCTTTTATAAATGTGTTTATTTGATTATTTGTTTGTTTGTGTGATTTAGGGAAAAGATCATTTTGAGGAGCTATTTAGTGTGTGCTTGGTTCTATTTTTGCAAATTTGATTCTTTGTGACTTTAATTTTGTTAAAATTAGGTTAGAACTTAGAAGTAGTTTTAGGGTAATGAAATTTGTCTGAGTAGTGATTTTGACCTAGTTAGTTGTTGTTGAGCTGAAGGATAAATCAATTAGAGAGTTACAATCCTGTTTTAGGGTTTATTTGCAATAAATAGTGAAAGATAGCAATTGTCCCATTTGGATCATGGGTTTTGGAGGTTGCTGGTGAGAGCCTAAGTCTATGAATGATTTTTCATTCTAAAACGAAAAGGGGAGTAAATCTATCTGTCAATGGAGTTTCATTTGATATTTTCCTTTTGCTTATTAGAACTTGCATCTAAGCTCTTAACTTTGAGTTAAGCTATGGCATTGGAAGTAGAAGGCTATAATTTTCATAGGGTTAAACTTGAGTTAAATCTCAATTTGACCCCTGAAATTTGGCCTGATACTCAGAATGACCCCCATAATTTCGTTGGCTCCAATTAGAACCCCCAAATTTACAATTGTGGCTTCAACTTGCCCCTGCGATCATCTCCGTCACCGGAATGCTGATCTAGCGCAATTGCATGACATGGTAGACACTACTTAAACAACGACGCATTGGTTTCGTGTGCAAACCCTTTAGAAACCACGTAGTGTAAGGGTTTTCTTGATGTTTGGCAACTTATAATCGTCGTAGTGGAAAGAAAGAGAGTTTTAACTCAAAAAAACTGAAACGACGTGGTTTCCAAAGGGTTTAGGCGTGAAACCAATGCGCCGTCGTTTAAGTAGTGTCCACTGTGTCATGCAATTGCATCAAATCAGCATTCTAGTGACGGAGATGATCGCAGGGGCAAGTTGGAGCCACAATTGCAAATTTGGGGGTTCTAATTGAGGCCAACAAAATTGTGGGGGTCATTCTGAGCATCGGGCTAAATTTCAGGGGTACAATTGAGATTTAACTCGGTTAAACTTGTTTGATTTTCACATATTTGTTGTATTAGTATTTCATTCCATTGCATGACTTAAAAATTGTTGAAGCCAAAATGCATTTATTCTTTGACATTTAGAATCTGATTTAGACTTATTATTATACGATCACTCGATCGGTTTCTTTTGATCATGATTAGACCTTGAAAACGGATTATATTTACGTAGTTCGCGATTTAATTACTTAATCCTTTGAGCTTCTCTTTCCCTGTAGGAACCACACATCAATCTCATCAAGATTACTTGGAAAGAGCTGATAAAGCAAGGAGCCAAAGACTCTCAGCTAGTTCTGCTGCTACCAAGTGATGTTTTACAGCATTATGTTCAAGAGAATAACTTTCAAGTTACACCAAAATTATAAAGGAGTTAGAAATGTTTGTTGATTACCCTTTTAGTGTCTTTTAGATTTTCCTGTGCAATGGAGGTCCATTTTTTCCCTCATGTCCTGTTTCCATTGTACCGAACTTAAATTTATCATGTTATTAAAATAATGATGTACTATAACTTGATGTAGGCAATTTTCATTGGTAAGATATGATTATGCTGTTTGAAGCATGGCGATTGAGTTTAAGAGATTTATGTGTTGCAACGTTTGTTAATCTCTAATGATCAATTAAAGAACCCACTAGTGAGCACTAACCTAATTTTGATTGATGATTGATTAAGAGGAGGTAATACTCATTTAGTGTTTAAAGATGATGTAATTGAAACGAACTAAAAAGGCTTTCTTAATTTTTTAGTTCTTGTGAAATTAACACGTGATTAAAGACAAAGCTCTACCAACACAAGTTGGCACAGATGGATGAGAGTTTATGCCCCTTAACCATCTCTTCCGGGTTTGATTATTCTTGGAGGATGGGAATGAAGTTTGTTTGTTTGGGAGGATCGCCCACTTTGTGTCTTTACGTGTAAATTTTTGTGTCATAGTGGTTTTAACATACTTTTTTCATCATTGAATGTGGTGTAAACTTTAGATGAAATGAGTTTTGCAACTTATATGATGGTGAATGAATTGTATTGATCTAGAGCATGAAACAAATAGTAACACAAATTAGGGTCACAAAACCCCAACATTTCAAACATGTATAACTTAAACTTGAATAAGAACACAAACACTTGCATACTTTTAAAGTGTATTTCACATTATAAGAAACAAGATTAAAGGATAGATGCAACCAATAACACTGTAAATTTAACTACTTTGTTTTAGTATACAATTTTGTCTAAATCATAAATCATAAAGAAAAGAACCACTTACAATTGATGCATAAATGAATTGAAAGAATTGCTTTTAATATTGTCTAACTTTTCAGTTGAAATTCACAATTGCGTGTACCAAAATACTACCTATCCATCTTAATGGTGTGATAACTAAAGCTAAAATATCTCTATTCTAAAGGGGCATGAGTCTTCTGTACTTGAAGAAGCACACAAATGCACTAAATATGAGGATTCCACAAATTCCTGTGATTATAAGAACCCACTGAAATGCTTTAGGAACCCTAAATAATGAGATATCAAAATTCATCCCAAATACTCCTGCTACAACACTAAAGATGGCAACTACAAATGTTGCTGTTGTGAGCAACAGCTCGAATTGGATGAGCTGATTCCGAACGTTATCCTGCCGGAGGAAAAAAAGAGGTTTCAGTCAGTGTTTCGAAATTCACAAAGTTTGCGAAACCAAATAATCATCAATGACAAATGAGGCCAATGTGCACAACCATTTTGTGCTTTGACATATAGAACTAGAACATGTCAGATGATTAGTAATACAAAAGAGTAAAGACTAAAAAAACATGGACAATGATATGATGCATCCAATAATGAGCATGGACTTTTTGTCGGACTAAACACGAAGAGGAAATGACAGAAAACAAACCAGTTGAATGTTGATGAAATCTTCTGTGTCGTCGATGTACTCTTTCAACTGAAACAAGAAACGATGATCAATAAATTGCTGTGGCCAGACAGAGAGAAGTTTTACAAAGATAAGACTGTGTTTACCGATGTCAACTTGTTTAGAGTGCTATCAATTACTACAAAGTATGCTTCTAGTAACATCTCAAGCTCTTCTATGCTTTCTGTAGCACTATCAGAACTTCTCGTGCTCTCATGTCGGCTCCTAGCGCTGCTCATGCTCTTTTCAAGTTTCCGATAAGCCTGAGGCGACGAAACAGGAGAAACCGGAGCAGATATGGATACGGCATCAATTGATTTAAACAAAGACTGATCTCCACAGAATGATGACTCCATTCGCCTTTTCTTCTCAGTAAGATACATCTCAGCCATATCACCATCATCATCCATAAGCTGCTCTATTTCATCTCTAACCTGAATTCATACTCATTCAATAAGAGGAAAGGTTAAAAAAAAGTGAGAAAAACTATGAACTTCATCAATTGCAGGTAAGAAGAAAAAATATATCCATGAAGACTACCTTCTGAACCCTACGAGTCAGGGCAAGGAGTCTGCTTTTCAGCCGACGAGCACGCTCCAAATTCAGAGTACTGATTTTAGATGTTAGTTCATCCAACAACGGATAAGCCTCAATTTCTAACTCAGACACCTGTTGGAAATGGCCACAACAGATTAGAGTGTTACTAACTAATCTTCCAAAATCAAATGAGTAAGAATTTGAGGAAAGGAAATACAACATGCAACCGTATTGATTAAGGATCCTGCTTAGGGATAAATTAACACAACTTTTGTGCTTTCAAACTGTTTTCTAAGTGCAGAACCAGATAAAATAATTCAAGCCATGTGCATAGTCATCCTAAGAATCAAGCTGTAAATTATTCTGATTATTCACAACCATGAACTCTTCAATGTACAAACCTGAGAGTCAAGAAATGTGCATGCTGACTCTAATGCAACTTCCAGTGCCCTGAACTCAAATGGCAAGTCATCCGGGGACGAGTTATTCCTAAAGTCATTATCGAAATTCCTACTTCCTCTGCTCCGGTTCACATCAAAATTGTCTGACTGCCACACATCTCCTGGCTCGCCAACACTGGTCGATGCTAATCGTCGTTGTAGCTCCATCACATAGTTCCATGAATAACTGTCCAAGGAATGCAGGAGAAAAACCTCCTCGGCCGTAATAATACACCTTATCTGTTCTAAGTTGATAACAATAGCTTTTTCCCTTCCAAGGATTGTTGATGGATAGACAAAAAGTGGATCCAATAGGCGAAGATCGCGCGCTGGAAGATCACAACGCCTCATCATAGTAAACTTGTCTACCTCAATTATCTGTGAGTCTCCTGACATATCAACTCGTATCCACGACCGAAGACTCTGCCCTCTCTTCTTCAGCTCAAGAACATCCACTCCTTGATACAGCTGCCGTCCGGCACCCATAGGCCGATTCACAGCCTCTCTTATGTTGATGGTCGTTGCCAGTTTTGGAGGGAGAAGTGGATCTTTCAGGTCTGCCATTATCAAACTTTCCTAATTGCTAATTGCTGAAAGGTAACAACATCAGACAACTTAATCAATGTTGGTAACATTATCAAACATACAATGAACATTCCTCTTTATCAACACTGATGCATGAATCAATTAATAGAATAATCACCAACTTATCACATTATCAAGGCACAAACAATGATACAAGAATAAATTAGCATTTGTATCCATGAAAGATACAAACGCTAACAAATGTATCCATATAAGAATAAAACGACAATTGTACCCACGGAAGATAGCTTCCGTATGCCAAGAATACCCTGACGGACCAATTGTGTAACCAACGTCTGGGTACTTTTGGCACACGAAAGCCATCTTCCGTAGTTATAATTGTCATTTTATTCTTATATGGATACATTTGTCATATCTTTTATGGGTACAAATGGTAATTTATTCATGATACAAAAAGAACTTTCAAAGAATCAGTTTCAATTTGACTAATCAGTTTAATATACCCTACTATTCAACCAAACCGATGTTGATTCCATACTAATTTATTAATAATTCAATATAGATATGTATGCTTCCAAAACCAGAATTTTGGCAGAAAATTAATGATGTATTGGTGAGCATGGTGAATTCATTAAATATGCAAATAAATAAAGACAAAGACAGAGACATGCACCTGATGAATAATTTATAGTGGGGTTTATGTCGCAAAAAGAAACTAGTGGGGTTATGGTGACATAATTGAAGGTTGAAAAGTGAGAAAAGTGGTGGGAAAAGAACAAGTTACAATTTTGATAGGCATAACTAACCATTAACTAACTAACTAACCTGTAATCTCTGTTATAAGTTATAACTGAACAGGACTCTGGGTGAAGAACTCAACCTGAATCTGAAACTCGATACAGAATCTCATGCCAGAGAGAGAGAGAGAGAGAGAGAGAGAGAGAGATCGGAAAACAGTAACAGAATCCTAATTTAACACATGATAATCACTTCTAACTCTGGTATTTTTTAATTAATTTAAATTAAATTTGATCTTAATAAATTAGATTAGATTTAAATTTTAAATTTTTAAAGATATTATTAAATAAATCAAAATTAAATGAAGTTTTTTGACAAATTCTAATCAAATTTAAATATGAACTATCTTATTTAAAATTTAAATAAAAGATAAGAAATCTAATCCTTAAATAATTTTTAAATTTATACTAAATTCAATCAATTTAGTTATAGACAATTTGGGTTTAGAAAATTTTTCATGATTACTTGCACTTTAAGTAACATAGGAGAATTTATATTTTTTATTTTTTAAATCGATGTAATTGCATTAAAAATAAACTTTTTCTCTTCTTAATCTTTAAGGCTGGTATATTATAATTCTTTCGGTCTTTAGTATGATACGATTATTGTTTTGCCTTTTAATTTTAGAATGACAAAAATATTATTTTAAATTCAAATCACTCTTAATTTTAGAATAATAAAATTATCCTCTTAAATTCGTATTATTTTATTATAAATTATGTATTTTAATTATATAATATCACTTAGAACCAAATTACTATTCAAATTCGATAATAAAAAAATAATACCAAATAAAAATGACAAATGTGAATCAAACAAAATACTTTAGACATTAACCGAATTTCGAACTGAATCTTGATAATGTAAAAAAAAATCCTCTTGGTAGAATCATAATATAAAGTGCAAATTATAGTAATATCTTTTTAGTTTTGATAAAATTGTCACAATTTCTCATGTTTTTAAAAACTACATTGATTTTTCATTTAAGTTTTTTTGGAAGGAAAGAGTCTTAATGTTATTTTATATTAGTATTTAGTGTCACGTTTTAATTATATATATATATATATATTCGTCGATTAATTATATATTCTATATATTATTTTTACATTCAAAAAATAATAAATTGGCATTAAAATTTAATTACTATTATCAAAATTTTTAAATAAATATGCCATGTTGTTAGTTTAAATTATCAAAAATGCTATTAGTACACTAAAATTAGCCACCAATGTATTTGTGTATAAACATATATGTGACTAAATTTATTTTCAATATGTATTCATATTTTAACATGTATTTTATATGATAGTTGATTTTTGTGGCTGATTTTAATATATACATAACATAGTCATTAAATTATAAGAGAATTTTTAAATATACCGATATACCAGTATTTCAGTGATTTATAACTGTTGATCTTAATTATATATATTTTTTATAATTAAAATCAACCGTTAAAAATCACTAATATACTGATACCCTTGAACATTTTCCTAAATTATATATGTCAAAACTGATACAATATCTTTTAAACCCTTCATTCCTTCACGAAATGCACCATTTCAATATTTAGCTTATTCCTTTTCGTACCTCTCAAGAGACATTTCTTTGTGGTTAAGTGTTCTTAGACATCATATCTTTTATTCTTTACTGTCTTGAGAAATTTATCACATCAAATAGATTAGATGAAATGAAATAAATTGTAGTATATGATAGTACATTCTATACATTATTTTTTGCTTTGCTTTCAAGCAAAAGTGGAACTTATACTCTTACTTAGTTAATTAGCTTCCTTGCTTTTTCTTACATTTACCCACCTTTTCCATCTTTCTTTCTTTTCGAAATGATACAAAAATTTAGAAGAGGAATATTAAACTACTCTTCTACTTTAGACCATGACAACAATAAAGAAGTATCGTGGCCCACAAATTCAGCCTAACAGAATACAAAAATTCAATTTTAATTTTAGTCTTTATTATTTTATCTTTATCTTATCTTTAATTGTTATTATCTTATCTTTATTTGCTTTTATCTTTCATAGGACAATGCTCTATATATATTTAGTTTTACCCTCATAGTTTACAACAACACTTCAGTACAATTCAATCAATCAATAATCAATAAAAGTTCGCATTCTTTTCTTTTCTTATTCTTTCACAATTTTATCAAGGAAAAAGAAAAAGAAACTAAAATCCGTGAACACGAACAATTTTAGAAGAGAACAAATAATAATTGAGGAAAGTTAAGTTTGAGGATGGAAAGAGAAAATGACAAACAAAATCATATTGATTATTTCTAAGGAGTAGATGTGTTTCGAGTAAAGAGGACGAAAATGGTGGTAAAAACGTTAAAGGTAGCTTCACATCAGTTTCGAATCAGCAGGTGACAATACTTGCAACAAATTTCAATACTTAAATTAGCAATAAATATATAATAGATTGAAAAATACTTAAAATGTTGAAAGTATTTATAAATTACTGAGCTCTTATCTAAAGTTAATGAGTGATTTTTATTTTTTATTGCATGAAAAATTAGTTCCCATTAAGAGTTTGTTTGGACACTATTTTAAAAAAGATTTTTTTTTAAATGATAATTTTTTAAAAGATTTTTTATAAAAATAAAAATAATTTTATATTTAGATATCATATGTAAAAAGATTTTTTTTATCTATCAATTATATTTAGATAAAATAAAATAAAAATATTTTTTTATTTTTATTATTAACAATTTACCAAAAAAATGGTATTGAGGCCCAAACCAACACTAAGCTAGTTAATCCATTTAGAATAATAATCCAAGTAGTAGGACATGAACTCTTTTTCTTGTTCCCAAGTCGGGTGGAATTTCAGGGCACAGACTATGGTATTTCTAGGGAATAGATTCTCTTAATTATAGGGCTGGACATGGATCGGATAATATCCGCATATCTGTGGTAATTATTCGCATTCGATCCAAATTTTGCAGATATTATCCGATCCGCATAGCTATCGGATCGGATCGGATCCAATCCGCACTATGGTCGAATCGGATTGCGGATTTGACAGTGATATCTGCGGATCCGATCCGCAAATCCACATATCCGCACATCACATATAAATAGCATAGTTTAAAAAAGTAAACCCTAATGTGATATGAATTTTAGTGTGTTATTTTATGAATTTTATGATATTTTATTTTTAATTTTTTATGTTGTACTTCAATTTAGAATAATTAAACTTAAATCTTGTGTTATTATTTTGTTTTTGTTATTCAAGAGAACTATTATTGATAATATTTTAGAAGTAAATAGGCTTAATCAGATAAAAAATGAATTTTTTAGATATTTTTTTGTAAAAACAGCCAAACAAAATCTTAAAATAGTTTTTTTTGAATTATGCGGATATATCTGATATCCGATCCGATGAATGCAGTGCGGATCGGATAGAATTTTAGACTATATCCAATCCGATCCGATCCGTGTGCGGCTACTTAATTGTTAAAAAAAAAATTGAGTGTAATTTTTAACTCTTTATTACTTTCTTTTGTATTTATTTTTTATTTCACTTATAAAATTAATGATAAGAGATCACATTTTATTCTCTCAATTATAAAAAAAAAATGAGAAGATCCATTCCCGTAGTTCTACTGAGTAGGTCGAATAGGATAACTTGTGTATCTTTGAAAGCGCTCTTCTCCAATTTTTGACTGAACTCATTAGATCTCATCCAATAATAATGAGCAGTTCATTTTGAACCTTGGCTTTGATCAATTTAGACTATCTATGAACACCAAAATTGAAATGATCTTATGACTTGATAAAATGTGATAAGACTAAATAGCAAAAAGTTGTCAAACACAAAATTGATTAGTATTAATTCAAATAATTTATCAAAGAAGGAAATAGTTAAATATTATTGTGATGGATGGATTGCATTGTATTGTCTAACTTCAAAATATTTCTCACTCCACCAGAAACAAGTATTACTTGAGAAACCTTATTTATGTGTTTAGTGAAATGTATCCAAAAGATGCAATACAAGAAGTAAATTATTATGCTAATGATTTGTAGCTCAAGTGACATAGTCTCTTCATACTCAATTAAGAGGTTGCGGGTTTAAATCTTCTATCTTTGGTAAAAAAAAAAAAAAAGTAAACTACTATAAACATTAAAAATTGAATCTGAGATAGAAGTCTACTCCAATTTCATACGTAACTCTAGATGCCAAATGAGACCAAGTAAAATCGCTTGAAGAAAACATGACAAAATTTGGAATTTGAATATGAGCAATGCTAGGGACAGCAACTTTTGTAATTGTTAACCATCAACTAGCCATCAATGATAATTTGATGGTGTGAGATTTCATCCAATGACTCACCTTTTTCTGCTGGTTACATGCTGGCCAAAATTCATTAAAATTGCTGACCCCCTAGACTTTTTCTTTGAATATATGACACGTGTCTTAAATAATATTAGCCGCTCTTCGATTTCCCTATGCTTTGAGTTGAGGATAAATATAAAATTAAAAGGATGCTATCATGATTAGCCTTTAATAATGCAGAAGACTTAAATCAAATTGTATATAATCTAATGTTTCATGTTTGTTCCTTAAACAATGTCAAGAGTTAGATAAGATACATAAACATATATTTGAAAAAAAAAAACAATAATTCTCTTCTCAAATTTAATTAATTTTGAAGGGACATTGAAATTGGACTATGTACATTGAACACCAACAATTGTTGGTAGGTACAAGTTGAAGTGGCTCTACGGCGCACTTTAGCTATTACTTATTAATTACATAACATTAACATAGCAATTGATGATAAATTCAAAGACTAGAATTAAAATTAATAATAATTTACATAAATTATTATTATTTTTAAATATAAGGATTAATGTGAGAAGAGTAATCACGGATTCCTGCACCTTCCCAACCCATCCATTCCTCCCACATGTCCCAATCTGGATCGTTCATTCCCCTAAGAGGCTCATCAATGCCCTTATCTTCATAATAAACATTGTACACTTCTGTCTCATTTGATTCTCCTCTCAAATTAGCCATCACAATCTGCATTCAAAACACCCAAACATTAATAATGATATCCAAATTAAGAAAACAAATTATGGACCCCATAATGTTGCTTTTGTTCTCATTTTTTTATTTTTTTGAAGGATATGTGTTAGTAGTTGGGATGATCATATCATTGCAACCACTGCCCTTTGCTAACATACACACCAACATTTACAATTCCTTTTTTTGGTTGCCACCGTATCTCCAACCCGACAGACCAAGAACTAATGTGTCGTAGATCAGAGCTCCATTTAAGAGTCTGCTGCTGGCCAAGGCGAAATTCGAACCCCGACACTTACTTAAGTGGACGAGTGAGCTGACCACTCGACCAACCCAAGTTGGTTAACATTTACAATTCTTTATAGTTGCATTATTTCATAATTATAATATTAAACTAAAAGAAGGTCAATTATGCAAGTATTATACAAACCACCCCAAAATTTTTATATAAAATAATTAAGATTTTTCTTTTGGCATAAAGAATCTGAACTTTTTTAAAATGAAATCAAAGAGACCCCATTCTTATTCTCTTGCATTATTGTTGGTCCACCAAAATATTTCTCACTTTATAGAAATAACAAATGACCAATTGATTGTCCCAAAACCACAAGCAGCATTTGTTCATGCCTCAATTAATAACAATTCAATTTTCAATATTCAATGATGCATTATTTTTATGTAACCAAAATTTAGGAGGAAATTTTGTTTGCATATGATTGTTACATACATCATAAGCCTCATTGATTTGATGAAACTGCACCCCACAATTGTTCCCTCTGCATACATCTGGATGATACTGCAAGAAAAACACAAAACAGATTATCAACTAATCAATATTTTAATTAAAAAAAAGGGGGGGGGGGGAAATGTCTCACTTGAACTTAATCAAATAATAACATGAGAAATTATCATCAGATGACATGTAAAGACTTAATTTGCATCATAACAAAAACACACAAAATATTTCTCTCATTTAGTTAAAAAATTGATGAAAAATGAAAAGAACAAAAGATAAGAATTGAAGGAAGAAAGAGAAGCAAACTAACCTTCAAAGCAAGTTGTCTGAAAGCCTTTCTAACTTCAGATTCAGATGCATCAGGTTGAATCCTTAAGGTCTTATAAGGATCTGCTACAGAAGAAGAAGAGCATGAAATCCTAAACTTGTTCATCTTCTTTCCTTTGTTTCCTTTGAATTGTTTCATCCATGAAGAAGATGATGACCCTTTTCCACCAACAACCCCAGCAACTGAAGCAGCAGCCATTGAAACTCTTAAAAGAAACCTCAACAGATGTCCAAAAACCACAAATATGAAACACCCCAACAGAAAACTATGACGACCCACAAAAACTTTGGGTATAAATAACACAACTTTGGTCTAAAGTTCTTTTTTTTTTAAAAGGGCAAGTAGAGTTGAAATAGTAGCTTCACTCTTGTTGAATTATTTAAGGCTCAATAATTGTGGAATTGATCAAATGGATGCTTTGAAACACTATTAAGTAAGAATAGAAAAATGGAAGGGAGTGGATTTGTTTATATAGTATAGTGTGAAATAAAATAAATAATAAATAATGATGAAGAAAGAAAAGGAATCTGAGGTGGAATTGGGAATGCAAGCACGGTTCTTATCCATTGAGTCTTATTGTGGAGTGACGTGTAACTTCGTATTTTGTGGAGAAGACAGAAATTATAGGCACTTATCTCTTGTGTTATGACTCTGTCTATTTTATTTTTATTTTTATTTTTTCTTCTGAAATTAAGTGAGAGTTAAGTGGCAAAATTTACTATAGATATACGGAGCCACTTAAATAAAAATGTCAAAAAGTCTTTTTTTAAATATATTTTTTAAAAATTAAAATTTAACATATATAATCAATTAAATTGTATTATTTTTATTAAAATTAACCTAAACAAATCAGTTTAACAAAAAAATTAATAAATTAAATTTTTAAATCGATATAAATTAATATTTTTTATAAAAAATTACTACAATATCCCTATTATAAAACACAACTAAAATATCCCTATATATATATATATATTGAAAACTTTAAATTCTAACCCTATAACGATAGAGAAGAAAATGACTAGAATTTAGAATTCTCAAAATTAATATATATAATAAGAGTATTTTAATCATTTTATATAATAGAGATATTGTAATCATTTTTTATAAAAAATAATATTAATTTAGACAGATTCAAAATTTGATTCACTATTTTTAGGTCAAATTAATTTGTCTGACCTAATTTTGACAAAAATAACATAATTTAAGTGATTATATGTGTTAAATTTTAATTATTAAATAAGACGTTTTCTGTGTCTTTATAGGAGCATCCCATAGAAATAAGTACGGTTTTAAGTTATTAAAAAACGGGAAAAACATTATTAACTAAATTTTTATAATTTATAAGGTGAAAAAATTTTAGAATTAGGACTAGGTAAAAAATTTAGATACGAGAAAAATGGGAAAGGATCAAAGGAGAGAGAGAAAAACAGCACATGAAAAAGGCAAAAGAAAAGAACAAAAGATGATAAAAAAAGGTGAGAGATTCTTGGATTATCCTTTATCTTTACTCTCTATTTTTTTGAAGGATATGATGTTATTTACTTGGTCTGAATTGGAAGACTGTTGTTTTGGATTATTTGTTTATTATTCACTGAATGAAGCATATAATATTGGATATCCCTTCCACCTCTATTGCCATTAATTCACTATTTATTATCCCTTTTACTTCTCTCAATTTATCTTTTTGGTGCAACAAATTTATAGTAGTTGGCAATTTGGTCATATTAGGCTATGCCATTTCTTCAAAATATCTAACTAAATGCCATTATTCTTGAAGAGAAATCTAATTAAATGTCAATGAAAATAAAATAACAAAAAAAATGAAGGAGCTGAAAATAAAAAAAAAACAGATACACACACATCCATATATGAGACAAATATGATGATTTAAATTATCTTTTTTTTCAGATAAAATAAACGTTTTATTTATGATCATGACTACTTCGAATGAGTGAAACACATTTTATAACGTGAACGATATTTAATATTTTAGTGAAAATTGCAACTATTTTGTGAAGACTACTAGCCACTCTCATGTTTCGTTAAATAGATATTTCTTATAAGTCCATATCAAATCGCCATTTCAATATCATTGTATATTCAAATTTTCATTTGCGGTGGATTTATGGTTTTGTGAAAATTAGAATCTTAATTTCTTTACAAATCATAAGGCCATTATTATTTTATTATGACAGTCACTATTAAGGTTGTGTTTGTTTACAGAGACAGATAGGAACACATAATCATATTTGACAAAAGAGATGTGAACAAAAATAATGTGTCTAGAGACATTGAATTAGTGTATTTTGTATCAATTCTGATAGGAAAGACACAAAAACATTAACAAAAGACATAACTTATTTTTTATTTTTTATTTTTTTTTATTATTTTTATTAATTTTTCATAATTATATTTTATATTTTATATTTTTTATCTTAAATTTTTTAAATAAAAAAAATAATGCGAATAAGTTGAATTTTCATAATTTATTCTAATTTTTTATCAAACAAAATACAAAAACACAAAAATTTGTGTCTCTATCTTTCAAGATCTTATCTTATCCTATTCTGAATATTTTATCCTGTTCTGAGAAACAAACACGATCTAAAAGCATCGTCTTAGATAAAGGTTAAAAATAAATAAATTAAAAAAAAAAGCCAAAAAGAGAGTTTACAAGCTAAAAATGTTGCGAGAAATGAAAGGTTTCAGAATTGAGATGATTGCAAAAAGAGGGAGGTGGCAGTAGCACTTTACACGTGTTGAATATTAACGCGACAATAGAGAGAGAATCAGTTGTAAGTTAATGCGCGTTCAGAACTAAGAAGATCCGATGCGATACGATAAGACCAGAAACACTAGCGGATAAGGGGTTCCTTCAGATTGGACACGTGGCAACCATGCAACCATCATCGCATCTATATATATCTCCCTTCTCTGCTTATCTCTTCCGTTTTATTCGGCACAGGCTTATCAGTTAATTTGCAACTTCTTTAAATGTAATTCTATCGACTCTGAAAACATTTTTCATTTATTAAATATGGAAATGAATTCTCTCGATTGTTAAAAAATAATTGAGAATGTAAAATATAATTTCTAATTTTTTAACTTTTTATATTTATTTATAGTCTCACTTATAAAATTAATAGTATAAAATTATATTTGCTCCCTTAATTATTAAAAAAAATTGAATAAAATTATATTTACTCTCTCAATTATTAAAATTGTAACGTAACAAATGGTATTCGTTTGATTATAAATTAACACTATACACCAATTATTAAGTTACTAGCCGTGGATAGATTAAAATGTACTCGTGGGGAGATCCTTCGACATTTCATACCTTGCTTCATCCATAATCTTTCACCATTATTTCTTTCTCTTATATTTCATTATGCAATCTCCACATGGTCTAGTAGAAGAGATACAAGCAGAACTTGAAATACACTTGTTTCATAACATTGTAGCTAGGGTATATAAATGATGAGGCTCAAGTAAAACAAAACGAAATATCATCTCTCCCAGAAAGAAAAATTAACAATAGTAACAATACTATATATCAGGGTTACGGGGGTCATTTCATCGCACTGAATCCTTAAAAGGCACAAGCTTGTATAGATGATGGGTATTGAAACATCAAACATGGTTCCATAATTTTAGAGATGTTCTTTCACGTATTGTTCTAGTCATCGATCACTGGTATTGCTAAGAAATAAAATTGACAAAAGAAAATGGCCAGAGGGGTGGTTTTAGCCATCCATTTAGGTGTCTGCCGTGCTTGCTGAGCCATTTGTTTTTTACCTTTCACATGTAGAGACCCGAATTTAATGTACAAAGTCAATAGCCCCCATGAGCAGCAGTAGTATCGAATTTTTTTCCCCCCAACAAATTTACAATCCCCTATTGAGAATCAACATCCTGCAAATATGGATATTAAAATATTACCCATGATCATCTCTGTGCTCGCGCCAATCGCTGTCTAGTCAGGTCTGAAACTCTTCCCTCACTTTTGTTCTGTTTGCTCTGAACTTTTATCAGCTTCGGATGGTTCCGCAGACGACTGAGGCGGGTCTGCATCAGAAGCACTTGGATTCGAAGGAGTTTTGAACTGAATCAAGATCATGGTCATGTTATCACATCCCTCGCCACCAGCTGTTGGTGCTAAGCACCTGTCGAAAACCATCTCGCACACCGCAGATAGTTTATTCTCCTACATATTCATGATTTTATATCGGTGTCATAACAGATTGCAATTATGACAATCCGCATGCTGTGGCCAAATTAATGTTCTCCATAACATAAACAAAAGTAAAAGCCACAGAACTTACCTCCTTTAACTTGGCATGTATGAAGTCCACAAGTTGTTGGCTTGACATGCAATCCCTACACATATAACAGGTTATATAATAGTTTGTTGATGATCAATAAAAATTAAAACAAAAAAAGGGGAAGATTTTCTAGGAACTTGGTAATATCAATGGAGTTCGTACACAGAAAATTTAAATAGCCAAGTAGCGTACCATATCCCATCACAAGCTATTACAAGGAACTCATCATCGTCACAAAGCTCAATCTGTTACAAAGAACACGGAAAAGAAAATTCAAAAGAGCAAACAAAATGGCAAATAACACAATGAGGGGATGTCAGACGAAAAAGAAACTCAAGTCATAGAATTCCTTTTTCAAATAAATATATTTCTTTCACCCATCAAACACGAGGAAACCAGAGAGGCATGCAAGAAAAGGTGCTAATCGTGCCATAAATATTAACATATAATGTGCTGAGCAATACTTACGGAAGTTATGTCAGGCTCAGCACTCACAATCTGTTTCTCAGCAGGCAAACGTTTGTTCTGCTTGAATTCTATGTCTCCTGTAATTGAGGGAATTTTTTATTACAAATTTTTGGGACTAATGAAAGGAAAACATTTGTAGAAAGCAACAAGTAAATTTTACAATAGTAATGAACTCTCACATTTTTCCTTACAAACTTTATAAAAACAAATTCCTATTACCGATCGCTCTAGCCAAGTTTAAACTTCCATTGACACGTCCAACTTGGATGAAACCACCAGCATTTAAAATCCTGTCTCTCTCAGCCTCAAGCTCAGGCTTGTGATCCTTAGACAAATTGTGTGCCTGGAAATACAACTTCATTAAAAAATCAAGAATATAGATCATGCTGAGTAGCAAGCTATGCTGGTTCAACCTCAATCACGAACCCTTCAAAGCAAAAGGAAATAAAATGTGCTACATTATATATGTCCAAGCTTATCCATACTGAAATATCTATCTCAGAATACAAAAGGTGTACTCTGAATTAGCAATCTTTACCACCAGAACTCTCATCAACCATATTCAATACCCTATATTGCATGCCTAGTAAATTCGAGACAATTAAAAAACCACAAAATGAGGTGGAAGTACCTGGCCCTTCCTTGATAATACACATCTAGAATCACCAGCATTGGCGACGACAAGTTTGTTTCCTCGAATGACAGCCACACAAGCTGTACTTCCAGAGTTTGGTCCAGTGAAATCAGAATGTGGTCCCTATTTGCAGCATAACATCCTCAGTTTAAAATAACACATTTTATACAGTAAGGATTCAAAGTTTGTATGCCCAACATCAGACCTAATGATTTTTATATGTAACTTGCAGTCATTTATTGAGAAAGGACCTTCGGTTAAATTCACAAGCTTATATTCCACATATCAAAAGATTCCAACATACATGCAGCATAGCTTTTATTTTATTTATAAAGAAAGGAGCAAAGAAAGAGTAACAAGCAGAGGTGGAACAAGAAAGCAAAATGGGTTCATAATCCATTACCTCCTCAAAAGCCCAATCATCAGAATGGTCATTTGGTTCACCACTCCTGGGAGACCATATAAACCCCTCTAGCATTCCAGACAACTTTTCTATTTTATCTCCCAAGACTGCCAATTCTCTCCACCCTCTTTGTCCACGCATCATCTCATCCATTCTGCCTCAATATGAAGGAAGAAAAAAATGGGCACAACTTTAACAAAACTATTTGTCTCAACTCCATATCCCACTTTTGTTTATTGGGCAGAAAAACCATCACATGTTTAAAAACTTAGATAAGAAAATCATTTTGATCATGAAGAGGAAAAGTATACGTAAGAACTTAACACTCATTCCCAAAAAATGACTGGCGGTTCAGGTGGTCACGGTTCCAATAATTTTACAAGCATAAATGTCTACACAAACATTCACATGCATGGCACTTTAAAACACTTTGTTTTGTTAATGCTTTTAAGATATAAAGTACGTGAGTAAAAATAAGAAACAAATAAATGAAGATTAAAGGGGTTTTGAAACTTCCAATAACTCACAGGAGAAGTAGAAAACAGAGGGAAGTAGAAAAGTGTTTTTAAAATTATTTGTAACTGCACATAACTTCTAGGGATCCAGCTATATTTGTATCTTGAAGAGACCGGGATGCCAAACCTCCCCTGGGCATGTAAATTAGATAAAGTAAATTATCTAGAGCAACAGTTGAACATCAAGTATTGCAAGCTTGAGCATAGTCCTACTTAGTATTTTGTTATCTATACTCCTACCTGACAATCTCATCGCCATGCTTTTATCCGCATGCAGTAAGTATAATGAAAATTCTAAATAAACAAAACAACAAACAAAATAAAGAATAAAAAAAGCACCTAAGGAAAGTTTTCTGTAAGGATGTGCCTATATCTCCAGCTAAGTAAGCTTCATGCTTAAGCATTTGTTGATGTAGATACTTGGCACAGAATTTGGAAACTGCTTTGCCTGCAAATAGGAAAAACCATATGGAAAGATATTAGAACCAGAAGTGAGCTAATTAATATGCTATATATGTTGGTTCCATCACAATAATTTTGAAATCTTTAACACCTAAAGATCTCCAAGTTATTAAGGAAGCTTTACAACAACAACAACAACAAAGCCTTATGATCAACACTAATTTAAACTGGAATGGGTCAATACTGAGAAAGTACACCCAAAAACATGGATAATATGTTCCCTCCTTTTTTTGTTGCCTTTTTTTTAACATGGATATCAAAACAAAATCCTGAAGTTGAAAATAAATGAAATGCATGAAAAAGACATTAGAGTGTGCTTGAATGAGGTAATTAAGGGAGGGAAAGTAATTTTAGAGAGTATTTAAAATTCTCAATGGCAAATTCAAGGGATTTTTTTAATGATGGATTTTAACTATTAAAAGGAAGAATTTTAATTCCCCAACAGAGAAGGAATTTTAATTTCCCCCTCTCTCTACATCACTTCAAAATGCATTCATATGCATTAATTAACACTTATAAATAATATCAACTGCATATTTTATTAATGGAGATAAGCTAATTACCTCAACCAAAAAAAGACCAGAATTGAAGGGAATTTAATTACGGCATTTAGATTCCCTTATATTTGAAATAAACTGAAATTAAAGAATACCCCATCCAACAGACCCTTAAGGTGTTCATAAGTGGATTGGAAAAGCATTTTTTTCAAACACGAGCTCTGGTTATAACAAGCATCTAACAAGAATGTACCAAAAATGTTAAGTATACAGCCTACAGGGATCTTTGTTTGTAGAAAATGGAAATATGTTGGAATTCTGAATCACATATATAACAAGGAAATTATTAAAAGAAAAAAAGAACAAGAAGAAAGAAAGAACAAGAGAGGAAAATCAATCTTAAAGCAATGTTTTACAACCCTGAGAAGTTTACAAGTGTTGTAAACTGTAATTGTAATCAATACCTATATATATGATGATTGGGGGAGAATGAGAGACCGTAACAACTTTTGGTTTCTCTTGGTCTCTTTATAATAACTACTCATTATAATAACTGCCTACTAACACTAAACCAGAAATATATTTTTATTTCTCTTATATTAAATTTAAGTTAACTATAAATAAGTGATATTAGGACAAGGTGGAACATGAAGCATATAAGGTCATGTAAAGTAAATGAAACTTGATCAGTACATGACAGAGAAGACAACAGCTACAGCATGTGTAAATGAAAAGGCCAGCCATGTTTAGGTGGATTCCAATGGAGACATCAAAATGGAGAACCTATATTACAATAATATTGAATGTCTCAGGACCTTCGGTGCACTCAGCGTTCTAATTAATGAGCATGGATCCAAGTTGGCATTAAAAAGATATATGTTACTGAATAACTCAAGAGTTAATACCCACCTCCATGGCCATCATAAACACCAAAGAAAGATGTAGAATCATCCAAATCTGGATAAGCTGCATGCTGGCAAGTAATAATAAGAATTAAATTCTATACTCTTCACATTAAAAAAGATTGTAATACTAACATTACGCTAATTAGGTAAAAAAGAACCAAGGTAAAGTGGTAAACCATCCACACCATATATGCAACTATTACTTCCAAAGAGAGGCAAACTCTCATGAGTCTTCTAGGTATACAGAAGGAGGGCAATTTTATCTCTCTGAATTTTTAGGTAGTATACGGGTTATTTGTTACTTAAATCTGATTCACATCAATAGCTGACTAACAAAACTTTTATAGAAGAACTACAAATAAGTGATACCTTTGCACTCTTCATCATAACAGACCAATGATCAAATAAGGTAATCTGTAAAAAACGTAAGACACTAATCCTTTCACAACCTTCTCACAGTATCAGAAACTTAATATCACTATTTTATCAGTCACTAATATGCCAAACACTTGACATAGTGCATGATTTTGATTTCCTTTACACTTGACTATCTGATATTACGGCTGAAAACCCACCCTACTTTTGTGTACAATGTTTTGAATCGCAGTGATTCTCTGATGTCAAGAGGCTTAAATGTGCAAGGCTGATACATAGACATACACTAATCAAATTATCAACTGAAAACTAACTTTTAACTAACTTCAACTACCTAATTGATGAAAGAAATTCCACCAAATGAAATATTCAAAATAAAAATGGAAATGAGATTCTACGATATAAAATTATTGTATTTACAAATTATCAATTAACAAATAAAATAAAATAAAATAAGAGACTGAAAGAGAAAAGAGTAGTTAGTTACAGCATCTTCCATGGAAGCACGCCAGCCCTGCATGGAAGACAGACCATACCGAAGCTTGTCGTTCTCACCATCTTCAGATGCCTTCTCTGTTTTCGGCGTACTCAGATATATCCCCATCACAAACTGCAACAACCAAAAAAATTATAATTTAGCAATTTTTCTCTTTAAATTTGTGGTTATAAAAAATAAGAAACAATAAATCACAAGAATACGCATCATTTCAGAAGAAAAAAAAAAGAAAAAAAAGTCAAATCTAGTTCTAGCCATACTCTTCTTACAAGATGCGGTTCCGCAGACAACGGCGATATTCTAAAACGTGATTCAAACAGAGAAGAACCAATGCAATTTGCAATGTAATTCAGTAAAAGAAAATCTAAAATAAAATCCAATGCGTAACACGAGCAGTAATTTGAACGAATGAAGAAGCATGGAAGATATGAATCAAAGTTCGAACCAAACGCTAAAGTGGTGTCAAAAATGAGGATCTAAAAAGCACGAGAAAGAATTGAAATCAGAATAGGAGAATAAGCAAAAATAGAAGGGAAATCAGGAGTTAGGGTTCGTTGAAACACTCACTTGCGTTAGAGAGAGAGAGAGATTTGAAAGTGTGTGAGGAATGGAAGAGGAAGAAATAGCAGAACAGAAGAAAATTGAAACGCTTCTTTTCTTAAACCAGCGGCTGCCACGTGTTTCTTTTCATTCTCCCATTTTTCCTCTATTGAAAATATAAAATATAAAATTATCAACATGAGGAATTTTTTTGCATGGACCGATTGAAATTAAAAATTAAAAATAATTACAGCTTTATTCTATCACTATATTGAAACATCTTTTCAAATCTATAAACACATATATTATAATATTTATTAGAATTATACCATGAAAAACTAATTACCTCCTCTCTTTTTTTAAAAAAGACACTCTACTGTGCAGATTGGAATGGTACAGAGAGAGAATATAATTTCTTTTATATTTATTTTTTATTATTTTATTTTTATTCAAAATATGGATCCTACCTTTATTAATCTTTCTTTCATCCTATTAAAAGAAAAATCTATAAACTTACATCTTTACTATATAATTCACCTAAAAAAAATTATCCCTATCTTCGAGTGTATGAACAAAATAATATTTTGGTGTCTTTTATAGGGGCTATTGTACATTGAAATGCTATGATAGAGAAATAAAATTAAGATTACATTTATATTTTAAATTATTTTCATCTTCGTTGTTAAATTTACTATTGTTTTCTTCTATAATTCAAATAGTAGGTACACTTCATTCATCTCAATATCATTATTGATGTTATGATTGTTATCTTCAACGCCTATAAAAAATGATAGGTTCATCATTAAACATAGGTAAAATTATTCGCCACACCGTCAAAAACTCAAAATAACAGAATTGTAGCCAACATATAATTTAGTTTCTCAAGAAAAATTACTCTATTATTCTATTAATAAAATATTGGATAAACTGAATTTTACTATACTGCAACCATAAAATTACCAATTTACTTCTAGTGTTGGTATATGATTAATCAATAATATAAATTTTACTAGAAAATAATCCAGATTTATTTTATTTATTGTTATTACTTATTAGATTAGATTCCCTTGATCCTTATCCCGAGTGAAGTTGTTCTTGGAATCAATAATGGACCTGAGTTTATTATTATAATAAAAGAAACTTTCAAAGGCGCGTTTGGTTTTTGTTTTTCTTTAAAGTTAAGGGTACATAATTATTATGAGCTTGATGTTGTTTAGCAGACAGATCTAAATCATCAAATGGGAGACATCTCATCGCTAAGTATATTTAAAATGTTAGATTAGTGATTATTGGAAGTTGATAATATAAGAATTGGTCCACTCCCAAGTGAATGATAATAACTATCTTGGCTTAGTTGCTCTACCTTTCATTAGTTGTGGCTTTCATTGGTATTCCATCAATTTTGAACGGTGTCTCACCCCACCATATCAACTTGAACGAAATCAAAACTAGCAACCGAATTTTACATTGAGAACATAGGTTTCTACTTATATGATCCAAGTTCAACATGATAAAATGTAAACTCAAAACGTAATAATATAATAATATAGAAGAATTCTTCTATCTTATTCTTTTTTTTTCGCTTTAGCTTTAATGGTGAAGAACTCAAAACTATCATGATCCACAAGACCATAACTCGAGAGATTTATATCCTCTAAATTTTAAATTTTACTTTAAAGAGTAAAATGTAATCTTTCATCCTTAGATAGATTTTCTCTCATACTTTTTCTTGATCCCACCACCTATGAAATAAATAGTGAGAGATCATAAATTTAGAGGATCCAAATTCTAACTCAAGTGTTTCCGAATTCCGATGTAGAAAGTTCTTCCAAAGCATACGAGTATGTAGTCACTTTTTGACTTCTTAGTAAAACTAACTTGGGACATTGGCATTCAAATTCCTAGGGTTGTTGAATTCAGATACCCACAAGCCAGTTTCTGCAGACTCCACTTTCACCAGTTATTAATGGGAAAGCACACCAAGGGATTGTGACCCAGTTTAAAACTTATGAGATAAAATACAATTAAAGTACAAGCAATACTTCTATCTAGATGTTCTTCAGAAATAACAACTTAAGTCCTTATGTTCTGCCTTACTGTCTTACATCTACTAAATGAAAAGGCATATAGCTTTCATTTCTTTTCCACAAAAGGAAACACCAACAGACTCAAGTACCTAACTCATGACACTTTTATCAACCGATCGTAGCAAGCAGAATGTTTAATTCTTTTCAGTATTGCTCTCCAGCTCTCTCCTCAGCTGAAGAGAGAAATCATCACTGACATCATCATCATCCCAATCATCCTCCCACTGTTGGGTCACTTCCTTGCCTTCCTCTATAGCATCCCACTCTGTAAGTAGTATAAAAGACAAAAGTGAAATATAAGCATTAGAATATGAGCATATGGAGCAGAATTGCTGAAGCTCCAAGTCCCCAAACCAATAAGTGGTAAAAGCAGACGTAACTACCAAAGACCTTTGAAATATCATTATTACCGGATGAACGAGAAGTAGCAAAGTTATTAAATGAATACTGATATTTTTAAGAATAACGAGAAAGACGATGAATGAGGAACAAAGTATTTGGCATTGTAATTACAGCAAAATGGTGAGTTTATACACACAAACCTTTGAGTACAGTCAAGGTCGGTTAGTTTAGCAGATTTTAGCCAGATTAGTTTCCCAAGGTAGCTGGTTAGTTATTACAAAACGGCTAGTCTAGGCACACTAACCTTTGAATATAGTCATGGTCAGTTAGCTTAGTAGAATTTAGCTAGATTAGTTTGCCAAGGCATCTGATTAGTTATTACTTGGTTACTTCCATTTATTTTTGGTCTAGGCCGCAGTATACAGACTCTATACATCGAATAATCTAGTTCAAACTAGGTCAATGCACTATGAGGGTATCATTATCCCAAACCTAGATTCTTTTATTCATAACACTCTAACCTTAAAATAAGTGTCAAATCACCTTTACCAATCTGCATTGTTTGAATTTTATTATTCTAAAAGGTTGTATTACTTTATATTACTCATAAAGTCACAGAATTATCTAAGAAGCACACACTACATTGAGTTGTCGTTTCTACATGACGGGCACATTGCTAACGGCAAACCTCAATGATATTCATCCGACACACATGCCCATCCTCTGTACAGCAGTGTTTTGATCAAGACGCAAAAAACCTCATTGAACACACACCAACTAACAGACCATTGCATCTAATAGTATCTTGACCAAATTATCAAAAACCTCTTTAAATCTCCAAACATGCCCTGGCATGCTTGGACACCAGGATAAAACCCAGCCAAGCCTCAGTTATTAGAATAAACCTTTGTTTTTATTAGTAGACTTATCAAGAACATTTCGTCGGAAGCATCCTGTCTTCTTGCTTTCGAATAGCCCACGATAGACGTAAAGGCATGATTAGTTCCACTTCACACGAGGGTCAAGGGGTAGCAACACCTCAAAGCTGTTCATAACTAACCCTACACCTCTCTTAGAAGGACCAAGAGTCATATCACTAAATCTCATTTTAATTCTTTTCATACCTTCAACTCTCTCTATTACTCTAACTTGTGCGGTCGTGCCCTGTTTCTCAAACACTAGGCAAAACCTCGCATGGATTTGCAGCAATATACTAAGAATCATTCCACTGTCATGGTTTAACGCTTATTGGATTAAAGAAAGCCTCTCCACAATTATGGATTATTATCATAATAACAAAATCCTCAAGCCACAACCATAAATTCAAAATAATGCTTCAACGAATTTGATAAAAAGGAAACACTAAAACACAATCATTGGCTAAAATTGAAAAGAGAAACAAACAGATCGAAAGAATGAGGAATATGGATTTCACTAACCTTCATTGATTTCAAACTCTTCGAATTCGTCATCGTCTTCGAAGAGATCGATCTTGACGTCCTCCGTGGCTGCCTTTGTTTCCGTCGCCATGGTAAAATCTCAACGTGCGCTCAATTCGAAGCCGAAACTGCAATTGTTTGATGAACACAAAAAGGGAAAAACAATTTTTTAATAAAAAAAAAAGGACCGAAAGCTCAATTAATAGTAATAAGGTTTTAAATAAAAAGAATTTGCGATTAGAAGTGAGGAATTAAGGTTTGTTGGAACACTCACTTGAGTCGTAAAGAGGAACCAGGAAGTGAGAAAGAGAGGGATTTGAGTATGTTTTGTGTGAGGAATTAGGGTTTGCTGGAACACTTGTTCTTGTGAGGAATTAGTTTTGGAATTGCTTATTTGAAGGGTAGCTTTGCTCGTTGGAGAAAGTATCTAGATGAACTTAGGTTAATGGGTAATTTTTTTTATCTTTAGTTTAAAAAAAGCTTAATTACTCTATTGGTCTGTATAGTTTTGCGAAATTTTTAATTAGGTCTTTATACTTTTTTTTTCTTTTTAATTGAGTCCTTACACCAAATTTTTTTTAATTGGGTTCCTATATTTTTTTTCCTTTTATTTAGGTCCCTATGCCAATTTTTTTTTAGTTGGGTTCCTATAAAATTAAGTCAATTACTACTAAGAAATACTTAATTAAAAAAAAAATTAGTGCAGGACCCAATTAAAAAAAAAGTATAGGGACCTAATTGAAAATTTCACGAAACTATAAGAATCAACAGAGTAATTAAATATTTTGAAAATACTGTATCAAATAAGTATTTCACTATTTTGACTTTTGAGCTTGCTAAACTAAAAATTATTTTGTGTTAGCATGTTGATTTTTAAGAAAGATGTTTTAGAAACACACACAGATATTTCAAAACTACTATCACTCCTAATATTTGAATAAAAATATGATAATTATTATTTAATTATACATTATACATTTATATTATTTTTAATCAACAAAATAATAAACAAAAAGCCAATAAGTAATAGCTCAAATGGCATAGTCTCCACATATTCAATTAAGAGGTTGCGGATTCGAGTTTCATATATTTGGTAAAAAATAATAATAATAATAAACAAAAAGACCTGGGCTAATTGTTGATAAAATACAAATGTCAAAATAGTTATTAAATATAAAACTAATTTAATTATATTATTTATAAAATTTAATTAAAAATGTAAATGAAATTTGATTATATTAATTATAACTTCGATCCTATATCTTTTAAACTAGAAAAATCATTTTAATTGTGAAACATAATTTCGTCATATTCACATTTATTAATTTTGTTTTTAGGTGTCCACCACATTCGTTAATATTGTATAGTATATGTTGACATTGTTTTTTTGGTGTCTATGAATTTTTTTGGTGTCTATGTTTGACATTGTTTGTTTACAAAGAAACCGATTTCTTATTCACTATTTAAATAAACAAAGTGAAATTAGGTGTGAATTTCTAAGTTATTCTCCCGAGACAAATCATCATATGCTCCTTGTTACAATGATCTTTGATTTATGTCGACTATCACTCACTCACTTCTCAAAAGCTATTAAGACCTATGATGCATGAACACTGACACAAGACACAATACGATATGGGACACACCAACACACAAATTTTAAAATCTTACATGATACAAGAACACGCATATATATAAAATATAAAATATCTTTTTAAATAAATTATAATGATATTTTGATATTTTATTGATATTAAAATATAAATTAAAATTTTTTATTATTTTTAATGTCTTATTTTAATTATATCAAGTATTTAAAATATTTTTTGTTTTAATAAATAATAATATATACTATATCTAAATTTATTTTAAGAATATATGTTAAGAATAAGACTGAACACGCGGACACGTTATGATATTTAGGTGTGTCCAGACGTGTTCGGAGAAGAATTTTTTATTTTTTATTAAGACACGGTTGGACACAACAGACACGCGCGTGTCGGACGAGTGTCGATGAGTATCGTGTCCAAAATGTGTCCGACACGGAGACACAATAACTCAGCGAAGTGTCCGTGCTTCATAGATTAAGACCTATTATTGAAACAGCATCCCATTCCCACATGATACCAACATATAAATTTCAAAGAACAAAAAGGATGAACACCAAATTTTATCTTGAAACTGCTTGCCTGAACAATTATACCCCCTCAAAGGGGTTTCTGCTTTCTGTTTCTGTAAGGAAAAAATAAACAAAATCTTTTCCTTCTTTAAAATAAGTCCCTATGAAAACACTGACTACTTAGAATTAATAGCTTCAAGCTGCCTTCGGAGTTCCTCAAGGTCCTCGTTGTCAGTGGTTGGAGCTTCAGAAGTCACTATGTTCCGAAAATCATCCGCGACAGGAAGTTCATGAGTGAGACCTTCAGGCAATATATCTACAGCATATATTGAGGGAAGTTGTTACCAGATTTGATAATAATTGGAATTGAATAGTGGAATTAAAACAAATGTTGAAACCATGGTGAATAGAGAGACACATCGACTAAAAAGATGTATATAACCTTGAAAATTTACTTTTGCAAGATGAAACATATTGCGAGAAAGCGTTTTTATGAAGGATATAGATGATAAGACGAAAGTAAAACTCCTCTAGCCATGAGATTGAAAAGATTTCTCATGTAGCTGATTTAATAAGGAAACCAACATCAACATCTATAAAGCCAGTACCACAAACTAAAAAAACGGTTGCACAGTTTTATCTTTACTTCAATCTTCATTCAGCACATGAATATAAACTTTAGAAAAGTATCAAGTAATACCTGAATTTTTGGCACTAGAAACATCTGGTTCACAATCATCAACAACACTGAAAATTCAACCACAAGAATATGATCACTACATGATAACGCTAACATTTTTCAAGAAGGAATCAGATTAACACATAATAATGTGAAGAAGAGGAACATAAAAAGAGTATTAAGCACCTTATATTCCATTCATTGTCAATGTGAAGCGGACCCTCCTCGGTGAACGGTGCTTCAGCTTCTAGCTTTGCTTTTGCTGCAGCATCTCTTGCGGGCTTTGCAAGAATGTACTCTTTCTGCATTAACATTTATAGTTCAATAATTCGACTATAATATTTGCAACAATGGCCTGACTAAAAACATCTTACCTGTCTTTCTAAGCATGCAAAATTTGAACATTGAGGATTCGGCTTCATTTGCATGGTAGGGAAAAAGTCCTTAAGAGAATTATATCCCTATATATAAGAAAACAATAATGGGGATGTCAAAATAACCAAATTTCTTTTTGAAGACTATAAAGTTTTTTACCCCTCTATACGTTAAGAAGAAAAAAAAAAGGAATAATCAGCTCTATAAGACAACTCAACGAGGAGGAGAATAGAGGGAACATTGTTGTAGGTGTGATACTTACCAAATATGGAGAGACTTGACCAAAACCTAACAAGAATTTGAGTGTGTTTTGCACTAGAAGCCCGGCAACAACCCCCTGGAAAATGAAAACAAAATTTAGAATGCCAAACAAATAAAGTGAAAAACATGTTTTAAACAATACTCTAAGGTTAGTAGAAAATGCCATATAAGTGTTTACTTAGAACAGTTCAGTCTTTTCACGCACGATAAAGGCACCAGATTCAATTATAATAAGATGGATTTCCATAAAAACTTGTTGATGTTTAACTATACACAATAAAAGCAAACATGAGGGCTGGAGGATTATATTATACCATAGTTGTTGGTAAAGATGCAGCACAAACCCCTTCACGCTTGAGTGTACGTTCATCTACTCCAGATGCAACAACCTAAGAGGAAAAACATAAATGTATGCTTTCATATTTTTGGTACATACTGCATAAAAGTTTCACATTTGAAGTAAGCCACATGTAGTTGTATATGATAACAATTTAGTTGCATAGTCCATGATAATTTAAGAAAACATTGTGGTATAATAGACTAAAAATGTTTGAGCTCCTGAAACTTTGCATATTATGAGGTTAATTAAACTTGACCCTGTCAAGGTGAAATAAAGAATAGACATACCAAAGGAGGTGCACATGCAAAACATGCAGTTTCACCAGGAATAAGTAGCTGAATATGACCAGAGACAGCATCCTCAGAAACACCTGTTCAATTTTTATACTTCAATTGAGTTTCCACATGAAAAGTGTAATGATCATACACCTATACAAGCAAACTTTGAAGATAAGAATTGCATACCTGACTCCAACCAGGTCTGGCTCAATTCATTACAAGCCTGCAATTCAAGTAGAAATCTGTTAGACATGACAATTCGCCCACCCAAAAATAAAGGACAGATTTAATCATCTAAGATTATAATACCTGGTTTACAGCCATTCTTGCTTCATAATTATCTACACAACTTAACACAAGATCCACACCACTGTCTTGTTTGGAAGCGCAGAATGACTTATTTTTCAAAGATGACATGAAGGTTTCAAAGCCCTCCACTGTTGTGATATTCAATGTATAGCTCTAAATGACAAGGAAAATAAACTGTCAGCAAGCAACTTGTCTTAGCAACATTGAAACATGGAGTGAACCAAGAAAGGCTATAAACAGTACAAAATACTTACCTCAAGCAGAACATCAGGGTTAATATCTGAAAGAGTTTGTACGGCTGCATCTGTCTTTGTCATACCAACCTGGAAAGCCAGAACGGATTAGTTAATGTATGGGTTATGTAAACTACCAGAAGCCTTTATATGTAAACTACATAAATTTTGCATGTACATATATCTGGCACTCTGGCAGTTATTGCAATCATCAAAATTTATGGTTTGCTCCTAGAAATTAAAACACAGATCAAATACACAATTCTGTAACACAAGAAAATGAGGTCTTATATACTCACCTGATCTGGACGAAAGAATAGCCTATTCATGTTTGCAAGCTCTACTTTGTCATAATCATACAGCAATAGTCGACCTATACCGCATCTAGTTAGCATCTCAGCAGCAACACTTCCTACCCCACCTATTCCCTGTGATTGTATAATAACGAAAAACAATATGAATTCATAAGCTAAACGTAGTAGGAAAACACACCCAAAGAATAAGATAGGGGACTTTTACAGAAGAGTCAGATTCACATCTCTGTCCTATCTTTCAAAATATAATTGTCCATAGAAACTCTTTGCAAATTATCCTACTAATTTAGTGTATCATGGGAAAGTAATGTTTCTTCCTGTTGATGTTCAAAAATCATGTATTTTCAACTTTAATAATGCAAAATATTAGACTATTCTATATTAGATACACCATGCTCAATAAGGGGTATACAAGTGCAAATAAAGTACAGTGAAAGAGGAGATTGATACAGACAACAATGGCAACGGAGAATTCCCGTATCCTCTCATAGTTCTCCACAATACCCATTCTCTGAAGTGCCATAAGCCTACTGTACGGATTGCTGTCTACAACCTCAGCACTCATATCCTGCAACCAACAACACAAACTTTTAAATGCTATTATGGTTTTCTAGCTAATTAACTAACTAAGTAATTAAATTATATGAGATGATAAATTTAATTTATTTAAGCAATATCTGCTGAGATACCACAGAGAAATTACCTTAACTTTGGAGCGCCGAACAGGTTCAGACTTGGCAAGGGTTGCAAGATGCTCAACACGCGATTGAATCTTCGAAAACGGAAAAAAACAAACATGAAAACCAAGCTAATTAGAATGCAGGGCAAAAATAATATTGAATAATTGAAAGAAGAAAAAATGCCGCAGAGATTGGGGATTATATAATACTTTAAGGAGGGAAGCATGGAGAGATGGATCTGGAAGGGATTGGTTGAGAGATTGAAGATCGGCCATCAACTGTTTCAGCTCCACCTCCATTGTTTCTCGTTGTCGTCTTCTTCTTGTTTCTGGATTTCGGATCTGAATTCAAATTGAGATTGAAATGTGAATCCCAAACGCAGAATTGAAATATCTTGAGCTGAACCCCCACGCACCGCTCAGTGCCGCAGCTCCGTTAACTGCAGTGTTGGTGTAACTCGCAAGACCAATGACTCAACGCGACCACGCTCACCGTTTTTGTTATGGGTTGTTATAGGAGCACTTAGATAAAGATATCAAAAATATCTTTTTTTTTTAATATTTTTTAAAAATTAAAATTTAACATATATAATCAATAAAATTGTATTATTTTTATTAAAATTAGATTGAATAAATTAGTTTATTAAAAAAATTAATATTTTTTATAAAAAATTACTATAATATTCTTATTATACAATACAACTAAAATATTTCTATCATATATATATATTTTGAAAATTTTAAATTCTAATCCTATAAAAAAAAGTTAAAATTTATAATTTTTAAAATTAATATATATTATAAGAACATTTTAGTCATTTTATATAAAATAGGAGTATTATAGTTATTTTTTATAAAAAATAATATTAATTTAGACAAATTCAAAATTTGATTCACTATTTTTCGGTCAAATTAATTTGTCTGACTTAATTTTAACAAAAATAACACAATTTAAGTGATTATATGTGTTAAATTTTAATTATTAAAAAATATCTTCAAAAAAAGACGTTCTTTGCGTCTTTATGGGAGCATCCCTTTTTGTTATTAGTTGATCAAAATTTTTGGGATTATAACTTAAGAAAAACAAAAATATTATTTATTTAAGTAAAAGATTGCGAGAAAATTTTTTAGTGAAAAGATTACAAAAGGTTTTGAAGAAAACGATAAATTCGTAGGTCTTTTATAGAAAATTATTATGTTAAAAATTAATTAAGAGATTTAGGTGTGTGTAAAGATGGTAATAAAATAGATAAAGACAAATTTTTGCACTTAATATAACTAATATAAAATTTTTAAAGTGCTAATTTAATTAAAATAATTTGAAAAACAATTTAAAGGATATGTGATTTTTTAGAGATAAATTTGATTATTTATTTATTATTATCTTTTTATAAAATCATATATTAAGTATTATAATTTTTTACAAAATTATATGCAATTGACAAATTTTTTTGGACTCTTTGGAGAGCCGAATGGTTCACTTCTACTATTTTTTTTTCTTGGGCCATGCTTCCTTTGTTCTTTTTTTTGCTATTTTTGTAATAAAACAAACGCAGGCCTATATTTACCAAATAAAAATAATAAGGCAGGCCTACGAAAGAGAGAGAAAAAACTAACTTCACAATTTACTAATCCAAAAATACATGCGACATTTTAATTAAAAAATAACAAACCTATGATGTTACAAAATCCCTAACTCTCGCTCTGACAAAAAAAAAATCAAAAGTAACAAAATAATCCTTGTGAGATTAGTTTCAAATAGTAAATTAGGGTAGTCTGATTTTTCACTTAAGAAAATTTTTATTTTACAACTTGATGTTTTTATATAATTGAAAAGGTTAGACATTAATTCTAATGTAATTATTTTATTGATCATTTCAAAAAATATATATATTTTTAAAAAAATATATTTTATACAATTTATACAAAATCTGAAAAAAAAAATACAAACGCATCATAATATTTGAAAAGTATACACAACTGAAATCACTTTAATCTCTTTGTGCGTTGAAATGAGCTCATCGTTCCATCCAATTCAATTTATATTGCCAGCAAAAAAGGGTTAAAGTGCTATTCCACATTTATTAAAGCTGTAATTAGCGTTGAAACTAACACCTTGTTTGACTTAATCAAATCTAATATAGTTAATTTTGAGCATATTTGTGCCAATTAATTGAAAATGAGTTTTACTCTACTTTCAAACTAACTTATCGGTGGCTAAAACCCATATACATCTAGATGCTGTCGTAGTGGCTAAGACTAGCTTGTTGCAACTTCCAATTGAATGATTTAGAAAATTACCCATTTACCCATTTGTCGGTTCTCAACTTTTATTTCTTTAACTTCAAGTCTGAGTCAACGAAATTGAAATGGCTTCATTGTTTAGGGTAGAGTATTTTTTTTAAGACAATAATGATATTTTATTCAATAAAAAATAAATACAATATTTTGTTGGAATAAATTATTTTATTAATTTAGATCATGCATATTGAATCACCAAAAAATATATCATAATGCAGAAGCGTACCTTTATTCGTAGAAATTAGAAATTGATAGAAGGATTTAGATCTTGTGATTCTTTCAATCTTTCTCAACCAAAGCCTTCTGTATTTTTAGACGGCTGAATTGTGACTCTTTTGATGGGAAAAGAACAACAAAGGCAGCTTTGGTATCTTGGAGACCGAAACCCTAAAGGCACTATTTATATTTGAGCATGACACCCATTAAACCCTTAAGTCCAAATAAAATAGTATTTAAAATCCAAAAGATAATATATCTAAAATCCAAAAGATAATATATGGTTTTATTCTCATTCAATTCCAAATCAAAAGTAATAATGACTTATTCAATTTAGCATTTATAACAATAAATGAGATCACTATTATATAAGTCATTTAATTTGAAATAGCATAATTTGTGATTATAATTAATATATGTATTGTACACAAATAAGTTAGGAAATTAAAATAATTTCCTAACAATCTCCCACTTGAACTATACATATATTCTTTATTGACATAATCACATCTTATAAACTTTATGCGCGCATCTGAATGCTATTTCTCTCATTACTTTAACAATTTGGTCCGTCTCATACATTAGATATGGAACTACCGCAACTTTTATCACATTAATGTCGTGATTAAACCACGACAATCACCATCCTAATATACTTAACGACATAGATCAAATTTGGATGAGTAATATAAAAATTACATGCCAAGTGATCTCATGCATGTCTATTTTCAGTTGGTCCAACTTTAAAACTTTATTGAGATCAAACACAATACAAATATTGCAAAATGAACATTTCACATAACATGAAATAAACCATCAACTTAATTCTGCAGAAAAATAACTCAATATCTGTCATAGGACATATAGCATAAAATAAACTCCCACTAAACCAAGGCATCACAAATATTGACACCCATCCGAGCAGTGTGCTCATGAAAGACTTTAGGGATCAATTCCTTGGTTATTGAGTCTGCTAGCATATACTCTGTTCCTATATATCCTATGAAAATCTGTTTTTCTTAAACTTTTTCCTTGACAACTAAGAACTTGATGTCTGTATGCTTCGATCTTGTCAAGCTCTTATTATTATTGGAGTATAGTACTGCTGACTTATTGTCACAAAATATCTTTAATGACCTTTCAATGTCATCTACTGTACGAAACTCAGTGATAAAATTTCGCAACCATATGCCATGAAATCGGTATCCGAGTACCCAATGATCTCCAAATTTTCTTATATCCGATAAGTAAGCATGTAATCCTTTATTATCCTTAGATAACGCGTTACGCGTTTAACAACTATCCAATGATTCATGCCCAAATTGCTCAAGTATTTACCCAACACTCCCACTAAAAATGATATATCGGGACGTATGTAGACTTGAGCATACATTAAGCTCCCTAATGCTGATGCATAAGGTTTAACTGCTTTGCTTGGCACCCTATTAAGGATGTACACTGCGGTCTTTAAAACTTCTCCTCAGAGTGATTCAGACAAGGAAGAATGACTAATCATACTTCTCACCATATTCTTAAGAGTTCGGTTCCTTTGCTCTGCAACACCATTCATGCTAGGTTTGCCTGGCATGGTGTATTGCGGAACAATACCACACTCCTCTAGAAAAAGAACAAAAGGCCCGGGACGTTGCTCACCTGAACCATCATATCTTCCGTAATATTCACCACCACGATCAGACTCGACAGCTTTAATTTTCTTTCCGAGTTGAAGTTCAACTTCAGTTTTGAAAGACTTTAAAACATCAAAGATTTGGGACCTTTCATGAATTAAATATAGATACCCGTAACGAGAGTAGTCATCTATGAACGTGATAAAGTATCGTTGTCCATTCCAAGAGACAGTAGAAAATGAGCCACATATATCGGTATGTATCAGTTCTAAGATATCTTTAGCTCTATCGACACCCATTTTCCTTTCATTTGTTCTTTTCCCCTTTATGCACTCAATGCAGACTTCAAAGTCCGCCAAATTTAGGGGTCCAAGAATTCCATCCGACACAAGTCTCTGAATTCTTTGTTTAGAGATGTGACCTAGGCGTTTGTGCCATAATGATGCCGAATTCTTATTTAGTTTTTGTTTTGTACCTGTTTGCAGTATTTCATTATTATAGGAATTTAAGTCAAGTCTATATAGATTATCCACCAAATGACCAGAGCAAATATTATTCGAATTATAGAAGAGACTGAGTTTATTGTCTCCGAACGAACAAACATAACCTGATTTGTCCAAACGAAAAATAGAAACCAAATCCCGTCTAAATGACGGTACATAAAATGTCTCTAATAAATCCAAGTAAAATCCACTCGTGGAACATAATCTAAAAGTTCCTATAGCTTCGACTGCAACTATATTGTCGTCTGCCACATAGATGTATCTTTCAGCATCACTTAACGGTCGGCTCCACAGGCAACCCTGCATAGTAACGCTTACATGAGTAGTAGCAGCAGAATCTACCCACCAAGTATCAACAGGTGCATAACTTAAACTAGTCTCAGAACAAACGAAAGTAAGTATTATACCTTTCTTTTCACGTCAGGTGGCATATTTGATACAATCTTTCTTCATGTGTCCCACCTTCTTACAGAAGAAACAGGTTGAAACCTGATCCTGTTTCTTAGCCTTTTTCTGCTGAGAACGCACATCTGCAGTAGTATCACACTTTTTTTTATATACTGAGAAGATGAAGCCATGTGAGCACTTTCAGTCTTATCTTGCTGTAGCTTCTCTTCTTCTTGCACACAGTGAGATATAAGCTCATTTAAGGACCAAGTGTCCTTCAGAGTGTTATAACTCACATTGAATTGCCCAAAGTTTACAGGAAGGGAAATCAAAATGAGATGCACGAGTAAATCTTCAGACAACTCTAACTTTACTGCTTTCAATTTTGAAGCAAGATGAGACATTTCCATAATGTACTCCCTTATGTTCCCTTACCTTTATACCTCATGGAGACAAGTTTGCTCAAACGACTACTTGCCTCCGCTTTTTCATTCTTAGTAAAGAATTTTTTAACATCCTTTAGGAACTGTTTGGCATCTTTATCCTCAGTAATTGAGCCCCGAAACGCCTCAGGAATTGAGCATTTCATGATCATGATACTCATTCGCTTGGATCTCTCCCACTTCTCTATTTTAACCTCATTGAGGTTTTCCGGAGTAGAAGTGGGTTTCTCCTCTCGAAGAGCTATATCTAGATCCATACAACCAAGGACAATCTCCACGGTATCCTTCCAAACTTTAAAGTTTGAAGCATTCAGCATAGGAATACTGCTAATTTGTGCAGAAGCATTGGTAGCTGAAGGCATAGTTTATGGATTAGAACAAAAAGAACATGCAGTAAACATTAGTTAAATAATAGAAAAAAATTCATATTGAGATATCTAGAACAACATTAATTTTCAATCTTTAGATAGAAAATTAACTATAAGTGATACTCTCATTGCAGTAATCAAATATTGTCAAAATTCCTGTCACACATTAAGCTTTTCTTTGGATCGACTTAATACACACATAGAAATTTAAACTTTGCAACCTATTTATTACCGCATATATTTTCTATTAATTGGTCAAACAATAACCTTTCTTTGGGCCGATCATTGACCGCATAATTAATAGAAAATAAACAAAAGTGTGCAATGCTTATTATTTGGCCAAACAATAAACTTCTTTTGGGCCGATTATTGTCCGCATAAATAATAAACATTACTTTATTCTTAATTAGTTACTCAAACATGTATTTACCATCAATATGTGTATATAATTCGGCCAAATATAGATCTTCCTTTAGACTGACCAATATTCGCATGTATTATATATAACCAGATTCCTTCTTATGTTTTAAATAAATCAATTTTCACAAAAGAGAGTACTTTGACAGCATAA
This sequence comes from Arachis hypogaea, assembly GCF_003086295.3. Classification (NCBI taxonomy): domain Eukaryota; kingdom Viridiplantae; phylum Streptophyta; class Magnoliopsida; order Fabales; family Fabaceae; genus Arachis; species Arachis hypogaea. Next base: position 1,294,489 of record NC_092054.1, on the reverse strand, counting down.
TGTTCAATCAATTTATTTCAAAACTAAAATTTTATAAAATTGGTGGGTATAATAATCCAAATTGTTACTAGTTTTCTTATGTAACAATAAAAAAAAATCCTTAAATCGCACAAAGAATTAAATCTTAATAGTGTCTTTTCAAACCTTAAAGAAAAACATGGTTATAACTGTGAAATAAATTTATGTGCAAAAAAATTCATGATCAATTAAGATTAAAACCAATCATTATAATTCTATCACTCACATATTATTAATGTGTATACATAACTTGGTCAAATATAAATCTTCTTTTGGATCGATTAATATTCGCATAAGTTACATACACAATAATTTTTATATTCCAAAAGAAATTATTAATTAGTTTTACACCAAATTAATGACACCTATAATTAAATCTGAAACAATCATAATAATACCCTATACTAATGTTTCAGAATAAATCAATTATTATATCAAATTAAAAAAAATGGATACAGTAAAATATATATCTGTCGATCGAAAGAATAATAAAAAAATTGATATTTTTTATGACTAAATTATGGATGACTCTGATACCACTTATTAGAATAAATTATTTCATTAATCCAGATCATCTACATTGAATCACCAAAAAATATATCATAATGCGGAAGCGTACCTTTACTCGTAGAAATCAGAAATTAATGGAATGATTTGGATCTTGTGGTTCTTTCGATCTTCCTCAACCAAAGTCTTCTGTATCCCTAGTCGGCTGAATTGTGACTCTTCTGACGGGGAAAGAACAACAAAGGCGGCTTTGGTATCTTGGAGACCGAAACCCTAAAGACACTATTTATATTTAAGTATGGCACCCATTAAACCCTTGAACCCAAATAAAATAATATCTAAAGTCCAAAAAATAATATATTTAAAATCCAAAAGATAATTAGCTAAATAACAAAAGATAATATATGATTTTATTCTCATTTAATTCCAAATCAAAAGTAATAATGACTTATTCAATTTAGCATTTATAACAATAAATGAGATCACCATTATATAAGTTATTTAATTTGAAATAACATAATTTGTGATTATAATTAATATATGTATTGTCCACAAATAAGTTAGGAAATTAAACATATTTAGAGAAGAGTGATTCTTAATTAATAATATCGTATATTTTTAATTATACATCATTTTTAAATTATTTTTAATGAAAATTTTATGGAAAATAAGATATTGAAGATACAGAGTAATTTAAAAAAATATACAAAAAATATAATATCATTAATTTTAAGAACAAAATCACATACATTTCTTTTTAAAAGTGCCTACTATTATTATGGATAAACCTATACCAACTCATAGTTTTATTAATATAATCTAACATTAGAAACAAAACACGCTTTTTTGACTTAGAAATAATATAAAATATTTAACTTAAAAATAAATTTTAAATTTCTAAAAATATTTATTTTTTCAGACCACATAAAAAAATTGGTTTTAATCTTTTAAAATTTAAAGGACGTGTATTTTAATTTATATTATTAATTTATTCTATCAAGTACTAACATAACATGTTAAATATTAATATGATAAGTTGAAATATGCCATATTACTTTAATATGTTAATCAGTATTTAATAGAACAAACTGGAAAAAATGAAAGGACTAAAATAGATAAATTATAAATTTTATTTGACTAAAATAAAAGAAAAAAAATTATAAAGACCAAAACTAAAAAAAACAAGTATTTTATAGAAGTAAAAAAATTAATTAAGCCTAAAATATTTTTGGAATATTGAATCTACAAGTTAAATGAATGGATTTGGATGATATGTGTGTGTATATATATTATTGAAGCTCACCTAACAAATCAACAAGTACCCCTAATTACATTACTTTACAACATGCACTTCAATAATACATTGATTATGGGATTAAGCATATAAAGCTTATAGTAGCTAAAGTACATGAATTAAACACACTGATTAAGGCATTAAGCATATAAAGCATATAGTAGCTAAAGTACATGAATTAAACACACATGGCTAGTGAATAATAGTCAAAATTTGTCATTGACACATGGAAGTTGAAAGTTGAAACCAACATTATTGAAATATATTTTTTGTTATGCTAAAAAATTTTTGTGCATTTTTAATTAACTTGATTTAAGTATTTAACTCAATTGGAGTCATATAAAGAAAATAAGAGTCTCTGAATAATATACTAATATTTTGGGCTTCAATTTTAGATCATTTTTAATTAAAGTACACACGTAGTTATCATAATAACCAATATCATATTGAGCATTAAATAATGTCTTATTATTTATAATTTTTAGATAAACGAAAAAGATAAAAAGAGATATCTTTTTTTTTCCTTTATTAATAAATTAGAAAAAGTATAATTAAAATAGTATTTAATTTTTATGTATTACTTGTATAAAATATTTTTATGCAAACAACTAATTATATATTAGTATAATAATTAATTTTTAAGTTTATTATTTAAAAATTATCTAAATACATGAATACAATTGAATAATCATATGAATTTTTTTACATTATCAATACGTTAAAAATAAATTTATTCAAATATTTTGTGACATATTTTAAAACATGCACAATTTAAAAATAAAAATAATTATATTATTATTTTGAAAATTCTATTTAATAAAATTGTCCATAAAAAATATGTAGAATATTACTATTTTATTAGAAAGGGATGGGCCATAATACCCACTTAACATGCACCTATCATTCTCACTCTCAAGTCTCACCTAACCACATTCACAATCACCATTCTTTTGGTCACTTCCTAAGGATAAGAGTTGGTCATTACCAAAAAAAAAGATAAGAGTTGGTGAGCCATTATCACCCGGCTATCATGATAAATAATTAGAAAAAATAACATAAAAGTACATCTAAATTATGTTTACAAGGCAAAACTTTCTTTTTTTTTTTTACTTATTTTTTATGATAATTTAATAATATCACCCTGATTTAAGTAGTCATAGTTTTTTCTTGTATTGTAAATCACATATAAAAGCTAAGTCTCATTTACTATTTTGCATGGGTTAGTTGTTGGGCACCTTTCAATTTTTAACATGTGAATATGTGATTGAAAACTGAAAAGATTTATATAGCACTAAATTAGTTTGAATTATTAAAAAGAATAAGTGTTCAATAAAGTTACTTGTAATAAAAATAAGTTAATACTTTTTATATGTGATTTATATAATAGATATTTAAAAAAAATTAGAGAAAAATTCAAAATAGTCCCTGACAATTATTTCGAAAGACAACGAGGCCCTTGACAAAAAAAAAATTCAATCCGACTCCTAACAATTATTTCGAAAGGACAACGAGGCCCCTTGCCAAAAAAAGTTCAATGTTTTTTTTTGTCACAGAGACAAATTAGTCCCAAAAAAAATATCGAGACCTGATCAGGTGTTTTTTTTTGCTTCGTTGTCTTTTTGAGGTAATTATTAGAGGGTCGGGTAGGATATTCACTCTAAAAGTTAATATTTTTAATTTTGCAACATTATTTTTTCATTTAATATCTAACAAGTACTTATTTATTTAAAAATTATAATTATGGTGAGAAAATAAGAAGTCATCCTTAATTTTTTTTATTAAGATACACGCTGGTTAAAGTGGATAAAAAAATGTTAAATGAATTGTAAATAAGTTATTTTTATAACTGTTGGGTAGGTCGGGTATCGGACGGGTCGGATGAGTATCCTGGTCAACGAAAGGGAAGTCGTCTAGTCGTACGTCTCTGGGTTGGGGTAGGCGAGGTCCCGAGTTCTTCAGATGCGGAAGGGGGGTGTCACCTGCAAAGACACTCCGACGCCCTAGTCAGTGAAGTGTGCAGACGAGTAGAGAGTATGTGGTATGTGACGTATCTTGGGAGAATGATAGGTCCTTCCCCATATATACCGTATTAGAGGTGGGCCTTGCAGGTACATGCCCACCTTCTTCGAGGCCTCCCTTGCACAGCTGTGGCAAAGCTGTCAGGAACGCGTGTCCGAGTTGAAATCTGAGCATCTTCTCCCGACCGTTCGAGTCGGGTGCTGCTCGGATCGGGCCGGCCCGTAAACTGCTTGGTCCAAGCCGTAACAATAACTAAATTCAACTGGATTTTTATGCAACTCTTTTTTTAATTAATTTTTTATTATGTTAATATATTATTAGATCAATTTAATTAAATTTAATTATTAAAATAACTTTATCATATAAGTAGAAGAACTATTGGGGAAAAAAAGTGGAAAAGAATCCCTTAAATTGTACTTTCCTTATTTTTATTATTCCTTTTCAATTCCTTCTGCATGTGTGGGGTCTGTCATGGATGAATGTGCTTCATAATCAATGAATATATCAAATGAAACTATGAGGTAGCGTTTGTTTTGAGGTACTGAGACAGAGACTGAGAGACTGAGATTCAGTATCGTGTTTGTTAGTTCAGAGACTGGTACTAAAATTTCTGTCTCTGTCTCTAAAATTTCAGTATTTCAGTACCTCCAAAAAGTAGGGACACAGGGGACTGAAATTTTTAGAGATGGAGACCGAAACTTTAATAATATTTTATACCTAAAATACTTTCATTTCAATTAATTAATTTTAATTTTATCTTTTGTGCAAATTAAATTAGAGTTTCATTCTTGTTTCAATTTCTGTCTCTCATTTTGCACCAAACAGAATACTGAGATTTATTTCAATTCCTGTCTCTTAGTCTCTGTCTCTCAGTCTCAGTCTTTCCGTCTCTGTCTCTCCACCAAACGCTACCTGAAAGCATGAGAATGCAGGTCACCATCTTACCAACTTAAATCTCGATGACGTGGACTACCCCCAACAAAAACAATGGATTACCTTTCCATTAATAGTGTTGATTTTCTTTTTCTTTTAAATAATATTCTTTTCTTCTACTGATCGAATTATATTTTTTTAAATAAGAATGAACCAGCATTTTTTATATTACTAAATAAAAAAAACATTATTGGTTCTTAAAAATTATGAAACTTAAAAAAATTTCATCACTATTAGTTTTAAAAATTAATTTTAATATATTGTCAGTATAAATTAATTTTATATATAATTAATTATATAATCTCATATTAATAAAAATAATTATTTTTTATATTAACGGTATAAATAATCATCGAAAAGAATTAATATAATTAAATAACTATATAAGACACTTTATACTATTAATATATTAAAAATTTTTATTTAGGGGATGGAGCCATGATTCTCCAATTTTTTTTAATTTATAATTAAAAAATTATTATTAAATATGACTTATTTCAGTGTATTTATATATTTTTTAGAGACGATAACAATAGTTGTTATTGTTAAATATAACTTTTTTATTTATAATTAAAAAAATTCTTGAAAAAGTCATGTTTATTGATTGTGCATTTTTGTATATTTCTATATATTGTTTGTGGATATAATATACTATTTTCTAGATAATAATATGAATTAAAAGTGCGTTTTTCAAAAAACTTAAGTGGAGTTCACTGGGGTTAGGCGAACTTGCTAATTTTTATAGAGTTCGTTGGTCCGGCGAACTTACTTAAATACAAAAAAAAAATCGTATTTTAAGAATTAAAGTCCAAAAATCATGTTTAAGAAAATATATTTTTTTATTTTTTTATTAAAAAAATCCAATTTTCATCCTCTAAAAATTATATTCAAGCTCCGCCATTGATCAAAATTAATTACGAAATCAAATTTCTATACATTTTTGTATTTTTGTGATTTGTCTTGTATTAGTTTGTTTTCCAACCAAACACACCGTTACCAAATGAACCTCCACAGCTTAGAGTGAAAAGTAACAAAGTTTGACTTAAACAAATTTGGGCTGTATTACATAAAAATAGCCAAACACTAAGCTTATTAGTATAATAGTATTATCTATTTTAAGTCATGATTTTGATAAGCATTAAAATCTACTTGGCCCACAAACCTAATCTACAAGCCATAACTATAACTAGACGAAAGCTTCAACGTTACATACAAATAACAATCAAGGAAAAGAATCTAGACTTTTCCAAAAAAAAAAAAGAAGGACAAATTTTTCTTACTATTTATATAAAAGAACAATAATATTTTTTATTTTTATTTTTTTTGGTGAACATATTATTTATTTTTTGGTATTGTATAAGAATAATAATATATTATACATATACCTTAAAATGGTATATGTATAATATACCATTTTGGGTAAGAATGATAAGCTTTGGGTAAGAATTATGTTGGCAAAATATTTATCTGGGAGGTCTTGCTTTTCATCCAGTTTTTCTAATAATGTTTCAAGCACTTGGCGAGCGATTTATAAGACAATAGAAAAGCTTCGTGATGGTTTTGATTGGTGTACAGATAGGATGTCTCAATCCTTTTGGTATCATGCTTGGCGACCATGTGGAACACTAGCTCCTTTGGTTCCTTTTGTGCACATCTCTGATTCTCACTTGAAGCTAGAAGATGTCTGGTACCATGGACATTGGCGGTGGGATATTCTTTGCACAATGATTCCGGAAGAAGTTAAACTTGATTTGATGCTCTTTGATCCTATCAAGCAGACAGGAGATAAAACAGGTTGGTTTTGGACAAACTCAAATACTCTCACCTACTCGACTAAAAGCGGGTATGAATGGCTATTGAAGAAGAAATTTGGCTGGAACGATAATGAAAATTGGCTTTGGCTTTGGCGCTTGAGAATACCGGAGAAGATAAAGTGTCTGCTCTGACTTTGTCTCAACAACGGAGTTCCCACAGCTAGTTACCGGTTTCAAAGAGGTCTTGCTACTTCTGATTTTTGTCAGCGATGTTATCTTGCTCTAGAGGATATTAACCACTGCTTTAGGACTTGCCAAAAGGCTCGTCAGATTTGGATTAGCTTAAATTTGGGAATGACCGCTGAGGACTCTAGTTTGGATTTTGTGTCTTGGATTCGTTCTAACCTCAACAAAAATGAGTTTCTCTTTGCAGCGGCCTTTTGGTGGATTTGGAGGGATAGGAACAATGACATCTTCCATCAAGATGATCCATGGAGTAAGGAGAAAATTGTTCACTTAGTTCAACATGCTGCTGGCGATTTCTCTAAGGTTGTTACCAACCAAAAACATATTATTCCTTCCTCTTTGCAATATAACTGGGAACCACCTCCAATGAATGTCTGTAAAGTGAACTGCGATGCAAGCGTTTTTGAAAATGGGCAATTAGCGGGCTTTGGATGTATTATTAGAGACAGCATGGGAATTTGGATGAAAGGTTGTTCTGCCAGTATACCTCTTTCTAGTGTTCTCTCTTGTGAGCTTCATGCTATTTTGGAGAGGGCTTGTTATGGCTTGGGATTGTGAGTGTAAAGAGGTCATATGTGAAACTGATAATCTTGATGCATTTCTTCTTGTTTCGCGAGGCACAACCAGCATGATTACGAATGACTCTGATCTGCTTGGCAAAATCAAAGAGATGCTTCAGCGCAATTGGACAGCTACTTTAGTGCTCATCCAGCGTACAGCAAACAGAGCGGCTGATTTAATGGCTAAGACTGCTGCTTTAAACAAGCAGGTGTACCTAGAGTGGTTACAACCCCCTAATAATTTAGACATTATTATTAGAGAGGAGTGTTACTCTTTCTCTTAGGTATTTTTTCTTTGTGTTATGTTCAGTCAAAAAAAAAATACATATACCTTAAAATGGGTTGCCACATTGGGTTTTACTTTTATAGGCTTTTTTAGTTTTTAGAAAGGCCCGCAGTTCAAGTTATTTTGCTAAATTACCTTTTCAATCTCTATCTAATAATATTTTTCATTTTCACTCAGGTTCACAATGACAAAAAAAAAGTGAAAAACTCAAGTCTACCTCCTATAATAGAAATGTTAAAATTATTTCATCATTTTCCTGTTTAATTTTTTATTCTAATTTATAATTTATTAATTTAATAATATATTTTATCTCATATTTTTAAATATTAATAATTAATTAATTATTAAAAATAATAAATTATAATAATAATCTAACCTTTTTTTTGAATTTAGAAATTTTACAGATAAAAAGGTAATTAATAAAAAAATAAGAGAGTGGTAGTCGTAGTAAGTGAATTCTACTGTAGAGTTAATAGAGTATTTATACAATGTATATAATGAGTTATTTATTTGGTCTAATATGAGTTAAAAAATGAATTTTTAAAATAAAATACTACTAATTTTTCAAACACAATACATTTATACTATTTAGAATAAGTATCTAGATACCAAGAATAATAAACATATAATATTCTACTAAATCAAACATCTCTAAACCCCATTAAATCGAACATCTCTAAATCTCATTTTACACATTATACAGATATTACATTGGCTTCCTATACTTTCTCGTAGTAATAAGTAGAGAAAGTATGAAGAGCCAATGAAATATTTGTAGGGAGTATTAAAGATGTAACTATTAGTGTTATCTTTTTCTATCAACTAAAATTTTTGGGATGAGTGGTATCATAACATAATATTAAAACGTTAGATCTAAAAGGTCAAAAGTTTAATCTCCAAATTAAGTTTAAACTTTTAGAAAGATATATGCAAATAGAGAGAGGTGAATTGGCTAATTGAGTGATGAATGAGGTGGGGTGCGAAATGGGTGGTGGGACCCACGTAGTTGGCGGGGGTTGGTGAGTGCAGGTTTTTCCCTTATAAGTCACCCCATCATCCTCCCCATTTTCTCAGAGTCAGAGACTCTATCACACTCGTCACTAATTCATTCACCTTTTTTGTTTTTTCCACCAAAACACACTCATTCACCAACTCCCAACCACTCAACTCCGATCTTCTCCGGTAATGCTTCTTCCTCTTCTCTCATCTATTCTTCATATTTATCAATTAATATTATTAATAATAATAATAATTCTGGAAATTTCATGCGAGTTTATTACAAAAGTCACTCATGCATGTCAATATATCAATATATATAATAAAAAAGTAATAATAATATTAACTCATCCATGCAAAAATAATATTTAATTAATATTGATATTCTGGTAACTATCCAGTAATTATTAATTATAATGCGCTTGATTTGTTGTTAATTATAGTGATTAACGTTGCGTTGTGTTGTGGTGTGACAGAGTGAGGGTTTGGAAAATTGAAGATGATCATAAAGGTGAGAGAATCGACAATGGTGCGTCCGGCGGAGGAAGGACCGAGAAGGACGCTGTGGAATTCGAACGTGGATTTGGTGGTACCGAACTTCCACACGCCTAGCGTGTACTTCTACCGTCCGAACGGCGCGTCGAACTTCTTCGACGCTAAGATCATGAAGGAAGCGCTGAGCAAGGTTCTGGTGCCGTTTTATCCGATGGCTGGGAGGCTCCGACGCGACGAGGACGGCCGCGTGGAGATCGATTGCGACGGTCAAGGGGTTCTGTTCGTGGAGGCGGAGACCGGCGGCGTCATCGACGATTTTGGGGATTTCGCGCCAACGCTTGAGCTTCGGCAACTAATCCCAGCCGTTGATTACTCACAAGGGATTGAATCCTATCCACTCTTGGTACTCCAGGTGCGTTTCTCTTTTTATTTTTTTCAGTATATACTTTGTTGGTAAAATATAGCTATGATTTAATTCTTTAAATTAAATTTATGAAGAATAATCCACTTTTGATTGAATGATTGATTGAGTAGGTAGATGATTTTTTAATTAAATAGAGAAAAATTATAGCACCTTTTATTAAATAATTAGATTAATCAGATTTTTTGTTTTTTTTTTTTTTGTTTTTTTTACTAAAGATAGGACACTCGAACCCGCAATCTCATAATTGAGTATATGGAGACTATGCCATTTGAGCTATTACTCATTGGCTAATAAGATTTTTCGTTGATATGGTCAATATCAAGACAAATCATGAATTAGTGCATTTGGTGAAAATATGCAATTTGTCAAATCAAATTTCTTGATATTTTTTCAGTGGAATCCGAATATTACTGTCTATTCAAGAAGAATTATATTTGGTTGTCTAATTTGTATTATTTATTGTTTTGAAATTTCAACACGTTAATTTTATTATTTTATCCTTATATTTATCAAAATCAGACAATTTAATTTGTGTCATTTTGAAAAGTAAACTCAGTATTTTATGTAATTTAAAATTTTAGGTATCTTTTTTGGTGCCACACGTTTCCTACAATCACGTATAGTATGATTTCGAGAATTATCCTTTCATAGTAGTTTTTTTAGGTCTAGAATGGTTGAACAATGCAAATGATGCTCCCACCAAATTTTGGTTTGATTTGAATGTTTAAGCGTTATTCTTCTGTGGAATTTTCGAATGATGCCAACTTCATATTATTAGGGTATACCTAACAAACACCAAACATAAACAAATATTGATTACCAAACAAAATGAAATCTACTATATGCAGACATGTGTATAATAACTTGTTCATTCAAACAAGTGCTATGATGATAAGTGTTGCGAATAAAATATTATGCAAATGATTAATATTAGAAAGTTTTGATATATCTCCACTTTGAAGCTAGCATTATAGACTCAGGTGTACTGGATTTCTTACATGCCAAACAAAGTATCGCTTAAGGGTTTGAAAAAAATGACCTTACTATCTTAAGGGTTAAATAAATGAACTGTATGTTTTCTTGTACGCAATTAATTGCCCATCATGCCGGCAAATATATGAAATAATATTTCATACTTCCCCACTAATGTTTTTTGTAGCCACCAAGAGTATTCTATAATATAATCTCATCCAATATTTGTCGGAGAAAAAAAATTAATTTAGTGATTTGCAGTTCTTTTTGGTGGTTCAGTTTTTTAGATATGGGATAAAAATTGGTGTAATTTTTGAATATTGGAAATTAGGGTATTTTGTAAAATTATGGGGGCTGTAGAATTTTCAGAAGAGAGATTGTTAGATTAGATTTTTTTTAATTTATAAAGACAATACGCAGATTGGGTATTGTAAATACACAGATTGTGTATTGTTAGTGTAATACATGTTCTGGGTATTGTGCTTGTACAGTACAGCTCCCCCAAAACACTTTAAAACTCTATTTTTTGTAACATAAAACTCTATTCATTCTTCTATATTAAAATAAAAAATCCCCTTTTGGTATGAGTTTTAACTTTTAAATATTCAAAAGGGGTTACACTTCATATTCATTCACCTACTTTTGACGCTGCCACCTTCCAAAACTCATACCTATAATGGTGTTGAAGCATGACATAGCCCACTAAGTTGACTCTGACATGCTCAAAATTTAAATATCATATTATTTGTTTTCTTGTGGTGGGTGAAGCATTCCAATCCCTGTCACAAATAAAATAGAGTCAATATAGTGCGACTCAATTTAATATTATGTGCTATGTATACAACCACTATCGTGACGTGAACTGAACTTCACCATGACGACGTGTAGTTTCTTCTCTTTTTCGGTTTACTCCAAGCGACTCTCTTTTTTTATTTTTCTTTTCTTTAAGGACAAGTAATTGTTTATTTACTTGCAATACAGCAAGTACCTGTCATTGGTTAATGGTTACCTACTATCCTATGTTATTGTTATGTTAGTGTCGGTACAATCTTTGTATTAAGATATTAACTAAATATGATTAAATAGAATAATATATTTAACTAAACCTTTTGATATAATATATCTTCATATTTTAATATTTGAACTTTATGCAATAAGTGAGTTTCTGTAACTCAATTCTTTTGTGGTTAGAGACGTCATAAAGTATGTAAAAACTATTAGTTGAATATTCCTAGTTTGCCCTCTCCTATCACCTTAATGGTAATGATTAAGTATACGTTTATATTAGTAACAAAATCATTGTATAAATTAAGCTGCTAACTTTGGAGTCTGTTATATAATATTTTCAGGTAACATATTTTAAATGTGGAGGGGTGTCATTAGGAGTTGGCATGCAGCACCATGCAGCGGATGGAGCTTCTGGTCTTCACTTCATCAACACATGGTCCGATGTAGCTCGCGGCCTTGAGGTGTCAATCCCACCATTCATCGACCGGACACTGCTCCGAGCAAGAGATCCGCCTCGGCCAGTCTTTGATCACATTGAATACAAGCTCCCACCATCCATGAAAACACAAGCAGTATCACAGCAACAACCTCAAAAACCAGGATCAGATGCTGCAGAGGTTTCTATTTTCAAGCTGACACGTGATCAACTGAACAAGTTGAAAGCAAAGTCTAAGGAAGATGGTAACACTGTGAGTTACAGCTCTTATGAGATGTTGGCTGGTCATGTTTGGAGGAGTGTGTGCAAAGCAAGGGGACTTCCAATGGATCAAGAAACAAAGTTGTATATTGCGACAGATGGAAGGTCTAGGCTGCAGCCTCCGCTTCCTCCGGGCTACTTTGGCAATGTGATATTCACAACAACACCGATCGCTGTGGCCGGAGATCTCATGTCAAAGCCTATTTGGTACTCTGCAAGCAGAATCCACAATGCTCTGTTGAGGATGGACAATGACTATTTGAGGTCTGCTCTTGATTACTTGGAGCTGCAGCCGGATCTCAAGGCGCTCACACTTTCAAGTGTCCGAATCTCGGCATCACTAGCTGGGTTAGGCTTCCAATCCATGATGCTGATTTTGGTTGGGGGAGGCCTATTTTCATGGGGCCTGGAGGGATTGCCTATGAAGGATTGTCTTTCATAATTCCGAGTTCAACGAATTGTGGGAGCTTGTCTGTGGCAATTGCTCTTCAGCCTGATCACATGAAGGTGTTCAAGGAATTGATCTATGACATTTGAGGAATGTGAATGGCCACATATGTTTCTAATATGGCTTTGCATTCTTAGTTCTTCTTTTTTGGGTTTTCCTTAGATACATTTGATGAAAGGTGTGCAAAATCTTAAGGGGCTTATATATGCCTTCATTATTGCCCTTTTCAAGTTTTATACTCTGTAAACATAAATTGGACTCTTAGAGACAAGTGTATTAATTATTAGTTCAATATTGTTTCTTGCACAAACTCCTTTCATAATTGACAGCAAAAACAAATGCCCACTTGATTTGGCTAATACTGTGCCATAATCCATGGGAGGCCAATTCAGAGAGGTGAAACAAATGAGGTTTGGTAAGTACAATGAAGTATATAACACATTGATTCAACTCACATCACTCAACTCATGTGACTAAATTTGTTCATCATAGTTTGAATCATAACTGAAGTACAAAAATGTGCTCCTCATAAGGCAACCAAAGCATTAAACATAATCTGGAGTTTTGAATAGTTACACTCAGAGCAGCTTAACATGGAAGAAGGACATCAATATCAAGGTCATGCTTACACAAAATCTAGAGCTCCAAGGTAACAATGATGCTGTGGAGCTTGCAGAGCTGCGATGGTGGCGATCAACATCTGATGAACCCCCAGTAGTTCCTCTACCACTATGTGCTGCTCTCTTTACTGAGGCATGAGATAGTTCTTGCTTTTCTTCATCTTTACTGTGAAACAACATTGTCTCTTTTATGCTCCCATAGTTTTCTGCAGTTTTGAACAGAATAAGCAATTCAGAATTAACAAAAACAGATGTGGGGTATCCACAATTTCAGGAATCCTTCACTTTCATGATGCACTTATTTGATATAATATTCAAAACAGAACAGAACAGAACAACTTACCAAAAGGTTGCTGTGTTTGCACTATGGTGGTTGAAGAGTTTAGACCTTTCTTTTCTGCAGTAGAACTTGTATGCAAACCTGAGTTTGATATGGCTTGGCTGTATGAGACAAAAAGGAACCATGTAATAAGAAATTGTATCCTCATCTTTGGGGTTATAGAGGGAAAAAACTTCTTTGTATAGATTTAGAACTTGTTAGTTGTTTCTAACTTCCTATATATGGCGGATGGTATGGAATATAGTGGATTTGGGTGATTGTTTATAGATTCTTTGAGCTAAGAGACTTGAAATGTGTTTGAGGGTAGAGTTTTTATATAGTATAAGATCTACACTCTTTGTTTTCCTTTTGACGAAAAAAAGAAGGTATGTTTAACACTAGTGAGTCTATCAAACATAAAGCATATTCTTATTTCTTAGGCTCAATTAAGTGTTTAGAACTAATGTCCTTATGTGATTAGTATCAAGCTCAATCCTCATTGCCATAAAATATATAATCTCTAGTTTCATGAAAAAGCAGAGAATAAAAGAATGATAAGCACAAGGTTGTCAACTCGCGAGTATAGGTAAACTCGTGGAGCTGACCTAGACTCGACTCGTAGACTCGTATGAGTTTACCTGTTATAATTTTTTTGTAAAAAATATATATATCGTGTATAATATATATGTTTACTCAAATATAGGCATTTAAACTCAACAATTTTAACATCAAAAAGCATAATAAATTAACATAATACTACAATTACAACAAATACTCTAGAACACACATTTAAATCTTTCACAAGTATGCATCTAGTTCAACATAAAACGCAAAAAGGGCTTAGAGAAGAGAGTGATTGAATGAGTGCGGCGAGCAAAGTGAGGGATTTAGCTATTTAGGGTTACGTTCATACGTTGCTCCCTTTTTTCTCGTTTTTTGGCCCAAAACGGCTCCGTTTTTGCAAAAAAGGCCAAACAAAGCAAATTCGTTGACTCGCCCGTAAACTCGTGAGTTTGACCGAGTTTATGCAAGTTTACTCGAGTCTACCTGAGTCCACCCAGAAATGAGTTTGTGTTCGAATTAACTCAATTTCACTACCTAAACTCGTAAACTCATATGATTTCACGAGTTAACTCGAGAGTTTGACAACAATGGATAAGCACTATAAAAAAAAAGGATAATGTGTGTGGATGGTGCAGATTTTGGATTTTGCTTGGAGGAGAAGCTGAATGAGGCATCGATGCAACATGGAGCTTCTGACCCTGTCCCTGTCTGCATCAGATTCTTGTTCTACCTTGCTTGTACATAAATCTAAGGTGGGGTAAACACATGAGAATGCATTTTATTTTACTTGGTGCTTTCTGAGTGAGAAATTTTCCTCAAACCAACCAACAAATGGAATATGCAAAAAACAATCAGGAGTTGCAAGCTATGTTCATTTTTTCACTCACTTTAAGCTATGTTGTAAATGTTTCAAGCACGAATACGGTTCATAATAAAGTGTTATAGCGTCGTTTGAGCCATATAGTCGACCAGACCTAGTGATACTACTTATGACTTGAACATAATCGATTGAAAACACGAAAAATCCTTTCGAATTGTAGAAGCAAATTAAATAAATTTACCCTCCTTAGGCTCTATTAGGTGGAAGCCTCCTTTTCAGTTTCCAAATTTGAAGGTACTTAACATGTGACATGTTATTCTTTCACAACAATTGGAAGACAGCATAAAAGTGATAGAAATACTCTTAGTGGATGGAAAAATATAGAATAAAGTCATGCTCATATTGAGGCTTGTTGATTAAGTTTGCTTTATCTTTCTCTAATTTTTTTCTGGTTTGATTTAGGAAGCAAGATTCTGATCATAACTTAAAACAGGATCAACTTCATAAAAGCTAATATCTGCTGCAAAAGCCAATAGAAAGTATGCACATAGAACTAGATTATGATGACATAATCTTTAGAACTAGTCTTTTTCTCTACTCAAATTAAAATATAATAAAGAAAAAGCAAATTATCTTAAATGCTTGGCTTGATTTATTATTCTGATGCAAACCATGTGGAATACTGACAAAGAAAATGTAACTGTGTGTAAGCATGCTTTTCAATTTTCCATTACTGATCAGTTTATGCAATTTCCTTTTAATAGTTTACACCAGAGACCATACATCTTTCTACCTTAAGAAAGTTTTGCAATTATCAATTCAATTTTAATAATGATTAATATTCTTCATTCTTTCTAATATAATTATCATTGATTTATATTCTACAATTGACTCTTAAATGAAGCTAACTGCATATCGAATTATGTAAATGTATCACACTTGTTGAGAGTTGTAATGTAATTATTAGAGAATAAATAGAGTCAATGGGAAAACAAAAGTATATATATCTATATATATATATAAAGGAATTTTTTTGGTGAAGAGTAAAATTTGGTAAATAGTGAAGATTGCAATTAAATTTTTAAGAAGAATGTGCATTGTATATGATGTTTTTTATTTTTTTAATATTTTTTCTATTGTGAAACAATAATTCGCACTTTTCGTGCAACTTCACTTTTTATCGTAGTATTATCCAAGTTAAAATCACTAAATTTCGATTTATAACCAACTAGTCACTAGATTCTAACTATTGAAGTAGCACTAATTATCTCATGATCACAGTTTAACGTTTTCCAAGTAATAATATAATATGTAAAGGTAGGGGTAAAGTAAACAATAGTAATAAATATATTTTTATTTTTCTCCAGAGAATACTTGATAATTAAGACTTAATTAGTTGGTTTAATATTCTATTAATCTTAATATTTTCACTAAATAATCAATTAATTCTTATAATTTAAAGAGTAATTATCCAAGTTAGTCTCTGAGATTTTTAATATTAAACACTTTAGATCTTAAGCTTTAAACTACACAAAATAATTCTTAACATTTACTTCCGTTAAACAATATATTCCCTACTAATTTGATGTGTAACTGGAATGATTGGTTTAGAATTTTTAAAATTTTTAAGAATTATTTTTAGATTTGTTTTAAACTCTTTGAGAATTGTTCTATATTTTATTTTTCTAATCAAATTAAATAAGATTATATTGTCTAATAGAAATAAACATTGAAAATTGTTATGTTAAAATATAAAAAATTAAAATGTCTATTTTTAAAAATCTTAAAAATTAATTTGGATGATTACTCTAATTTAAAAATTTATAATTGAATTCAATTATAAATTTTTAAATTAAAGTATTCTCAATTTTCTTTTTGTTAAAAATATAAAATATTTTTAAAGTATTTATTTGGATGAATTATGAATATAAATACAAATATTGAAGGATTATCGTGTGTATGTTTTTTCTGAAAAATAATAAATTATATAAAGATTTAAAACTCTAGAGACTTAATAATTAAAAATGTGGTAAAATTATAAAATTAACATTTAGCATAAGGGAAACAACGTCACTAAATTCAAAATTACATATATAATTAGTATTAAGATCCACAATACGATACGGGACATATCGACGTATGAATTTTAAAATCTTATAAGACACGGGGACATGCATACATATAAAATATAAAATACTTTTTAGATAAATCATAATGATATTTTGATATTTTATTGATATTAAAATATAAATTAATTTTTTATTATTTTTAATGTCTTATTTTAATTATATCAAGTATTTAAAATATTTTTTGTTTTAATAAATAATAATATATACTATATCTAAATCCATTTCAAGAATATATGTTAATAATAAGATTAGACACGCTGACACATAATGGTATTTAGGTATGTCTAAGCGTGTCCGAAGAAAATTTTTTTATTTTTTATTAAGACACGGCGGACGAGTGTCGATGATTGTCGTGTCCAAAATGTGTTCGACATGCGGACACAGTGAAGTATCCGTGCTTCGTAGATAAACACAAATATTATAAGATTAACGTGTCTATAATTTTTTGAAAAATAATAAATTATATAAAAATTTAATTATAAACTTTTAAAATTCTAAAAAGGTAATAATTAAAAAATTAATAAAATTATAGAATTAACAAGAATAACTAATAGAAGGGAAACAACGTTGTTATATCCAAGCTTACAAATATAATTAGTAGTAAGATCCAAAATTTAGAGGCTGATAATAATGATGATGATGGAGTAGCTGAATTTTTACAATCTCTTTCATGATGATGGGAACCTAATAATGATGACGATGGAGTAGCTGATTTTTTACAATCTCTTTCATGATGATGATGGGAACCTACGATTATCCATGCACGTCCGCCGCCGCCTCCTCCTGCTCGTTTTCCGCCGCCGCCTTTCCCTCCTCCTCCTTTCTTTGAAACAATGTGTAGCTTACTCACATTTTTCTCATTCAATTTTTCATTCAAACTTCTTTCGCCTTCATCATCTATGCTTCTTTTTAGTTTCCCTAGTATATCATATCATATCGTATCATATTAATAAAATCGAAAATGTTTGGTAACCAAAGAAAATCAGACAAAAACAGCCATAATTTGCCTTATTTAGTATTCATTAATTGTTGTAATAATTAATTAATGCTAAATAAGACAAGTTCTTTCTTTTTTTTTGTCTATCTAGCATTACCCGTGTCTATATACTCTATAACAAATTATCAAGTTACAATGAGCAATGTATATGAAATTATCAAATTATCAACATGCCAATTTATTTCAAGTTTATTTTGAACAATATTTTAGTGGATTTAAATAATAATAACAATAACAATAATAATAATTAAAAAAAAAAGATGCTAAAGAAATTTGTATACCAAGTTGTTGTGCTTGTTGCCCATTGGTATAGGTTAGGGGTGTGTTCGTAGAAGCAGATGAGATTGAAATAATGATGAATAGGAATGTTGATATTGCTAATGGAAGAAATAACGTGACATTCATATCTTTTATGGTTTGAATGATGAGAAATTGAAGAAACCGTTATTGCTCTCTCTTTCTCCTCTCTTCTCTCTTCTATTATTTGCTTTGACAATAATATCCCAACTCCAAAACCTTGCAATTCGCAAAGCCTTGGAGTTGGATAGGCTTTTGGTATTGCTCTCTTTTTTTTTTTTCATTTGAATAGAAAAACTTATATATATTTGTAGATGTGATTTTTTTAGAAACAAGAATAGAGAATTAAGGGGGAAAAAAAGATACACCTGAATTGTGTAAAAATGATACAATCTACAAGATCTTTATAGGTAATAAACAAATAAAAATAATAAATAATTAGTATCCTATAATTTATAATAATATCATGATAATAAATATACAAATACGCTAATTGATATGCTAATGATTCATATTAATAAATATATACATATGTTACTGATTCTAGTATTTGTAAACAATTTATTTTAGTGTTAATTTATTATATTATTGGTCGAATTCTATAAATTTATGTTAGATTGGCAATTTTTTCTTAATTGATAATTTTGTTTTAAGTTTTTTTAGTAATTAATTAGACTTAAATAAATATTTATTAATTTGTTATGAATTTAAATTTCATTTAAAAATTTATTGCTAACAAAAAAATAAAAGGACTTGACTTTGCATATATGTTTAAACTAATGAATTAATCACCAATCTAACTCAAATTGCGATTAGCATTTTTTTTTTTTTCAATACAAGAAAAGTCCTAGGACTAGGACTAAGGATCGGAAGACAAAATAAATTAAGCTAAACGGAAAAATAAACTCCACTCAAGACCCAAAAAAAAAAAAACCGTAGCTGAGACATGTGATGTAGTGGAAAAAGTATTTGCCTCAAATTAAAGCCACACAGGTTCGAATTTTAGCTGTGGTGGCTAGGGGTATGTACTCGGGTACGTGAGTGTATTTGTATGACCAACAAAAAAAACCATAAGCTATTTATTTAGTATTTTATGTTTTTTTTTTTATAGTATTTTTTAGTCTAGTAGATAAAAAAATTAATTTACCACAGTACTAAACTTTATTTAAGTATTTATCGTTGACCAATAAATTGTTGTATTTTATATTGTTAATCAATAAGTTTGTGATAAAAAAAACCATTGAGTCGGAAAAGGGTAATCACTCGTTCTTAAAACTAGCATTCTTAAGATCAAAGAGTCGGGCAGAAAGGGGGGCTCTCCGTTCCTATTTTCCTGTAGCTGGATCCTCCGAAACCACAATCGAATCGCTTTTTCGAGAAATACGAGACATCTAAGTCATACAAGTAAAGCGATCTATTCCTTGATAAGAAAAAGAAAAAACCTTCTTCTTGTTGCTGGATATCTCGTTTGTACACATCTTCTTTTTGTTTTTCGAGCTTACAGAGAGTTACAGACAGAGTTCGAAACTGTTAGAGAAAAAAGAACGATTGGTTCTTGTAGGATTCCCAAAAAATTTTTTGATTTTGCCCGCTAGACAAGAGGATAGCAAGTTACAAATTCTGTCTTTTTCTTGGTAGGACATGTATTTTACTATAAAATTGAAGTAATTAACGGTGGGTTATATTTTGGTATTTAACGGACTTAGGCCCAATAAAAATATTATATAGAAGGCCTAGACTATTTTGGGAACAAATATGACTTTGTCTTTTTGGTATTTAATATTAATAAATTGTAGAAAAGACTTAGACTAAGTGGCATATAAGATTGTCTCTTAAACAAGCTACACCAGTTTAAATTACAGAGAGTAAAGTATGATTTCTCATTATTAATTTTATAAGTAGAACTAAGAAAAAATATTAAAAAAAATAATAAAAGATTAAAAATTATATATTTTACTTCTTTAATTTTTTTTAACAATTGAGAGGATCATCTTCGAATTAAGCAGAGTTAGGATTCTTGAACTACACCCCTAAAAACAAATTTCTAGCTAAGATTAAAATGAGATTTAAAAAAATTTTAAAGTAAAAATTTAAATATGAGACAAGTTAATCGTATTATAGAATACTATAAACAGCCAAAAAATTATGTGATCCAATATTTAAGGAGAGAATTTCTCTGGTCCGAAAGAAAAAAAAAAGGAAAAATAGAAGACAAGAGTGCATTGAAAAAAAAAATTTAAATAAAAAGAGTAAGACGAACACATATCTTATTAATTATTTAACGTATCTTATTTATTATAAAAACGTAAAAACTCTTCTCATTTATTTATTATTTTATTAATTTATACCCAAATATCCTTTTATTATTAATGTAGAGAGAAAAAAATAATCTTATATTATTTTTTAAAAATTACTTTCTATAAAAATTATGGGACTAACAAAAATAATTAATAGAAAAAAAACAACGTCGTTATATCCAAGATTACAAATATAATTAGTAATAAGATCCAAAATCTAGAAGCTGAATTTCTACAATTTCTTCCACCGGAATTTGCGAATATCCATGTCCATCCTCCGCCGCCCCTACCTCCTCCTGCTCGTCCTCGGCTGCCCCAACCTCCTCCTGCTCGTCTTCCGCCGCCCCCTCTTCCTCCCCCTCCTTTCTTTGAAACAATATGTAGATTACTCGCATTTTTCTCATTCACTTTTTCATCTAAACTTCTTTTGCCTTCATCATCTATGCTTCCATTTAGTTTTCCTATTATATCATATCATATCAATAACATAAGTAATAACTAACTATTCATTATTGGAAAGTGTTCTGTAATTGCAATGTTCAAAATAAACTTGTACATGTTTGTATTTATACTCTAACAAATTATCAAGTTACAATGAGAAATGTATATGAAATTATCAATTATCAACATGCTAATTTCAAGTTTATTTTGAACAATATTTTAGTGGATTTAAATAATAATAATAATAATAATTAAAAAAAAAAGATGCTAAAGAAATTTGTATACCAAGTTGTTGTGGTTGTTGCCCATTGGTATAGGTTAGGGGTGTGTCCCTGGAAGCAGATGAGATTGAAATAATGATGAATAGGAATGTTGATATTGCTAATGGAAGAAATAATGTGACATTCATATCTTTTATAGTTTGATAGATGAGAAATTGAAGGAACAGTTATTGCTCTCTCTTTCTCCTCTCTTCTATGCTTTTGGTATTGCTCCTTTTTTTTTCATTTAAATAAAAAATATATATATATATATATATATATATATATATATATATATATTTGTAGATGTAATTTTTTTAGAAACAAGAACAGAGAATTAAGGGGAAAAAAGATACATCTGAATTATGTAAAAATGATACAATCTACAAGATCTTTATATATATATATATATATATATACATATATATGCTACTGATTCTAGTACTTGTAAACAATTTATTTTAGCCAATGAGTTATAGATCAAATAGCATAGTCTCCCCATACTCAATTAAGAAGTTGCGGGTTCGAGTTTTCTATCATTGGTTAAAAAAAAAACAATTTATTTTAGTGTTAATTTATTATATTGTTGATCGAATTTCATAAATTTATCTTAGACGGACAATTTTTTCTTAATTGATAATTTTAAGTCTTTTAGTAATTAATTAGACTTAAATAAATATATATTAATTTACTGTAAATTTAAACTTCATTTGAAAATTTATTGGTGACCAACCTGACACTTGCTTATATGCTTAAACTAATGAATTAATCACCAATCTAACTCAAATTCCGATTAGTCTTTCTTTTTTTTTTTTTCAATACAAATGATCCAATACTTAAGAAGAGATAATTTCTTTGGTCCAAAAGGGAAAAAAAAAGGAAAAATAGAAGAGAAGAGTGCATTTACTGATTTACCCATTGAAATTTTTAAGTTGATTATATATTGAGAAAAATAATTTAAAATAAAAAGAGTAAAACGACATATATCTTCTTAATTATTCAACGTATATTATTTTTTATGAAAACTTTAAAACTCTTCTCATTACTTTAAATTAATTAGAGGGGAGAAAATCATCTTACATTATTTCTTAAAAATTACTTTCTATAATTTTTAAAGGTGTTTGAATTATTTTTTTTTTAATTCTGATAAAGGAAATGAACATACCACTTTTTTTATTAAGCTAATAACAATAATAATAATAATAAAATTTTAAATACAAACATACACACAAAAATAATTGAAATTAATTATTAAATTATTGATTACTAAACAAATCAAATAGAGTATTAGTCACCAAAAAAATCAAATAGAGTATTCATAACAATGCATGTCCACAAAATCAAAAAATTCAAAAACATTTTCAACTCACCTTGTTCAATGGAGTATGGAATCTATTGTCGTGACTACTTCCGTCACAACCACTTTTACGATCAAGTAGAGTAATGAGTATGGATAATGTTAATGGAGATGTAGAATGATTTTTTTTTTTTTTTGTAAAATCTAACGGTGCTAATGGAGTATGGAGTAATTTCACCACACCATTGAATATGAGGAGATTTATGCATCGAATTGGTCCTCCATTTAAAACGGTGCCATTTTGTAATTCTGCCTTTTATGATGAGAACGAATTTATCTTCCACGAAACGATATCATCCGCCTCATAATCCAATACGACGTCATTTGATTAATACTCCTACTTACAAATTATGAAATTACAATGATTAATATTCCTACTTACAAATATAATTTCACATAAATATTCCTACTTACAAATATAAATAATTAATAATTATAAGATATTTTTTATGTTTAAAATAAATTCGAATGTTAGGAATAAGGTGATAAAAAAACAGACAAAATTTAGTATATTATATGAATATTAAGTGTTTTTTTCTACAATATATAGAACATGTTTATTCTCTATTCACTAAAAATAATTTATGGAACACGCTATCCTTATTATTAGACTACTACTTGGTCCAATTGGTTACTTAATAAATAAGATAAAAGAAATTCAAACTCTTGTTTTGAATGAAGTTTTTTAAACACTAATTAAAATTCAAACTCTTGTTTTTAAAAGAATTTCAGAGAATAAATTAAATTTTTAATAAAGTTTTTAAATGTAAGTTAGGCCAAGCCTTTTAAATCTAGAGAAAAACCCAAATCAGCCCCTGACAATTACCTCGAAAGACAACGAGGCCCCTGACAAAAAAAAAACCCCAACTCGGCCCCTAACAAAAAAAATAAACCCAACTCGATCCCTGACAATTACTTCGAAAGGACAACGAGACCCCTGTGCCAAAAAAAAATCAATGTTATTTTTTTTGGCACAGGGGCTAATCTGTCCCAAAAAAATTTATCAGGGGCTGGATTGGGTGTTTTTTTTTTCTTGGGGGCCTCGTTGTCCTTTCGAGATAATTGTCAGGGGCCGGATGGGGTATTCACTCTTTAATCTATATATGTTGGTTACATTTCACAACCAGTCAAACAATACATTCAAATATTCAATTTATATTTGTAATGTTTTTTAAAAAACCTTAAAATATATATTAATAAGACTCTAAAATAAAATAACCCGCCTTAGTAAGTTAATTTCCTCTTCTTTTTGACAAATTGGACATAATGTCCCATTACTTCTTCAAGGCTTCGATCCACTTACTTATGGGTTATTTTTTTTAAGCATTGTCTGAATATGTAGTCCAGGAATGCATGGATATAAAAGGCCCAAAGTTCACGTATCTAAGGCTCGCTTGCTTGCTTTATTTGTTGATTTTTTTTTTTTTTTTAAATTTTCTAATCCTAGCTAACTAGTTTGATAAAATTTTTACTTTTAAAATATAGTTTATAAAAATTAATTTTTAAAAATTATAGAAAAAAAGAAAGTCAGCGGAAAGTATTGAGATAAATTTAGAGGATCTAAATTTCATGAAATACATTGATTAACATTCACATCATGAAAAGGTGATAGTTAAAAGTTATTAGATAATAATTTAGTTAAATATGTTAAATTATCTGATAATTTTTAGTTAATAATTTCGTATAAAGACAATTACATATAAACTTTTACTTAAAACTTTTGAAAATTTTAATTTGAGGAGAAATTGAATCTAAAGAGATTATAAATGAATGGAGTTGGGTAAAAAAAAATAAAAATGAGAGAGATTAATTTTAAAATAATTATTAATTAATAATATCACATCATTTTATAATTTATCATGTCTTCTTTTTCGTTTGCCACCTTATCATTTTCTGTTAATAGAAATAGGAGAAATTGACGTTTAGTTATTTTGCCAAAATTTAAAATTTTTTAAATCTTGTTTGTTTTAGGGACCATTTTAAAATTTCAATATTTAACAATAATAAAATTGCAAATCAAATTATCAAACCTATTTAATTTGATTTAGTTTAAACATTAACGTGAGAATTAGAATTCTATTAAGAATTGAAAATTATATTTTTATTGTATTATAAACAAAAAAAAAAAGAATTATTTTCTTGTGGAAATTCTATTCTCAAAGTGTTTCGAACACTCCTTTAGAGCTTATTTGAAATGTTAAGAATTAAAATTTACTGAAGAGTTGAAATTTTTTTTTACTTTAAAATAACTAAAAATAAATGATTTGAACTTTTTTGAGAATTCTAATTTTTATTTTTGCTTTATTTATAAATCAGATAAAAAAATGTCTGATTTTTAAATCAACTGTCACACTCTCTAAACTTAAATTTTATTCTATTAATATATGATAACCATTTCAAATAAAAATATTTTTTTAAAGAAAATAAAATTCTTTTTTTTAAGACAATTTACATAAATAAAATGATTGAAGGAAATCTTTATGCAAACACAACATTGGCAAACTTCAGACGCAAATGCAACAAACGCAATTGTATGTAATTTACGACACCCTCTAGCGGAACCTAAGTACACGTAATCCGCTACACCTTATCGCGGATTACGTTGAGAACTTAAATACTCATAAACCGCTATACCCTGTAGCGGTTTATGATCATATGGGCCCGAAGCCTATTCCGCTACACCCTCCAGCGGATTATGAGGGGGGAATCGGATCGGGTTGAAAATGCGATGCTAGAGGATGATTCCGACGAAGAGCCTGCTAACATTGGAGGGGACAGCGATGATGAAATTCCAACAAACCCAGCAACATGTCAACCACCGTCAAGTGTCGGCACACATGAGCAACCTGCACATTATTCTACCCTGGACCTGGAAGCCATCGGCTAACCGCCGGAGTCAGCACCAACCTTTTTGGGTCAAGGGTTGCACGAGAGAAATTCTGTAGTTGAATTTCAAGTTGGTCAATCTTTCCACACTAAGGAGGAAGTTGTTCTTACTGTAAAGGATTACAGCATTCGGCGCGGTGTTGAGTACAGAGTGATGGAGTCGGATCATCTTAAGTACCATGGGAGATGCAAGGAGTTCGGGAAGGGTTGCACGTGGATGATTCGCATCAGCCTTCGAGCGCGGAGTCGAACCTGGGAGGTTCGACGGTACGACAGACCACACAAATGCTTGGCTACATCGATATCAAGCGACCACCGACAACTTGATTATCATGTGATCTGTGTGAAAATCTTTTCTCTGGTTCGAGCCACTGCGGCGGTATCGATAAAGATGTTGCAAGAAGCTACCGAAGGAACGTACGGGTTCAGGCCAACTTATAGGAAGACGTGGTTGGCAAAACAGAAGGCGGTAGCACAAATATACGAGGACTGGAAAGAGTCCTATGCCGAGCTACCTCATTGGATCCTTGGTGTGCAGTCTACCATGGAGGGGACGGTTGCCTTGTTGAAGATGTCTCCGGTTCGAGTCGGTGATGACGTTGATGACTCAACCATGTACTTTCATCGTCTTTTCTGGACGTTTCCTCCTTGTGTTGAAGCTTTCTGACATTGCAAGTCATTGGTCAGCATAGACGGTACTCATCTGTATAGCAAGTATGGAGGGACTTTGCTCCTGGCCATCGCTCAAGATGGGAACTCCAACATCTTGCCTATTGCTTTCAGTCTCGTGGAGGGAAAAAATGCCAAGTCGTGGTCTTTCTTCCTGACCAACCTGCGCCAACATATGACTCCACAACAGGGGATACTGGTAATCTCAGATAGGCACAACGGCATCAAGGCTGCACTAGAGAACCCTAACAGTGGGTGGTTACCCCCTCATGCGTACCGAGCATTTTGTATTCGTCATGTTGCAGCTAACTTCACACTCAGTTTCAAGGGCACGGATGCAAAGTGTTTGCTTGTGAACGCTGCTTATGCGAAGACTGAGGCAGAGTTTCACTATTGGTTTGATATAATACATACCGAGAATCCGGCAATGTGTGATTGGGCGAACAGAATAGAATACGATAAGTGGACTTAGCACCAAGATGGTGGCAGACGATTCGGTCACATGACGACCAATATATCTGAGTGTGTTAATTCTGTTCTGAAGGGTACACAGAATCTTCTGGTTACCGCCCTTGTGAAGTCCACATATGGTCGGCTATCGGAGTTGTTTGTGATTCGTGGTCAGACGGCAGAGGCTCAGTTGGCCAGCGGTGCCAAGTTTTGCCAGTCTTTTATGCAGGCGATGGAGCGCAACTTGAGAGACTCCAGGTGCTTCACTGTCACCCTATTCGATAGACACCAGTCTGAGTACACTGTTGCCGAGACGACACCGACCGTGAGCTTTTCACTTGGGACGTACCGAGTTTTTCTTCAGGATCGTACATGCGACTGTGGATACTTTCAAGCTCTCCATTATCCATGTTGCCATGCGATTGCATGTTGTGCCCAGTCAGTCAGTCACGACTTGACTGGTATATCTATGTCGACGAAGTCTACACCATGCAGAAGGTGTTCAGGGTGTACCAGATAGGTTTTATGCCGCCAATACCAGAGGGACTTTGGCCACCTTATGACGGTCTGACCGTTATTCCGGATCCTAGCTTGAGGCGTTGTCGTGATGGGCGACCTAAGTCTACCGGAATCCGGAACAATATGGATGAGGCCGACCCTAACCGACCGAAGCGATGCAGGCTCTGCAGACAGCCTGGGCACACGCGTGGATCTTGCCCCCCAGAGAGACTCCACCGTTGCTGGTAGTTCGTAGGACTTGTAGTCTTTGTGCTTCTAGTTTTTTGAATTTTATTTTCTCATGTAGCAATTTACGTTTTTTTTGTGTTAGTGTTAGTGCCTTTGGTGTGTTAGTGTTAGTGTTAGTTCCGACCTATTTGTATGACTTATGACATTTTTATTTTCTTTACCGGTTAATCGTTGTATGACTATTACATTTGTATGACTTATGTAGTAATTTATTCTATGTTAGTGTTAATGCCTGGTAGCTATTATATTTCTACGGCTTATTGCTTATGAAGAGTATATTTGTATAACTTCATACATTTTGCATCACGGGTTG
Organism: Arachis hypogaea; assembly: GCF_003086295.3. Classification (NCBI taxonomy): domain Eukaryota; kingdom Viridiplantae; phylum Streptophyta; class Magnoliopsida; order Fabales; family Fabaceae; genus Arachis; species Arachis hypogaea. The sequence continues at coordinate 1,266,666 of NC_092054.1, read as the reverse complement.
TTACTATTAGACTGGTATTCATGAATATGTTCCCAAGGTTCCACTCTCTTCATAATCCGCTAGAGGGTGTAGCGGAATAGGCTTCGGGCCCATATGATCATAAACCACTACAGAGTGTAGCAGTTTATGAGTATTTAAGTTCTCAACGTAATCCGTGACAGGGCTGTAATGAATTACGTGTACTTAGGTTCCGCTAGAGAGTGTCGCGGATTACATACAATTGCGTTTGTTGCATTTGCGTCTGAAGTTTGCCAATGTTTTTTTTGGTTTCTCACGGTATCCCCCAACCCGGCAGGTCAAGAACTAATCCGTCGCGGTACTGAGCTCCATTTAAGGGTTTGCCGCTGGCCAATGGGTTGCTGCATGCACAAGGCAGGATTCGAACCCCCGACACTTGCTTAAGCGGACTAGTGAGCTAACCACTAGACCAACCCAACTTGGTTGAAGTTTGCCAATGTTGTATTTACGTAAATGTTTCCTTCAATTATTTTATTTATGTAAATTGTCCTTTTTTATATTAAATAGTTTTTAAACAAACTCTTAAAATTTTACTTCGTCTATTTTTATATCACAAAACTAATTAAAACAGATAAATTTTAACATAAGAATTTATAAACTAAAACACTAAATAATACAAATTCCATAAATTCTGAAAACAGTGTTCATCAATTGTCAGTTATGTCTATCATTATGCTAATACACAATGAACTATTTAATGAGTATTAAAATTATCGTGTATTATTTATTGTGAAAATTTAAAAATTCTTCTCAATATTGACTCTTAAAAAAAGTTAACTTCATATCAAATTATGTATATAAAAAATGTATTACATTTGTTGTGAGAGTTATAATGTAATAATTAGAATAGAGTTAAGGGATATATATATATATATATATTGAAAAATAAAATTTCGTAAATAGTGATGATTGCAATTAAATTTTGAAAAAAAATGTGTATTATATATAATTTTTTTAATATTTTTTATTGTAAAACAAATCATCTTTAGTCTTTACTCAACTTCATTTGAGAAAGTTTAGGGTCAGCAGATTTTGTGGTTTTTATCTATCAATTAGCCATCAATGATATTTTTAATGGTGTGAAATTGCATCTAATGGTGTAAAATCATTCAATTTCCTATTGATGGTTAAGTGCTGGCCAAAATTTAATAAAAGTGCTGGCCCTCTAGCACTCCTCACTTCATTTTTTATCGTGGTATTAAATTAAAATTTTTAAATAGTGGCAAAATATAAATAATACATTATCGGTTTGTGGTATAACCAAGGTTCTGAAAACCGGACCTGACTGGCCGGTTCGACCGGTTTAACCGCGAACCGACGATGCAAACGGTCCGATCCTCTTTCAATAACCGCCTGTGAGAGAACCGCTGGAAAACCGGTGAACCAGTCGAAAGCCGGCCGGTTCTTCTAAACGACGCCGTTTTTAACTGTTTTAAAAAGTGAAACCCGATTACCCGACCCGACCCAGTCGTGAAACCCCCTGGCCCCTTCTTCCCCCGACCCCCAATCGTTCATCTTAGTCTCACAGTGAACCCTAGCACTCTGAAGTCTGAAGCATTCCCAGCCCAGTAGCCCTCCATCCGTCGTCGCCGCGGTTCTCAGGTCATGAGCGCCACCGTCGTCGCCTGGTCCTCAGCACCAGTAGCCCTCCATCGTCACCTGGTTCCCAGCTTAGTAGCACTCCATCGTCTTCGCTGGCCTCTCGAAACCAGGTGAGTGACTCGTCGTTCTTCATCTTCTCTGAACTTCGACTTCCTCTTCAATTTTTGTTCCATAATATTAATTCTTCAATTCATCCTGGGTCTTAGGTCTTCAATAATTCAGTCTTCTTCGGTCTTCAATAATTCATCTTGGGTCTTCGTCTTCAATAATTCTTAAAATTAAATTAATTCCAATTTCTATTTTATTGTATTCTTCTTTCACCCTAGGAGTTTTTTTTCCTCAGTTGATAGTTTGATACAGAAACATGAAGACGTTTTTAGTTTACCCGTTACGCGATTTTTGTTCAATTGCTGTTTTAGTGTTTTGCACTTTTGTTGCTTTGTAATTGTTAATTTGTTACTCTGTTTTAATTTGTTACTTTGTAATTGACTAATTGTTAATTTGTTCCTCTGTTTTGTTAATGCTAGAAAGTAGAAACTTACTCTGTTTTGCACTTTTGCAATATTATTGAATGGCTGAATGCTGTAGACACTAGGCAGAATTGCTGTAGACAGAATTACTGATATGATCTTGTGTTGTGGTTAAGAACATGGTTATGAATTGCTGTAGGCAGAATTGTTGAATGGCTGAATGTTGTGTTGTCTTGTGTTTGGCTCCTGCTTTAGGTTAAGAACATGGTTAATTTTCATGCTGTTAATTTTCATTGTTAATGTTCATTGTGTTGTGGGCTTGTGGCTGTTTTTAATTTCATATATGTTTTATTAATTTCAGTTATGGAAAATAGTATTAATCAAGAAGCAACTGCTGATAACAATGCTTCTGTGAATAATAACATGCCTGTCGATACTCCTATTTTGAATGATGCTGATAATCCTAATTCTCGTAGTGCTAACGATACTCCTAACAAAGCAGATTTGTAACAAGTTCTTGCAGATTTTGATGATTGATAAACCATGATGTTGGGATTTAATATTTAGATATGCTTTTATTACTATTTAACTTTTGAGTTTGGATTTTGATAAGATCATATGTATTTGGTTGATGATATTTTATGTAGTGTTTTAAATTTCGAAGATATTTTAAGATTTATATTAGACTATAATTATATTTTAGGATGTTTATCTATAATTTATTTATTATTCTATTCTAAAACGGTTTTTTTGGTTGAATCACTGATTAAACCAATTAAACCAATAAACTAATAAACCAGTAACTAGAGCAGTTTAATTACCGGTCCGATTTTCTGAACCTTGGGTATAACCAATTAGTCATTGAATTCTAACGGTTGAAGTAACACTAGATATCTCTAGACCACAATTTAACATTTTACATTTTCCAAGCAATAATGTAGTATCCTAAATTAGGTGTAAAAATCAACAAACAATTGTAATAAATATATCTTTATTTTTCCTCCATAGAAGACTTGATAATTGAGACTTAATTAGGGGCTTAACATTCTATTAATCCTAATATTTTTTTCAAATAATAAATTAAATCTTAAAATATAATTATCCAAATCAGTGAGTTTTTTAATTTTGAACACTTTAGATTTTAGATTTTAAAATACATAAAATAGTTTTTAACGTTTACCACAGTTAAATAATATAGTTTTCATCAATTTAATGTCTTTAATCAAAATAATTATTTTAGAATTTTTAAGAATTATTTTAAATTTTTTAAAAACTTTTTGGGAGACTATTTTATGGATTTTGTATATTTTAAAATTTAAAAAATTAAAGTGTTTGATACTAAAAATTTCAAAGATTCATTTGAATTATTATTCTAGTTTAAAAATTTATAATCGAATTCTTATAATATATAAACATTTTAGTTATGTTAGGTCTTCTGAATTTTTTTTGTTAAAAATATAAAATATTTTTAAGATATTTACTTTTGTATAGTATTTGATATTAGATGAATTATGAATATAAACACAAATATTATAATATTAATGTGTATAATTTTTTGAAAAATAATAAATTATATAAAAATTAATAAAATTATAGGATTAACAAGAACAATTAATAGAAGAATATATCCAAGCTTACAAATATAATTAGTAGTAAGATCCAAAATCTAGAAGCTGATAATAATAATGATGATGGAGCTGAATTTCTATCATCTTCACCGGAACCTGCGATCATCCATGCCCGTCCTCTCCGCTTCCTCCTCCTGTTCGTCCTCCGCCGCCCCCACCTCCTCCTGCTCGTCCTCCGCCGCCCCCACTGCTGCCCCCACCTCCTCCTCCTCGTCCTCTGCCGCCTCCACTGTCGCCCCCATTTCCTCCTCCTCGTCCTCCGCCGCCCCCACTGCCGCCCCCACCTCCTCCTCCTCGTCCTCCGCCGCCTCCACCTCCTCCTCCTCGTCCTCCGCCGCCCCCACTTCCTCCCCCTCCTATCTTCGAAACACTATGCAGCTTACTCACATTTTTCTCAGTCACTTTTTCATTCAAACTTCTTTTGCCTTCATCATCTATGCTTCCATTTAGTTTTCCTATCATATCATATCATATCAATAACATAAGTAATAACTAACTATCCATTATTGAAAAGTGTTCTGTAAGATAGGGTTTGGTAGAGACAGAAAGACTGAGACTGAGAGACAAAGATTAAAAGATAGAAATTGAAATAAATCTTAGTATTCTGTTTGGTGCAGAGTGGGAGACAGAAATTAAAACAAGAATGAAATTCTAATTTAATTTGTACAAAGGGTAAAATTGGAATTAATTAATTAAAATGAAGGTATTTTATGTATAAAATGTTATTAAAGTTTCAGTCTTCATCTCTAAAAATTTTAGTTTCCTGTGTCCCCGATTTTGGAGGTACTGAAATACTAAAATTTTGGGGATAGAGACAAAAGTTTTAATACCAGTCTCTGAACTAACAAACATGATAGTGAGTTTCAGTCTCCCAGTCTCTGTCTCAATACCTCAAAACAAACGCTACCTAATTGTAATGTTCAAAATAAACTTATACATGTTTGTAACTATATTCTAACAAATTATCAAGTTACAATGAGCAATGTATATGAAATTATCAAATTATCAACATGCCAATTAATTTCAAGTTTATTTTGAACAATATTTTAGTGGATTTAAATAATAATAACAATAACAATAATAATAATAATAATTAAAAAAAAAAAAAAGCTAAAGAAATTTGTATACCAAGTTCTTGTGCTTGTTGTCCATTGGTATAGGTTAGGGGTGTGTCCGTAGAAGCAGATGAGATTGAAATAATGATGAATAGGAATGTTGATATTCCTAATGGAAGAAATAACGTGACCTTCATATCTTTTATGGTTTGATAGATGAGAAATTGAAGAAACAGTTAACTTTCTCTCTTTCTTCTCTCCTCTATGCTTTTGGTATTGCTCCCTTTTTTTTTTCATTTAAATAGAATAAAATATATATATATATATATATATATATATATATATATATATATATATATATATATATATTTGTAGATGTGATTTTTTTAGAAACGAGAACAGGGAATTAAGGGGAAAAAAAAAAGATACATCTGAATTATGTAAAAATGATACAATCTACAAGATCTTTATAGGTAATAAACAAATAAAATGATAAATAATTAGTATCCTATAATTTATAATAGTATCGTGATAATATATATACAGACACGCTAATTGATATGCTAATGATTCATACTAATAAATATATACATATGCTACTGATTTTAATACTTGTAAACAATTTATTTTAGTGTTAATTTATTGGTCGAATTCCATAAATTGATCTTAGACCGGCAATTTTTCCTTAATTGATAATTCTGTTTTAAATTTTTTTAGTAATTAACTAGACTTAAATAAATATTTATTAATTTGCTGTGAATTTAAAATTCATTTAAAAATTTATTGTTGACTAATATATGCTTTTTTTTTTTTTTAGACTTGACACTTGCTTATATGCTTAAATTAATAATTTTTTTTTTCGATTGCCCACGGTATCTCCCAGCCCGACAGGCCAAGGACTAATCCGTCGCGGATGGAGCTCCATTTAAGGGTCTGTCGCTGGCCAATGGGTTGCTGCATGCACAAGGCGAGATTCTGCTTAAACTAATAAATTAATCACCAATCTAACTCAAATTGCGATTAACATTTTTTTTTTCAATACAAGGAAAGCCCTACGACCTTAAGACCAAAATAAACTAAGCTAAACGGGAAAATAAATCTCACTCAAGACAAAGAAAAAAATAAAACCATCAACTACTTACTTAGTATTTTATGTTGTTAATCAATAAGTTTGTGATAAAAAATTATTTTTTATTTTGGTATTTAACGGGCTTAGGCCCAATAAAAACATTATACAGAATGTCTAGACTAATTTGGGGACAAATATGATTTTTCCTTTTTAGTATTTAACATTAGTGAATTGCAGAAAAAGCGTAGATTAAGTGGCATATAAGATTGTCTCATCTACTTAATATACTAAAACTGGATTTTTTCCCAATTAATAAAAGTGAGGTGTCGATTCCTCATGAATCCTTTTTTCGCCAAAATGAATGTACATTTTCTCTTCTAAGTTTATTTTATAAAAATATCTTTATTATACTTATACTATAATTAGCATTTAAGTATTAATGCATAATTATACTAATTTAGAAAAATATCTTTATTATAGTTATATAAAATCAATATTTAATACATTATTAAACTACTTATCAATTATCAATCGAAATAATAATAATAATAATAATAATAATAATAATAATAATAATAATAATAATAATAATAATAATAATAATAATATAACATTTCATTATAATATCTAAATTAAATTACTACACTAAATAAATTAATATTAATTTTTTTATTAGCAATAACATAATCCTAACTACTAAAAAATAATAATAATAATAATAATAATAATAATAATAATAATAATAATAATATTATTATTATTATTATTATTATTATGATAACTATAGGGATAAGTATTGTTTTGTTCCTAACGTTGAAGGTCAAAATCGAAACCGTCCACAACGTAATTTTTGATTTAGAATCTTCCTTAACGTTTTTTTTCGTATTAAAATCATCCAATGTAACAATAACTTTTTGTTTTGGGGTTTGATCTCATTCGTTGAATAGATTATAATATATCAGACATAGATGCAAATAAACATCATCACCACAATAGCATACCACACTGGCAAATCACCGGGGTTTCCATCAATTTCGAACTTGGCTCCAATAGCTGCGGCTACTACGGCCTGACATATGATCATTTGGGCTCCGCCTTCTAGAAAAAAGGCTCTCCTACCCCACTTGTCAACCCCATATATAGACACAACAGTGGCAGCCACATTTACAACGCCGGTGATGATGACTAACATGAGAGCAGAGTTGTCTTTGAAGCCAATGGAACCGAACAACACAGGCGCATAAAACATGATGACAATAATGCCCGTGAATTGCTGGAAGAATGGAATCATGATTGCCATGGTGAGGTGAGGCCTGTACTTGCGCTGCAGCAGGTTCCTCCAAGGGTGTTCCACCTCCTTCGATTCCTCACTTGCGGCAATAAGATCGTTGAACTCTTCATCAATGTCTTCCACGCCGGGAACCTTCCTCAGTTGCCTTTTCGTGCTCTCCACGCTCGATCATGGAGTTGGGTGTGTCTGAAAGGACCAATGATCCGATTGTGATGATGAGTGCAGAGACCATTACACCACCAAAGCTAAGCCTCCATCCCCATCCACCTTTGATATTTGCGAAGAAGTAGTTGAGCACATTCGCCACTAGTATCCCAACTGTGATGGACAATTGGAACCCAATGTTCAAAGCTCCTCTGATTCCAATTTTTTAATTTGTTTATAATTTAATTTTTAATGAAAATTTTATTAGAGGCTTTCTTTATTTATTATTGTTTTTTGTAAATTTTGTAATACTATTTTTCTGTTTTTATTTAATTATCAGTTTGATATTTTATTCGATCTTATCACGTGCATGGTGCATGGCACGGGTAATTACACTTGTAAAATTTATATAATTTGGTTTGAATTTTTTTTGTTTAAAATTAATTTTTTTAAATTGTTTGATTTGAAGCCTAAGATCACCTTGATTTTTGTCATCTTAAATTACACTAACCTGTTCTGAGATTAAGTAATATCATGCTTACACCAGGCGTTTTATAACTTAAATAAAGAAATATCAGTGTAATTTAATCTTTTTATTATGAATTGACAAGTATAGTATCACTTGATTTATGTCATAGTTCTTCTTGAAAGGTTGCAGAAGGGCTCACAGTTGAGGGTATATTGGAGACATGGATCAAATTGAAGCCTATTGTGATGGAAGAATGGGATGAGAATAGAGATAAACTGATAGATCTTTTTGGAAAGGTCAGAGATGATTGGTTGCAGAATGATTTCTCTGGTTGGATGGGAGCAAACAGGTAGTTCAATTAAGGGAATGTCTTAAATGTGCCGAGTTAAACTTAGCATTCAATTCACCAAGATGATCTAATAGTATAGATTTAATAGAAGTTATCTGTCAGTACTGTCCAGAATTATGTTAAGATCTTAAGGTATGATGTATGTATATTTGTACTATTCGATACACCATACAAAAACAACTGAGATTTGATTTTCGGGTTTTAGAAAAAGGGTTTGCGTGATTGTGTTTTTGACTTTTGAACTCTTGCTTATTGGTGATTGTGTTTTATACCTATATATTCTATCCTGGTACCGCTGATGCACTAAGATTTGCAAGCTCAAAAGTTTACATTGTCACCACAAAACAGGTAATAATCCTTAAGAATACATAATTCTAGTCCTATATGAAATTTCACATTGCTATGATCTCTTCTTACTTTTCATTTTTTCCTTCTTCGATTTCTCACTTGCGGCAATAAGATCGTTGAACTCTTCATCAATGTCTTCCACGTCGCGAACCTTCCTCAGTTGTTGCGTAGCCTTTTCGTGCTCTCCACGCTCGATCATGGAGTTGGGTGTGTCTGGAAGGACCAATGATCCGATTGTGATGATGAGTGCAGAGACCATTGCGCCACCAAAGCTAAGCCTCCATCCCCATCCACCTTTGATATTTGCGAAGAAGTAGTTGAGCACATTCGCCACTAGGATCTCAACTGTGATGGACAATTGGAACCCATTGTTCAAAGCTCCGGTGATTTCAATTTTTTAATTTGTTTATAATTTAATTTTTAATAAAAATTTTATTAGAGATTTATTATTGTTTTTTATAAATTTTGTAATACTATTTTTCTGTTTTTATTTAATTATCAGTTTGATATTTTATTCGATCTTATCACGTGCATGACACGGGTAATTATACTTGTTTTGTTAATAATAATAATAATAATAATAATAATAATAATAATAATATAACATTTCATTATAATATCTAAATTAAATTACTACTTTAAATAAATTAAATTAATATTATGTATAATTTGTGATTCGAAGAATTGATGAGATCCATCAGAAGTCAAAAAAAGAAATTCATATTTCTAAATTTATCTATTGATATAGCGGAGAGATTACTAAAGTGTGTACCTATATTTGGTGGATTACCTATATAATCACAATCACGTGAATAATTATTTTATAGTCAATTAGATGTATTACCGTTTTAGTTAAAAATTACACTAGTCAAATATCTTAATAAATGTCAAAATTTTCCAATTATGATAAACTAATTGAATATATCACGCGTTTTAATTATAATGTATTTAGCAGGTAATCTGAAGTGTCGAAATTTTCCAACTATATGATCAGTTAATTGAATCACCCCACTTTAATTATAATGGCACTATTCAAGGATTCATACAATGTGTCAAAATTACTAGTCAAGATTCCTACAATGTGCAAAATTTTCCAATTGTCAATTGTGGATGTAATTTCTCTGCAACTACAAAATTCAATGAAAAGATTTTATCAGTTCGATTCAATCTAAGACCGGTTAAAGATTAGAATTGATGAGAACTAATTAAAACCGGTAAAATCCAATCTAACCGAATCATTTGAGAAAAAATTTTAAAATTAATAAAGATATAGTTTAAATTTGGATCCTCTTTAAATCTTTGTATTACATATTTTTCTTGCCACCAAATTATATTATTTTTTATTATTTTATATGCTACTTAATAATTATATAATAAAATTGTACAATAATTTTTTTAAATATTATTTTAATTCTATACTCACTTATATTTAAATTGATTATATTTTTATTATTTATAATTATTAATATAAATATTATCAAACTATAGGGATAAGTATTGATTTGTTCCTAATGTTGAGGGTCAAAATCGAAACCGTCTCCAACGTAATTTTTTATTTAGAATATTCCTTAACTTTTTTTTCGTATTAAAATCATCCAATGTAACAATAATTTTTTGTTTTGGTATTTTTGCCAGAGATAAATGCTTACGCAAAAACGTTTAAAATGTGCAATTTGATCTCATTCGTTGAATAGATTATAATATACCAGATATAGATGCAAATAAACATCATCACCACAATAGCATACCACACTGGCAAATCACCGGGGTTTCCATCAATTCCGAACTTGGCTCCAATAGCAGCGGCTACTACGGCCTGACATATGATCATTTGGGCTCCGCCTTCTAGAAAAAAGGCTCTCCTACCCCACTTGTCAACCCCATATATAGACACAACAGTGGCAGCCACATTTACGACACCGGTGATGACGGCTGACATGAGAGCAGAGTTGTCCTTGAAGCCAATGGAACCGAACAACACAGGCGCATAAAACATGATGACAATAATGCCCGTGAATTGCTGGAAGAATGGAATCATGATTGCCATGGTGAGGTGAGGCCTGTACTTGCGCTGCAGCAGGTTCCTCCAAGGGTGTTCCACCTTCTTCGATTCCTCACTTGCGGCAATAAGATCGTTGAACTCTTCATCAATGTCTTCTTCCTCAGTTGTTGCCTAGCCTTTTCGTGCTCTCCACACTCGATATAGAGTTGGGTGTGTCTGGAAGGACCAATGATCCGATTGTGATGATGAGTGCAGAGACCATTGCACTACCAAAGATAAGCCTCCATCCCCATCTACCTTTGATATTTGCAAAGAAATAGTTGAGTACATTCGCCACTAGGATCCCAACTGTGATGGACAATTGGAACCCAATGTTCAAAGCTCCTCTGATTCCAATTTTTTAATTTGTTTATAATTTAATTTTTAATGAAAATGTTATTAGAGGCTTTCTTTATTTATTATTGTTTTTTGTAAATTTTGTAATACTATTTTTCTGTTTTTATTTAATTATCAGTTTGATATTTTATTCGATTTTATCACGTGCATGACACATGCATCGCACGGATAATTACACTTGTTTTTAGCTAAGACAGAGTTAGGGTTAAAGAGAGTTAGGGTTATTGAACCAAACTACCAAAAGAAAAATTTCTAACTAAGATTGAAATGAGACTTAAAAACATTTTCAAAGTGAGAGTTTAAATCTGGACGAATTAGTTGTTCAACCAAAAAATTATTAATGAATTAATTGACATTATTTAATGATTTTTTTTGTCATGATATTATTTAATGTTTAACAGTTAATACCTTTTTATATAAATTTGGATTTTTTAAATTTTGAGTTTTTACTTTAGAGGATAAAATGTAATCTTTTACTCTTAAATAATTTTTTTTTCATATTTTTTCTTGGTACTCTTACCTATACATAAATATTAAATAGTGAAAGATCACACTTTACTTTTTAAAATTTATATTTTAGAGGATGAAAATTTCTTTTATATACTGGTGTAATTTAGTGGGAACAAGGCTAGGGGTGGCAAACAGACCTAAACCCACCGGGTCGGTCCGCGTAACCCGCCAAAAAAGGTGGTCTGAGCTGGAAAATTAGGACCGCCAAATAGCAAAAGTCCGTCTAACCCGCACCGCTTAAACCGCGGGTTTTGGCGGGTGGGGCGGGCTTCCCCGCCGGGTTTAGTATTTTTTTGGCAAGGGGTATTTTTACAATTTTTTTGCCAAAACTCAACTTCTCCCAACCCAACTTACAAGATAATGAAGATGAAAATTGAGTGTTTTGGATTATGTTTATTTTGTTTTAGAGACAATATTTATAATTATGTTTTGGATTATGTTTATTTTGCTTTGAGAATAATATTTATAATTATGTTTTGGATGAAAACTTAGTTTATAATTATGTTTATTAGATATTTATAATTACAAAGACTTTAATGTTTATGAATATAAAAATTATAATTTTGTTTATACTTTTAGAAATTATAATAGTTAAAAATAAAAAATAAAAGAGATCTTTTTATACCTTTATATATATTATTTAATAGTTAAAAGTTAAAAAAAAAAAATATTTGGCGGGCTTAGCCCGCCGACCCGCCGTTTAGGCGGGGCGGGCTGGGATTCTTGGACCACCTCACTAGGCGGGGCGGGGCGGGCCAACCCGCCAAAAGCGGGCTTCTGGCGAGACGGGGCGGGCTTCCCCGCTTGCCACCCCTAAACAAGGCCCACTTACCTATCTTTGGTTAAATATGTGTGTATATTTTGTTTTTTTGTCAGTGGATTGGACAACCTCAATCTTAGGTACCCTAATAGATTGGACAATCTCCAATTCTAGATACACAACACACCCACATACTTCTCACACATTTTTTACATTTTTCCCTCAAATGCATTCTCTAGCGTTTAAACTCTAAACTTTAGTGGTGGAAAAAAGGTGAAATACCACCTGAAATTTTTAAGTTGATTATATATTGAGAAAAATAATTTAAAATAAAAAGAGTGAAACGAACACGTATCTTTTTAATTATGTATTATGAAAACGTAAAAACTCTTCACACTACTTTAATTTATTATTGTATTAATTTGTACCCAAATATCCTTTTATTATTAATTTAGAGGGGAAAAAAAATCATCTTATATTATTTCTTAAAAATTACTTTCTATAATTTTTAAAGGTGTTTGATTTTTTTTTAAATTCTGATAAAGGAAATGAGCATACCACTTTTTTTTTATTAAGCTAATAATAATAATAAAATTTCAAATACACACATACACACAAAAATAATTGAATTTAATTACTAAATTATTAATTACTAAACAGGTCAAATGATCGTAATTTTTTTCCTAATTAAACCTAGTTAATAGAATGAAAACAACGTCATTATATCAAAGCTTACATATATAATTAGTATTAAGATCCAAAATTTAGAGGCTGATAATAATAATGATGGTGGAGCTGAATTATCAACATTTGTACCACCACCAGAAGCTCCGATGCTCCCGGACTGTCTTCCGCTGCCCCTTCCTCCGCCGCCCTCTCCCTCTCCCTCTCCCCCTCCTCCCTCTCCTCCTCCCTCTCCCCCTCTATCTGGTTTGAACACTTTTCTATTCAAACTTCTTGTGCCTTCATCATCTATGCTTCCATTTAGTTTCCCTATCATATCTGAAGTAATAACTATTCATTATTAAAAAAATAAGAAGTGTTCTACAACTGCAATGGTCAAAATAAACATGACCTTATACATGTTTGTATCTATACTCTAACAAATCATGAACTTACAATGAGCAATGTATAGAAATATCAACATGCCAATTTCTAAGTTGATTTTGACCATTTTAGTCTATTTATGGAAAAGTCTAGGACCAGCAACTTTATTAAAATTTGGCTAACATGTAACCAGCAAAAAAAAAGGGAGTCATTTCTAGCCTGAAGGGTATTTACAAATTTTATTAATTAATAATATTAATATTATTGATATTATTATTAATATTAATAAACAGTTACTAACCGTTTAGTATCATTTGGTTGAACGGACACAACCTTTTAAGGATTGTGTATGTTCAAAATACTGTGCTTATTGGCTAAAGGGACACTACTGTTTAAGGATTATGTATGTTCAAAACATTATGTCTATTGGCTAAAGGGATACAACTCTTTAAAATTTGTGTATGTTCAAAACATTGTATCCATTGGCAATAGAAAAGACACAACCATTTGTATACGTAACTAATCATAATTGCTACATGCAATATGTATAAATAAGTCCTTATCCACTATTTCAGATTAGCAGTACTAAGTGTATAATTTACTTAACCATTAAGAGATTTTCTTTGTTCAAGAGAGTTGAGAATTTCTTACTATTGCTAATTAAGAAATTCTTAGGTTTCATTGTATCTTGGGAGAGTATTGTCATCAACCCTATAACAACTAAGTATGGGGACAAATATCTCTCTAAAGAAAGCGATATAATCGTGCCTTGAAATCACTACACAAATATAAGATTTTGTCATCTTACCATCTTCATATACCCAACATAGCCATTTGATGAAATCTCACATCATTAAAATCATCATTAACGGCTACTTGATGGCTACAAATTATAAAAGTTGCTGGCTTTTTAGCACTCCTCTTTAAATAATAATAATAATACTAATTAAAAAAAATGCTAAAGAAATTTGCATACCAAGTTGTTGTGCTTGTAGCCCATTGGTATAAGTTAGGGGTGTGTTCCTGGAAGCAGATGAGATTGAAATAATGATGAATAGGAATGTTAATATTGATAATGGAAGAAATAACGTGACATTCATATCTTTTGTGGTTTGAATTTGATAGATGAGAAATAGAAGCAGAAATTATTGGTTTTTGTGAACGTAGTAGAGGAAACATAGAGAAAGTGAAAGTAATGAATTATATTCTTGATCAGGTATATACCAATGCTTTTATATTATATCACGTAACAAACCTCAGCAAACTTATCAGCTTCTAACCGTCTTCCGATATTTGCTAACTAAGAAACTATACTATCCATAGCTTTCTCATAAGTTGGAAATTATTATCCTCCTTATATCAACCCTGTTTCCTAAAACCTCAAGTTTTGTTTATTATCCTTCTACTTCTACACAAGCGTTTAGCATAAAGTAAGCACCTTAATCAAAACATAATTAATGATTTTAGTATACAATGTGTATAATAGAAATAAAATAAAAAAATTAAATTATAATTAATAACTAGATTTTTGATTAATTTTAAATTTAAAAAAATTAGGATTAGCAATTAAACGTTGGTGAAAACTCAGATGAAATCGACTTCACGTAAAGTTGATACTTGAGAGGTGATTTGATGATTTAATTGATTTGACTAAATTTTCATCTAAATGAGGATCAACTTCACGTAAAGTCGACTTCACCTGAGTTTCATTAAATATGTACGGTTACTCAACATCTCATCAAAATTTCACACCTATTGGTGTCTGACGTTAACGCTGCAGCAATCCCCAGCCGACCGCTGTGTGGTTCTGGCCGACCAAAACCGCACGTGGTCTCTCCGTTGGCGTATCGGATCTCTCGGCAGGTCCTTCTTTTCTTCTCCGTCGCCGCGGCCACTTCTGGTTACCGTGCAACTAGCAACCATTCAACACTGCACCCAGTGGCGGATCTACGGGGGGGCCTAAGGTGGCCATGGTCTCCCCAAAATTTAAAAAAAAATAGTAAATAGTAATAATTAATAATATTATATTTATTTTTATATATAATATTAAAAAAATATAAGTTACAAAATTTTATAAATTAAAATAATTAAAAACTGCACTATATATTAGATATTTGAATTATTGTTGCTCTTGTTAACAAATAGCCCATTCTAATAATTAATAAAAATGGTTCTATTATACTAGCCCAAACCCATACTATTAATTAAAGTAACACTAGTACATTTTTCAAATATTTGTTTCAAACCATCAGAGACATCAGCGCCACTTTTCTCTCTCTTTTAGTAGTTTTCAAACTTTTGGTCTTCTACTCTTCTCATTCTAATTTTCTTTCCATACCAAAACAAGACATATGAAGAAAAACCATTGAAGAGAAGTGAACAGCAAAATATTAACCATTAAATGCACAACAAAGATTCAAAGAGGTATATTTCAATTTTTTTAAGTTAATAACAATGTCAAGTATTATTTATATTATTTATTTAAAATAATTAATTTATTTTTTTTTATAATGGACAGTGTTCAAAGATTGAAGTGAGGACAAAACTCAATAGAATTATTTTTGGGTGAGACTTGGAACAAAAAAATAATCAGGTAAATCAATAACTTTATTTTTTATTATTATATATTTGTGTTTCTAAAATTATTTGTTATTGCTCAATAGATTTAATATTTTTTTAAAGAAAATAATATATATGCAATTATTTTTGTTTTTTTTTTGTTAGATAGTTCAAGTTAAGTTAAAAATGTCAAAGATGAAAATAATTCACTCATTTTTCAAGAGAAAAGAGAGAATATACGATGAACAAAATTCAGCTTCAGATTCTTTGAGTAATGTTCAAAATATTATTGAACAACCTGTGACACAACTTGTTGAGCAAGATTAAAAAATATCAAAATCTTAAAGTATGTAGTCGAACATTAACTTTTATATAATATAATTACTTTTTTGATATATATGCTACAAATCATATTTTGTTAATTTTTTATTATATTTTATATTTAATTGGCCCCCTCTTATGAAATTTCTGGTTCCGCCACTGGCTGCACCCCTGGATCTTGGCAGCCGCGCTCAGATTCAACTCACACCCAATGACCTTCGTGAACGTTCCGTTACCGTCAGAAAGTAACAAACTTTGTCGTTGACTTTCAGAAGGTCTTTTTTCCACACCTTCATCACAAATGCGTCGCACGCGATTCACACCTTTCACCTTCAGCTTCGCTGACTATTGAACGTGTTTCTGCAAGCAGGTTGGTGTGAAGGTTCTCGGGACGGCAAAAATGATGGCTTTTTTGCCCTTCGTTAGGTCGGAGATAATGGTGATTTGAACTTCGCCGGCGTCATCTAGGTAGGAGAAGGTCACTTTCGAAAAATTTGAGATAAATTTAAACTCAACAAACAATCATTCAGATATTTATTAAAATAAACATTCAACTACCTAATGAAATAAACATCTAGCATTTGTTAATTATATATACTTAAACTAACCATCGTCGTAAGAATTACAATAACCATCTGCCAACCTATTGAACTGAACATCCATCAATGGGCGCATGAGGGGAAAGCATGGGTGGAGAAGACATGGGTGCAGCTGTGGGCTGTGGGGTTAAAATTTAAAATTTAAAATTTGAATTTAAAATTTAATAGTTATTTTATCGTATATTTTGGGAAATTTGGTAGTAGGTACAAAATAGTTATAATTTAAAAATAAGAGTAAAAATTTTTTGTTATTAGAATTTAGAAGGTTTTTTTATTTTTTAATCTACCGTGAGCCAATAAATCAACCTATTGTATACATTGTCAAGATTTTTCATTATCTTCCTAGCAAAATTCTTTAAATATTTTACTATTAGTTAAACTTAAGTGATTGTAAGAAATTATTTTTTGTTGTAAGAAATTTTATTCATAAAAAACATTAGATTAAAATCTAAGAAAAGAAATAAATATTTTTTATATTGAACTTCATACATTATAGGAACAAATTTCAATTACAATAAATCTTAAACATAGAAATAAAAATGAGTCTAACTCTCTTTAGTTACATGATATATACAGAAAGTGTTACAACAACGTGAAATATCTTTTTCTTTTCTTTCACTAAATTTGTGCATTTTCCCAACCTGAAAATTTGTTTCCATGAAAACAGCACTTCCGACCTCTCGTGATGTATCTTCTTTCGAGTTTAAATGTGTGGTCAATAACGAAAATAAATTTTACCAAAGCACAATATTTCATCAATATCCGTTTACTAATTATAACATTGTTATCGTATAAATTAATGAAACCTCTGTAAAATTCAATTAGATCACACATTATACACAAGTCACAAAATGCTAAAACATAAATTATACCCTAATCTAACTTAGGACCAGCTTCTTGAGATGTACCACATTCCTGGATAAATACATTAAAAAAAAACATTTCAGCAGCCTGTTACATTAACTCCAATGCAAATAATCAATAAAAAAAAAAGCCTAACCACATGTCTAAATACAATACTTAATCAAACTTATGAAATAGTTGATGCCAATTATCAATATATATATACAACCTATGTAATGGTTTACGTGCATTACTAATCCGCAAGATGTAAACCCCGTTAAATTAGTAAATAATTAGTCAATAAATTAAATTTTAAAAAAGAAAATTAAAAATGTGAATATTATATTAAAATATGATAGATCTCTTTAAAACGAAAATTTTGACACAAATTTCAAAGCATTTGACAAAAAATTAGACCGAACGAGCCGAATCAGACCCAAACCGAATCTGTGGGCTCAACCAACCCATCACTTAAAATGAGTCAAAGCTCATCTTCCTCCCCATTTCAGCAAGAACTAAGAAGCACGCTGAAGCACAAGGAGGGGAAGACAAGGGTTTCAAACCCTTGTTTCAATTTCATCTGAGTTCTGATCGCCGCACCGTTCGCGGCTACGCATTTAGCGCGTCGAGCTCTAAATTTCATAGGTAAGTCACACCACTCATCTCAGCCTCTTAGTCTCTTGAAATTTCGAAATTTTAGGAGTTTGGTTATTGAAATTCAATGTCTTAATGTTTAGACTCAAATTAATTCGAGAAATTTGTGGGCCTTTACTCAATCAAGACATATATAAGGTGAGGACCCTCAAAATTCTACAAATTCTAGTTTATATGAGTTTGGGTATTGAATTTGGATGTGATATATGTGAATTAGGCTTGTATATGTGTATGTTGAAGTTGATTGAGTACTTTAGAGGCTTGGTGGAGTTTAGGAAGCCTTGCCTTGGAGATTTTGAGCTTTGAGGGTTTTTTTGGTGCCTTGGTGGCGTCTCGGGTTATACGCAAAAATCGGTCAAAGTATAGTTTAGGTTTCGCATATTTAATATGTAATGTTCTGTGAAAATTTAGGCTAGGTGACCATAGGATATGTTGGAATGTATGTGTATGTTTAATGCCTAGTAACCTTGATAAGAATCATGTTCTGGTTTTGGTGTGTGTGGGATGAATGATAAGTGGTGAAATGATAGTGATATGTGTAAACATGTATATTGAATAAGAACATGTTGAATTTATTGAGTTAAGATATGGTAGGCTCGGAAGGATCATTGTGGTAACAGTAAGGTTATGTTGTAACAGCTAAGACCACCCGCTAGCACGATATTGTCCGCTTTGGCACACAAGGCCTCACGGTTTTGCCTTTGACGATAGGGATGCTAGCCGAAACCCCCCATACTCACTCGTCAAAACGCGTCATGCTAGGAAGAGGTATCCACACCCTTATAAGGCATGCTTCGTTCCCCTTCCCAACCAATGTGGGACCTTACAGTCCACCCCCCCTAAGGGAGCCCAGCACCCTCGCTGGCACATCGATCCGGGCTCCGCCTCTGATACCATCTGTAACAGCCCAGACCACCCGCTAGCACGATTTTATCCTTTTTGGCACACAAGGCCTCACGGTTTTGCCTTTGACAATAGGGATGCTAGCCGAAGCCCTCCCACACTCACTCGTCAAAACGCGTCATACTAGGGAGATGTATCCACATCCTTTTAAGGCATGCTTCGTTCTCCTCCCCAACCGATGTGGGACCTTACATATGTTATGTTGGTTTTGGGGTATGGTATATTATGTATATATATGTAAATATTCTCCGGCCAGTCTTAGCTTCGCAGGCTGAGTTAGGAGCTTGATATTCTGTACTTTTGATCTTCTATCCCCACTTTCTACTTAGTTACACCTATGATCTCTAGGTTTCTTAGCACACAAGTAATCTCGTTTTTTGAGTGTTGCGCTTTTTATTTTGCGATTTTGTTTTACCTGTTTTTCAAGACTCATAGTTTATTATATTCTTTTTGCTATTATATGTATGTATTTTATTTTAGAAGTCGTAGCGTCTCGCCACTTCTGTTTTACATTCTAGATGTAAAGCTCTGTGTGGTAGGCAGGGGCGAAGCTAGACAATATTTATCGGGGGCCAATATTCTTTTTAGCTTTTTATTTTAACAAAAAAGTTAAAAATAACTCTATATATAATTTTAATTAAAAATAACAACTAAAACTTAAAATTTACTTTTTATAAGATAACTGAACATATTTTATATTAAAATAATTAAACACAAATATCTCAAAACTAATTTCAAATATTGTAAATATAAGTTGTTACATACTTGTTTTTAGAATCTTCAAATACTATTCAATTCTTTTTTAGACGTTTCCTGCAAAATTATTAAAAAATGTATTATACTTCAACCTTCATGTAAATAATTTAAATCACAACCATAACTTATGCAATAAAAAAATTAGTAACAATATTATTAGAGGTTGGTGTTGATGTAACAACGTTAGAAACATTTTCACTCTTCTAGTTAGTCTTTTTGAAAAAAGTATCTATTGTTTTCATCTTGCTCATGATTCAACTAAATTCTTACAATTAAGAATTTACATAGATAATAAGATAAACATTATGCAACTTAACTAAATTCAATTTATTTTATTTTTTGCAAATCAATAATATCACTGTCACAAACAATTAATAATGAGAAAAAAATTAAAAATAATACAAGGATAACATTATAATTACATGATTCAAAAACCTAAATTATTATTATAATATTATAAACTAGATAAATAAATAAATAAATAAATATATAAATTATTCATAAAAACAAATAAAATAAATAACTTACAAAAAAAGAAGAATGAAAGATGATAATGGAAGACCAAAGACTACTTGCTATTTTTTAAGTTGTAATGATAATAAAAATATGGAGTGATGTTTTATTTTCTAATTGAAAGAAGAGGAAAGAATGGAAAAAGTGATTTGTTGACTTTTTGTTTTTAGATTCTTCACTTTTAATATGGATTGGGGCTTTTTTTAACCAAATTTATGACCCACTATTTATAGCCCAAATAACACACTACTTTCTAAATCATTTTTTGAATGAAATTATGGATAGCATATATTTTTCAAAGGGAAAGGCCTACTTTTTATTTAGGGGGCCACTCTTTAATTTTTTTATTATTCTTGTAAGCAAAAATTTTTTTTGGAGGGGGGCACTGCCTCCCCTACTACCTAAGAAGCTTCGCCCCTGGTGGTAGGGTGTTACACGAGACCCCTGTTGCGATTTCTATAATAATATAAAAAAATATATTTACGTATGTGATCTTCAAAAATTGTAATTCGGTAAATTTAATTTTCAATTAATTTATTTTGATCAATTGCCCTTTGTTTTTGAAAAATAATAAATTATATAATTATAAACTTTTAATGTAAAGATGTTTGAAGCTAAGCTATAGCTCAAATATTATAATCTCATCGTACTCACCTAAAAGGTCGCAGGTAAAAGTGTTTGAACTTTGACCAAAAAAAAGAAAAAAAAAAGTAGAGTACATTGAATGATTAATTTAAAAAAATTAACTTATATTAAAAACTTAAAAACTCTTCTCATTACTTTAATTTATTATTTTATTAATTTGAACCCAAATATTCTTCTATTATTAATTTAGAGGGGAGAAAATCATCTTATATTCTTTCTTAAAAAAATTACTTTCTATAAATTTTAAAGGTGTTTGAATTATTTTTTTTTTAAATTCTGATCAAGGAAATAAATATACCACTTTTTTTTACTAAGCTAATAATGATAATAAAATTTTAAATACAAACATACACACAAAAATAATTAAAATTAATTACAAAATTATTCATTAAAATATTAAATATTTTATCTTTAATATAAACTCTACTAAAAATGAATAAATAAACAAAAAATAAAAAATGAAATGATCATAACACGTTCTTTCTGTGTGTCTCTAGCGTTGTCGAGAACTCTCTGGTTTAGTCCCAAAGAAAATCTCTGGAATTTTCTTCACTCTTCCCTTCTTCCCTTCTTATTCTCTTCTCCTCCTTCGTTCCCATGCATCCATCATTCACACAACGCAATCGCTAATTTAACTCTATTCCCAAACACACGCATAGCTCTCTCTTTTCTTTCTCATTCATATTCATCAATTTTCTTCAACACAACAACAATGGCTTCTTCAAAGGCAGCATCAGAAGGAAAAGCCATTGGCATCGACCTCGGCACCACCTACAGCTGCGTCGGAGTGTGGCAAAACGACCGCGTTGAGATCATTGCCAACGACCAAGGAAACAGAACAACGCCTTCTTACGTTGCCTTCACTGACACGGAACGTCTCATCGGTGATGCAGCCAAGAACCAAGTCGCCATGAACCCTCACAACACTGTCTTCGATGCCAAGCGTCTCATCGGTCGCAAGTTCTCCGATCCTTCCGTACAGGCCGACATGAAGCACTGGCCGTTTAAGGTTGTTCCTGGCCCCGCCGACAAGCCTATGATCGTCGTCAACTACAAAGGCGAAGAAAAGCACTTTGCAGCTGAAGAGATTTCTTCAATGGTGTTAACGAAGATGAAGGAAGTTGCGGAAGCTTTTCTTGGTCACACTATCAAGAACGCTGTGGTCACTGTCCCTGCTTACTTCAATGATTCTCAGAGACAAGCCACCAAAGACGCCGGCGCCATTGCCGGTCTCAATGTTTTGAGGATCATCAATGAACCTACAGCTGCAGCCATTGCTTACGGTTTGGACAAGAAGGCTTCGAGATCCGGCGAGAAGAACGTTCTGATCTTCGATCTCGGTGGTGGAACCTTTGATGTATCGCTTCTTACTATTGAGGAAGGAATCTTTGAGGTGAAGGCCACCGCCGGAGACACTCATTTGGGCGGCGAAGACTTCGATAATAGGCTTGTGAATCATTTTGCGGCAGAGTTCAAGAGGAAGCACAAGAAGGATATTAGTACGAATGCGAGAGCTCTTAGGAGGTTGAGAACTGCTTGTGAGAGAGCCAAAAGGACTCTCTCTTCCACTGCTCAAACCACCATTGAGATCGATTCGCTCTTTGAAGGTAATGCATGCATTCGATTTCATGTGAAGTTGATAGTTGAGAACTGTTAGATGAAAATTTAGTCGGATCAGTTATTAACTTTGACTGCATTTGAGTTTTTATCGGTAAAAATTTATATGCAGTTATCTTTATTTAAAGCTGATATTTAAGAGTCGTTAAATATCAAACTGACTTTTAACTATTAACTTTATTTGAATGTATTGAGTACTTAAAATTTGTAGCGGTATAATTGACAGGTATCGATTTTTATTCAACCATCACAAGAGCGAGGTTCGAGGAATTGAACATGGATTTGTTCAGGAAATGCATGGAGCCAGTGGAGAAGTGTTTAAGGGACTCAAAGATCGATAAGAGCCAAGTTCATGATGTGGTTCTTGTTGGAGGCTCAACAAGGATTCCAAAAGTGCAGCAACTGTTACAAGATTTCTTCAACGGCAAGGAACTCTGCAAGAGCATCAACCCTGACGAAGCTGTAGCTTATGGCGCTGCGGTTCAGGCCGCCATATTAAGCGGCGAAGGCAACGAGAAGGTTCAAGATCTGCTGCTCTTAGACGTCACTCCTCTCAGCCTTGGACTCGAAACCGCCGGCGGAGTCATGACGGTTTTGATTCCAAGAAACACAACGATTCCTACCAAAAAGGAACAGATCTTTTCTACTTACTCCGATAATCAACCAGGAGTGCTAATTCAAGTCTATGAAGGGGAGAGGGCGAGGACCAAAGATAACAATCTTTTAGGGAAATTCGAGCTGACCGGAATCCCACCGGCGCCGAGAGGAGTTCCTCAGATCAATGTTTGCTTTGATATTGATGCGAACGGAATCTTGAACGTGTCGGCAGAGGATAAGACGGCCGGTGTGAAGAACAAGATCACGATTACTAATGACAAAGGGAGGTTGAGCAAGGAAGAGATTGAGAAGATGGTTCAAGAGGCAGAGAAGTATAAGGCAGAGGATGAGGAAGTGAAGAAGAAAGTGGAGGCTAAGAACAATTTGGAGAATTTTGCTTATAACATGAGGAACACTGTGAAGGATGAGAAGTTTGCTAGTAAGTTGGATCCTTCTGATAAGGAGAAGATTGAGAAGGCTGTTGATGATGCTATTGAATGGGTTGAAGGGAATCAGTTGGCTGAGGTGGATGAATTTGAAGATAAGTTGAAGGAGTTGGAAGGTTTGTGTAATCCAATAATTTCCAAGATGTACCAAGGTGGTGGTGGTGCTGGTGATGTGCCTATGGGAGGTGGTGCAGATGGTGCATCTTATGGAAATGCTTCATCTGGTGGCAATAATGGTGCTGGTCCTAAGATTGAAGAAGTTGATTAAGGCAGATGGAAATGCAATTTATGTTTCATTTGAGTAGTAATATCATAGGTTGTGTGGCTTTAGAAAGGGAAAATGTTGTGCACAAGAATAATAATAATAATATAATGTTGTGAGATGTAAAATATCCTTTTATGTTATAGAGATAAAATAATTTTGAAATTACTGCTAGTATTTAGTCTTTCTTTTTGCCATCTGATTATTGTGTTTGTGCCTGATCGGAAATACTACTTGAATCAGTTTTTTTTGTACTAAAATTTCCCATGCTAATGCAAATTGTTCCATTGCTACATACAATGAATTGGGATTTTATTTTGAGATTAGAACTATGATTTTGCCTCTTGCTCTCTACAAGCCATGGAGAATGTCATGCTAGATAAAATGCTTTATTATTGTTATTGTTTTCTATTGCTAAAGAGAAGTGTAGATATCTTAGATTGAAAACAGAGCAAGTTTAAACAGAGCAAGTTTATGGTAAAGGAGAAAAGAAGCTTCATTTTGTTGAGGAACATATATATACCTTTAACCTTTGGAGATTTTGTGCTTTTGTTATTGGCTTTAAATTGATTTTCTTTCATGTCTCTGTTCTGTTTTCTGCTGAAAACATTAGCAATATTGACTTGTACAGTGACATACCTATGGCTCAATATATCATCAATATGAATGTTTCACTTCCTGCAAGTTACATATTTTGGATAGTAGCCACATGTTTGTTCAACCCCATGTGGAGCAAATGATAAGATGTCAAATTGCCAAGTTTAGAGAAGACAATACCTATGTCAAGCCCAATTGATTCCAAAATGGCTTCTATGTCATCATCAAATCATGTTATACCTGCATTGAACTACAATGAACGTGTTTGCACTTTGTTTTTTAAAGGCCTTTTCTTATAAAATAGAAGACAACTCTTATAGCATCAAAGTGTAGATAAAATACCACCAACTCCTTTTTTCCTTCATGGTGTTTTCTATGATCTATTCTTTCTCTACTTCTGTTGATAGGTCTCAACTTCTCATAAGGGACCAAGCATTCAATTTTTTCTATTCACTTCAATGGTGTTTTATTATCTCTCAAACTTCATCCTGTTGAAATTCTTTATTTTCAAAGAACTTACGAGATTTCTAGTTCTTCATATTGTCCACACTATGACAAACCATAAATTGATCTAATATTTTTTCCCGCATTTTATTTCATCTTGATCACACCATTTTAGTTGTATATTAAGTGGTCAAAGATAACAAAAATCTTGCATACAATCACATATTCCCATCTAGATTATGCTTCTCAACCATGCACATAATAATATCATAATAATTTTATTGTCTTAAACTTACTTAAATTTAAAAAAAAAAATATTTCCAGAGTGCAATATCACCTGAATCCATTTATCCTTCTAAAAGGTTCATACTTTCAGTGCCAATTAAAAAAGAAAGTTAATTGAAGACTATACTTAGCTACTCCACCCAATAATAATCAATTATCCCCCAAAAAAATCCTAATCCTAATCCTAATCCTAACCCTAACTTTTCTTTCTTGTTTCTTTCACTTGTACTCAAAATTCGGCAACGGTGGGGCATCAAAACTCTCCAGAATCGTCGTTTTGCTTCCGTCGCCACTAGACGACGGCTCCTTCTTCTCCCCTCCACCCAAGAATCCACCAAACCAAGAAGTTTTAGCCTCCGATTCCGAGGCCATTGGCGGAGAAGGCTGAGAACCGTGCTTACCCGGAAATCCGACGCCTGAAGGGTAATCGGTCGGCATAGGCTCCTCCGCCTGCGGTGCATAGATGACCTTGTTGACCATGATCCCAGCTCCTTCAAAAAGCGCCAGCAAAATACCACCGAACAAGGCGGAGCGCATGGCGGCAGCCGGTCCCTGACGCATGGCGAGAAATCCTCCGGCAGCGAATCCAGACATGATTGAGTTCCATGGATCCTCCTTCTGACGAACATACACCAAGGTGCAGTCGAAGGTGGAGAAGAGTCCACCCCAAACCGCAAAGCCTCCGCCCAGTCTCGGCGCGTTGAGACGCATTGCCTGTGACGCGCCGACGAGGCGTGAACCCTTGGGAGAGTTGAAGAAACCTTTGATGAAGTGAAAGCCGGAGCCTCCAACGGCTCCCATGCCAAAAGCGCCGCCTATGTCGTCCAGGATGCGATCAGGGCAGGGCTCGCGTAATGTCTCCGGGGTTCCCATGGCAATCAATTGGATGGTTCCCTCTCTCTAAAGAAAAGAAAGAAGAAAAAGAATATAAATAGAACAATGTAGGGTTTAGACTGCCTGAAACATAAAAACCTTGCCAAAGCTTTCAAAATTCAAATATCAATTTTTTTTAAACATAAAAAAAATTATAAATAAATTATAAATATATTTATCCTTTGTCCAATAGTTAAAAACATTGATTTTTTTTACATAAATGTTTAATTATATTTATAAATTTTTAAATAATAAATTCATAAATATAAAAAAATTTTAATAATATTTAAATAAAAATAATATTTTCATTTTAGTAATATAATACGATTTATATTTTTGTATAAATATTTGTTGTAGATATAATTAATTTATCTATAACTATACTTTTAGATTTAAAATGAAATGTATAATAGTCACAAAAAAAATGAAATGTATAATATAAAGTACAACATCATATGACGATTATTTTTTTAATGAGGTTAATAAAATATTAAGTTGTTGATAATTTTTTGTTAGTCTTTTGATATAAAATTCAATGCAAAATTGACATGCTACTAATACAGTTATATATGTTCTTGTTTTTTTTAAGTTTTTTTTGTTATGATTCAAGAATATTATAGATTTTAAACTGTTCTATTTGCATCGTACGTTGAATAAATATAAAATAACATATTCAATACACTTATTAGATAACGACGCTGATAATATTATACTAAAGTTAAAAATTTATGGTTATAAATACTATTTTTGATTTATTATATTAAATTAAAATATTTTAACATTAGTAATTTAAAATATTAATTTTTTTACACAAATATCTAATGGGTTAAGTACTTTCTCAGTTAAAATCAAAATCGTCTTCGATCTTTTTTATTATTAAAATCATGCTCAACATTACAAAACAATATAAAATCGTTCTTTCTACTTCAATTTTATTTTTTACTAAATTATCCTTCATAATTAATTTATTTACCTTTTTTTCCTTCTTTCTTCTCTTTAGAGAGAGGAAACATCCAATTGATTGCCATGGGAACTCCGGAGGCATTACTCGAGCCCTATCCTGATCGCATCCCAGACAACATAGGCGGCGCTTTTGGCATGGGAGCCTCTCCCATGGAGGCTCCGACTTTCACTTCATCAAAGGTTTCTTCAACTCTTCCAAAGGTTCATACCTCGTCCGCGCGTCACAGGCAATGTGTCTTAACGCGCCGAGACTGGACGGAAACTTTGCGGTTTTATTATTAAAAATTTTTTTTGTGATTTTTTAAAAAATTAGGATCATAGAAATATTATGATTAGAAAAATATTTATGGTTTGCAGAACAAAAAAAATCCTTAAAAGTTTGTGTTTGTAGATTCATAGAAAATTTAGTAAGTTTAATTTTTTTCATTTCACAAATGTGGGCATACATATTGGAGATATTAATTAGTCAAAGAACAATATCTTTTAAATACTTATTTTTGCAAATAATTATAATTTTTGAATTAATTTATAGGAAAGTTATCAGGTATACTGGAAATACCGGTGTTTCAGTTGTTTTAACCGTTGATTTAAATTATATATATTAATTAAAATCAACGGTTAAAACTGTTGAGATTTCTTATACTTAATTATAGAAATTCTATAACTTATTTTTAGGGATCTCTTTTTTTGTAAATATGGAAGCTATAAATTAGAATACTAAATTATAGGGTCAGTAGCTAAAAGATAGGGCCTAGAATAGTAAACAATTTTTCTATATATGTGTACATATACGTTGAAATATTATGAGAGAATACAATTGATTTTCTTCTCATAAAATAAACTTGGTATCAGGAGCCCAGGTTACGTCTAGTACAATGGGCAAGTCAGAGTCTGACCCCTCTGAACCCTCTGGCACTAAGACTGCTCCCATCATTATTCAATCTGAAAATTCATCTTTCAATGCTGGAATTGTTCTTAATGAAACGAACTATGATGTTTGGTGCCAGATGATGGAGATGCATATTGCTGAGAAGGAGAAACTCTCCTTTATTCGTGGTAAAACAGCACCACCGACTGAAAAAGATGCAAGTTACGACAAGTGGTACACAGACAACCAAAGAGTCAAGAGATGGCTATTGATGTCCATGTCTCCAGAAATCATGAAGCGATATATCCGTCTTCCTACTGCTCGTGAAATTTGGAAGGCTTTATCAAAAGCTTTCTATGATGGGGCCGATGAACTGCAAGTTTTCACCTTGAATCAGAGGGCTTTCTCTGCCAAACAAGATGGCAGAACGCTTTCTATCTATTATGGTGAATTAATCGAAATTTTTGGTGAGTTGGATCATCGCAATAAGGTGAGTATGGAATGTGAGAAAGATGTAGAACTGTATCGCAAATCCATTGAGAGACAAAGAGTGCATATCTTTCTTGCTGGTTTGGATTGTGAGTTCGATCATATTCGTGGTGATATTTTGAGAAAAGATCCAATCCCTGAATTAGAAGAATGCTACTCACTGGTTCGTCGTGAGTCTGTGCGGCTTGCAACAATGAAAGGAGAACCTGAGAAGCCTGAAGCTTCAGCCCTTGTTAGCCGGAACCGATCCACTCAACACAAATCCAATTGGTATCCCAATCAGCAAGATCGAACAGGTTCCAATCATTTTAAATCTACTGCTAGTGCTAACAAATCCACTTATAGATGCGCCCATTGTGATCAATCTGGCCATACCAAAAGTCGCTGTTTTGAACTTGTGGGATATCCGGATTGGTGGGATCATAATCGTGATCCACGAAAGAAGAATTCACACAAGAACTCCACTTCTGCAGTTGTAGAATCAAAGGCAGAACAAGATATTGAGAAAAAAGGCTCGGCTTTGGTAGCAACAGCAGGTAATGGAGGTAAAGTTTTAAATATTTACGCACCTGTTTCTAATAGTACATGGATAATTGACTCTGGTGCTTCGGATCACATGACCTTTGATTCTAGACAGGTTCCATCCCTTAAACCTTCCTCAAAAAAATTTGTCTCTACTGCGAATGGTACCTCAGCTCCTGTTATAGGAGAAGGATCCTTGTCTCTTACTGATACTTTGAATTTGGATTCTGTTTTAGTTGTTCCATCCTTGGATTATAACCTTTTGTCAGTATCTCAAATCACCTCTGCTTTATTTTGTGTTGTAATTTTTTGGCCTGAATTTTGTGTGTTTAAGGACATCCAAACAAGGCAGACGATTGATTGTGGTGTTAAGAGAGGGAATCTATATTACTTAGACATGGAGTCAAAGAGTTTGAATCAACTGTGTCAAGCATTGACAATGGACAACGATGAAGCAACAAAAAGAAAATCTGATATCTGGTTATGGCATCGACGTTTGGGACATGCCTCATTTGGTTATCTTAAAAAATTATTTCCTAGCTTATTTGCAAAATTTGATATTTCTAGTTTCCGTTGTGATACTTGTGAATATGCAAAAAGCCATCGTGCTTCATTTCCTTCAAGTTTGAATAAAAGTTTAATTCCTTTTATGGTTATACATTCTGATGTTTGGGGTCCATCCAAAGTAGTTACCTTAGGTGGAGCACGCTGGTATGTCACTTTTATTGATGATTGTACAAGAATGACTTGGGTGTGTTTGATGAAATCCAAAAGTGAGGTAAATATGTTATTCCAAAAATTTCACAAAATGATTTGTACTCAATACGATGCAAAGGTTAAGGTTCTACGAAGTGACAATGGAGGTGAATATTTGAGTTCTAGTTTTCAACAGTATTTGGAAGCACAAGGAATCATTCATCAAACTACTTGTCCTGAAACACCCCAACAAAATGGGGTGGCTGAGAGAAAAAACCGTCACCTATTGGAAGTTGTTCGTGCACTATTGATAGAGGCTCATATGCCATTGTGTTATTGGGGTGAAGCACTTACATCTGCAGCATATTTAATTAATCGAATTCCCTCCAGTACCATTGATTTCAAGACACCATACCAAGCTCTTACTGAAGCTTTTACTGAAGCTGCTACCACAACAAACTTACCTCCTCATATCTTTGGTTGTGTAGCATTTGTACATCTCCATAAACACCAGCGCAACAAATTGATTCCTCGTGCATTGCAATGTATTTTTGTGGGATATGCTACTTACCAGAAAGGGTATCGATGTTATCATCCTCCAACACAAAGAATGTTTATTACATTGGATGTCGTCTTTCATGAAGACATAATGTATTTTTCCCTTCAGCCTGAACTTCAGGGGGAGTACCAAGAGGAAGTTCTGACTTTAGATCTTCAAATATCTAAAGAAGTAGAACCCTCTACTAGAGAGGAGGTTGCTGAACTTAATGCTCGAGATATGGATGAGTTGAACTTGGGTAATGGTGAGCACCTAGAAAGGGAAGTATCAAGTCCATCATCGACATCTGAATCCCTCGAACCACAAGAAACCAATACACCAAACAACCATTCGTTAGCTGAGGATGCTCCTGATATGACTGAACCACCTAGAAAACAACTACCACCACGTCACACCAGAGGAATTCCTAAACCCACATATGAACCTGAGATTTCTAGTAAGGTCAAATATCCTATGAGTCATTATGTGTCTAACCACCGCTTGTCTGAATCAAATCGATCATTTGTAAATCAATTATCTACTGTATCTATTCCTAACAGTGTGCAGGAAGCCTTAGCCGACCCGAGATGGAAGGCAGCTATGAATGAGGAGATGGAATCCTTGCAAAAAAATGAGACTTGGGAGCTTGTTGATTGTCCTCCCGGGAAGAAAACAGTCGGATGCAGATGGGTTTATACAGTAAAGTACAAAGCAGATGGTACAGTCGAACGCTTTAAAGCAAGACTAGTGGCTAAAGGGTACACTCAGTTTGATGTGAAGAATGCCTTTCTACATGGAGAGTTGTCTGAAGTAGTCTACATGGACCTTCCACCAGGATGCATGATACCAGAAAAACACACTCAAAAGGTGTGCAGATTAAAAAAGTCATTGTATGGGCTTAAGCAATCTCCAAGGGCATGGTTTGGAAGATTCACCAAATCCATGAAGGCTTTCGGCTACAATCAAAGCAATACAGATCATACTTTGTTCTTGAAGAAACAACATGGTAAGATAACTGCACTTATTGTTTACGTAGATGACATGGTAGTAACGGGAAATGATCCTGAAGAAAGAAAGGCATTACAAAGTTACTTGTTTAAAGAATTTGAAATGAAAGACCTCGGTCCTTTAAAATTCTTCCTTGGCATCGAAGTGTCTAGGTCCATCAAAGGTATTTTTCTATCTCAAAGAAAATATACTTTAGACTTGTTACAAGAAACTGGCATGTCAGCCTGTCAGCCAGCTGATACACCAATGGAAGAAGGATTGAAGTTATCAGTTGAATCAAATCAAGTGCCAGTCGATAAAGGGCGATACCAGAGATTGGTTGGAAGGTTAATGTACTTGGCACACACAAGGCCAGATCTTGCATATGCATTGAGTGTTGTGAGCCAGTTTATGCATAATCCTGGTGAACAACATATGAATGCAGTGGTACGTATTCTGAGATATCTGAAATCTTCTCCAGGAAAAGGAATCTTGTTCACTAAAAATGCAGACTGTCAAAATGTGGATGCATATACAGATGCTGATTGGGCTGGGGCAATAGATGATCGACGTTCAACTTCTGGTTATTTCACCTTTGTAGGAGGTAATCTTGTTTCCTGGAGAAGCAAGAAGCAGAATGTTGTAGCACGTTCAAGTGCAGAGGCTGAATTTAGAGGAATGGCACTTGGACTATGTGAAACACTATGGCTAAGACTCCTCTTGATGGATTTGGGTTTTCCCCCCAAGCAACCAATTCAATTGTATTGTGACAACAAGGCTGCATGTGATATTGCTCATAATCCAGTCCAACATGATCGTACGAAGCATGTGGAAATAGATAGATTTTTCATTAAGGAGAAACTAGATGAGAAGATTCTGGAGTTACCTAAGATTCGATCAGAAGATCAACTGGCAGATATCCTTACAAAAGCAGTTTCAAGTCAAGTTTTTTCAAAATTCTTAAGCAAGTTGGGCATGTGTGATATCTATGCACCAACTTGAGGGGGAGTGTTGAGATTTCTTATACTTAATTATAGAAATTCTATAACTTATTTTTAGGGATCTCTTTTTTTGTAAATATGGAAGCTATAAATTAGAATACTAAATTATAGGGTCAGTAGCTAAAAGATAGGGCCTAGAATAGTAAACAATTTTTCTATATATGTGTACATATACGTTGAAATATTATGAGAGAATACAATTGATTTTCTTCTCATAAAATAAACTAAAACAACTGGAACACCCATATTCCCGATATACCTGAAATTCTTCCTAATTGATATTATTGAGATAGAATAAATTTAATAATTAAAATAAAAAGATTTATTTACTTTCAGAATATAATATAATATATTAGCCATCAATCTATTTTAAAGAAGAAAATGAACCCAAAAATTAAAACAGATCCTATTGAAAGCTGAAACCCCCTAATCCCCCATTGCAACATAATCAAGTTTTTCACTTTTTCTCTCAGCTGCCGCAGATCCACCGCAGACTTGTTCCAATTTCCATTCCCGTCTCTTCTTTTGCTGCCGCTAACGTCGAGGATCTGTTTTGGTAAATTTCTATTTGATTTCTGAATCAATTTTGCTATTTAATTGATAATTTACTGTTAGGTTTCTGAATTTGTTTTCAAAATTCATACTTTTTGGGGATTTGATTCATTTTCATCTGTACATTGTTTATTCGTTGCTATTTAATTGACAATTGATGATCTCTTTTTCCATTTGATTCCTTTTTCTTGTCTTCCAAAATCAAGGACATTGAATTGGTATTCTTATCCTTAGATTTTGATGTGTGGTTGTTCATTCGGGTGTATGATTATTATACACTTGTTGAATTCAAAACTTGTTTTTAGATATTAACCAATTAGTTTTGCTTCTTCGGTTACTTTGGATGCAGAGTCATAGGAGTGAATCTCAACCATATAAGAAACTTGTAGTAATTCAAACTACCATCAAGGTCATAGAGGTTTCTAGGGAGATAATAATAATAATAAAAATATCAACAGCATCACAAAACAATGACGGATTACCACTTTGTGTACAAAGATGTGGAAGGAGCATCAACCCAATGGGATGACATTCAGAGGAAGCTTGGCAATCTCCCTGAGAAACCGCCCGCATTCAAGCCTCCGCCCTTCGCCCCCGCCCCCGATCCTGATTCCCTCCCCAAAGACAAGGCTTGGCTTGATTCCAAAAATGAGGATGAACTTGAAGACCTTGAAGATGATCTCGATGACGATCGCTTCCTTGAGGAGTACAGGTTGGGTGTTTTGCATTATTGCATTTATTTTTATATACATTGATTTATATTTCATTAGAGAGAGAGGCTCATTATTGAAAAAGATGATATAGTCATTTGCTTTAGCTGGTATATAAGGCACGGAGGATAATCCTTATAAGAATTTATTTAAATAGATTTAATTATACATGAAATAAATGTAGATATGATGTATGACATAGTACTGTTGGTGCCATTTGATCAATGTAGTTGATCCCACCTGGTTGGATAATGGTAGTTGTTGTTGGTAGATTGTGTTCTGTTGATTGAAATTTGGTCGGTAATTATGGTTTGTTTTGCTCCAGTTTGATGAATTTAAGGTTCATAACAAATAATGTCGAACAAGGATATCAAACTCTAGAGTTCATTTGAAGTCATGAAGCTTAGATAAAATTGAATTGTGAAATATTACTCAAACTCAATTTAGGGACTTCATAAACTCGAGAGTTCAATATCCTTGATGGAGATATGGAATAGTCTATTTATATTAATGTTTGGTTAGTTCGTTAAGATTTGGATTGGGAGTTTGGCATGGGAATGAATGATGAATTAGGTGTAAGTAGATTAGGTCTTGTTTTTATTCTATATCTTATGATATAAATCATTGTGCTTTAATAGGAAGAAGAGATTGGCTGAGATGAAGGAAGCAGCTAAAGTTTTGAGGTTTGGATCTGTGGTTCCCATTTCAGGATCTGATTTCGTTCGAGAGGTTTCACAGGCTCCCTCTGATGTTTGGGTGGTTGTCATCCTTTACAAAGATGGGTATGCTACATGACATTTCTAAGTTCAAATTACAGGAAATGTTTGTGCACACCACACGTCCCCATATAGTATCTATAAATTACTTGGATGATCCAAATTTGTTTAATTTTATTGTTATGCTTCTTGTGCTGATTACTGAAGTCTGTTGTACTTTATTTTTGATAGCATTGCTGAATGTGGGGTTTTGATGCAATGCATTGAAGAATTGGCTACAAGATATCCTGCAACAAAATTTGTCAAGATAATATCAACTGACTGCATTCCCAACTATCCAGATCGAAATCTGCCCACCGTATTGGTATACAACAATGGAGCAGTCAAAGGAAACTATGTTGGCATGCGTAGTTTTGGACGAAGATGCACTCCTGAAGGTATTTACAAGATTGCTATTCTTATTATTTTTCTAATCTTACTTTTGATCACTGCTGATGCTCAATATATTAATATCCTTTAATCTACTAACAAATTATGTTACCTTCAACTAACTAATACTGTTATTTGTATACTGTAATTAGTTGGATTTTTTCTTAATCTCTACCATTTCAATATCATTCCTATATCCAATACAGTATTGTACTCCATCCGTGGAAGTTTTTGTTCTTTTTTATTCTATTACCATTCATGCCTTGTGAAATCCCTAGCATAAATGAAAACCATATGAACCATGTCTATGCTACCTTGCTGGTAAAATCATACAAATTCTTCTATATAAATTATAATTTTACTTATGGCATTGAATTCATTGATGACGAAATATCAGGTGTTGCATTGATTCTGTGCCAATCGGATCCTGTACTAAACGATGGTCAAAATAGAAACGAGCAATCAAGAGAAGCTGTCATTGAAGGAGTTCGGAGAAAGTTTATCGAGAAAGTTGTCGTCGATCATGAAGATCGTGACGATGATGGTTCCTCAAGTGATTAGCATTTTGTTTTGGCAACATGTGGTTTTCTTTTAAGTAGATCTTTTTCTTCTTCTTTCAATTTACATGAAATTAAGTGATTTTGAATTTTGATCCACCCACAATTTGCTTCTGCTAGGAAAGTTTATGTACTGGTGTTAATGGTGTTGTACTCTATAAAAGTTATAATATTTGTGCCAAAATTGTAGCTTCTTGTGTGATTCTTCATGTTGTACTTCCATAGATTCTAAAACTCCATAGATTCTAAAACTGATTCTAGTACATATCATATAGCTCATTTTTTTATACGAATAACTATAAATTTTGATGATGGAGAGAAGGCTGGAATTGAAGAAAAAGTATATTTACTTTACATATTCTTATTTTGGAATAAAATATGTCCAAAAGAATGAAAGACGGTTGTTCTATATAGTGATAATTCATTCTATAATCTCATAATAGTGAAAATGTTTGTGAAATTAATCAGTTTCTTGCAAATCATGATCAACTCACTTGTGACATTTGTGAGTTTTACCAATTGGGTGGTAGAAACACGGTTTCGCATGCTTTTTGTAATTGACTAACTATGAAGCAACACATTTGGTTGAGTTGCCGTATTTGCGTGTCGGACACATTTTGGACATGACACTTATCTATATTCGTTCGTCCATGTTTTAATAAAAAATAAAAAAAAAGTTCGGACACACTTAAATATTATTACGTATTAGCATATACAGTCTTATTCTTAACATATATTCTTAAAATGGGCTTAAAAATAATATATATCATTATTTATTAAAACAAAATATTTTATATAGTTAAAAAATGACATTAAAAACAGTTAAAAAATTATTTTATATTTTAATGCCAATAAAATATTAAAAATTTATTATAATTTATCTAAAAAATACAACATATTTTATATATGCTGTATCTCCGTGCCTTATAAAATTTTAAAATTCGTGTGTCTGCGTATCCGTATTGTATCATATCCCGTGTCAGTGTTGACTAATTGCACATAGCTCTTGGATTATTTCAAGACTCAATACAAACAAGTGTTGAGTAGGTACATAATTTGAATTATTTCTAGTCAGGACAAATTGGAAGACTTGTTCCATTTCAGTAGTGTTCCCACATGCTGAATTGAATTCAAACCATGCGTATATATCAAATGTGTTCAAACTAAGACACTAGGGTTAGAGAGTGTAAAATAAAAGTGATATATATCAATATGAATAATAGCAAAGTCTATGCAAAACAATAATGTTTGATTTACTT
The DNA here is from genome assembly GCF_003086295.3 of Arachis hypogaea. Classification (NCBI taxonomy): domain Eukaryota; kingdom Viridiplantae; phylum Streptophyta; class Magnoliopsida; order Fabales; family Fabaceae; genus Arachis; species Arachis hypogaea. Next base: position 1,230,307 of record NC_092054.1, on the reverse strand, counting down.
ATTTATTTGAGAGTGTTATATTGTAGTTATCGCTCTTTAAGATGATACATAAAAGAGAAAATATAATTATAATTAAACCATATGTTTTAGGACTAGAGAAGGTTAATAAAAGAGCTTTGCCTTTATTTTAATTGTAATTAAACCATATATGGTTTAGTATGTGGTAGTTTCCTTAGTTCTATCTTATCTAGGAATGCCTCATACCTAGGTTGACTATTTCTTCTATATATACCTTTATAATAGTACACTACATGTGATTAATTATAACATATTTCTAATTACAAATAATTTTAAAATATAATTATGTAAATAGATTAAGGAAATGACAAACAAAATATTTTAATTTTAGAAAAAAAAATAGTAAGTAGACAAAAAAAATCCTATTTTTATACAACTCACTTTTTTCTTTTCAGTTGCTCTTCCTTTCTTTTTTATTTAATAAAAGCACTAAGAGCTTCTTTGGGTGATTTTCTAAGAAAAGATCTTTTTTCGAGATATTTTTTTTTAAAAGATCTTATGAAAAGTAAAAGTAATTTTATGTTTGGATATCTCATGCAAAAAGATCTTTTTATCTATCAATTATGTTTGGGTATAACAATATAAAAGTACTTTTTTGTTTATTTATTACATGAAAAACATCTTTTTTTAAGAAAAAAAATCTTTTAAAAAAAGATGTAAATTATAACTTCTCAAAAAAAATGTTTTTTTTCTAGTACTTTTACTTTTACTACTAGAAATTTGCCAAATACGTTAAAAAATAAAAAAAGATCTTTTTTCATTAAAAAAAATCTTTTTTAATCAAAATAATGACACCCAAACAAACACTAATGAAAGAAATTGATTAATATTGTCTCCTATTTTTTTTTAAATCAACAGTTATTTGTGACTAAACTATTTTTTTTTTAAATGGACAACTATAATATTAAGTTATAAAAAGAATAAAAAGTCATAACATGTGATTATATAGAGACAACCAAAAGTATATGATTATAAAAAACAAGTTATGTTACTATCATTGACTTAGAGAGTTGAGTTGACTAAGTCAACTTTTGCATCTCTTGTCCTATTTCTAATAATCTAAATAAACAAGTAAGCCATAGCGCTTGAACAATCCATTATATATACACATACATAATGTAGTACTTTCAAATGTTATGAGCCAAATAGCTTATTAATTAGAGAATTTAAAAAAAAATGAAGGTGCTTTCTGTATTCCTAATTTCTCTCTGTGCTTTCCACATATTGTTCTCTACTACTCTTATGGTTTCAGAAGCAAGACCCTTGCCACTTAACTTAGGTACGTAATAATATTATTACTAATTAATCAAACATACCGTTTCCTATTTTGGTGTTATATTCTCCTAACATAAACATAGCTTAAATAATAAACTGGGTTGATCGAATAGTCAGCTCATTTGTCTGTTTAAATAAGTGTTAAGGATTTGAATCTCGCCTTATGCATGTAGTAACTCATTGGTCAACACCAGACCCTTAAACAAAACTCAGAATCACGGCGAATTAATCATTGACCTGTCGGGTTGAAGGATACTGTGAGCAACAAAAACAACATAGCCTAAATATTATTAATTCTTTTATGGGTAAATTAAAGTATATTTTTTGTTCTTAAAGTTTGATAAAAATTTTAAAAATATCCCTAAGTTTTGTTTTGTTTCAATTTTGTTCCAAAAGTTTTCGATTTGCATTAAATATACCTCTGGCAGCAAATTTTTAAAAAAATTTAAGATTAATTTAACAATTTCATAAGAATAACCCTCAACACATGTAGACCAAACATAATTTTTATGCATTATTATTATTATATTCTTTTTAAATTTTTTGAAAAATTAACAGTCAAAGATATATTCGATACAAATAAAAAATTTTTGAGACAAAATTAAAACGAAATAAAACTTAGGAATATTTTTGATATTTTTCACAAATTTCAAAAACAAAAAATATACTTTACTTTTTTATTTTATTAAGGAACATATATTAATTAACTAATCAACAAGTATTATTAAAAACTAAGTATGATGTTGTATATATGTTTATGCAGAGAAATGGAGCAATTGGTTAATGGAAATAAAGATAGAGCCTGTGGTGGGAAAATTGTTGCGTCCATCACCATCTCGTTCACCTCCTTCCCCAAATCCTAACCCACCAAAAGGACCAGGAGGAGTTTCATCATTATCTCATAACACTGCCTCAGCTTAATTAATTATTAAGCAATATTATCATGAATATTCATAATTAAGTGCTTATGTATTATTTTTCTTTTATAACTAGTCAAAGGTTTCATCAGTAATAAAAAAAAAAGGATAATTTATTAGTTGTTTTTAATTATAATTAAGTATGTAATTCTAGCTTAGCTAGCTAGGATTTTAAGATGCAGGTACTTAGTTAATGTGTTTAGATTAACGTTTATAAATAAATGTTAGTATGAATGTATTTTTGTAAAATTAATTTTGATTAAAATTAGATTAATGTACTTAATTAGTTGGTTGGTTATATTGTATTTGGTCGTTGTTACGTACTAATTATAAATAATTATACTATATATGGTTTTCAATTTTTAAATAATTATTTACGAATATATAGTATTGCATGGCTATGTTCTATAATAACTTCAACAAAGTCTTGTCATTATAAAATTTAATTTTATTCTAAATTCTAAACTCTAAAATTTTACGAGTAATTTTGAAAGACAAAATCCGTTGCTAAAATTATTTAGTAATCTAATATACAGAATACTTTATATTTTTAGGAGACCACTTCGATAAAGATATTAAAAATGTCTTTTTTTTAAGATATTTATATGTATTATGATATTATTGGATATTTTTATTAAATCGGTTAATAATTTATTTTTTAATAAATCATAATAAAATCGGTTTATTTATAGCAACAATAATAAATCCAATTGTCCGCACTATAATTATCAGATCCGATTTGATCCGACCGATTTACACAATCTAAATTGAATTATGTTTAAATTTTTTGATAAAAAGATAAATATATATTTGATTTTTGTTTAAAAAAAAAAACCATAATCCAGTGTGTTATGTAAATTAATCAGTTTGACCGGATCTGATAACAATTGAGTTTATTGTTATTATTATAAAAAAAAATCAGTTTTATTCTAATTTGTTAAGAAATTTAAAAATAACCGATTCATTAATACGTCCAATAATAATGCGAAACATAAGTGTCTTTACAAAAAGACGTTTTACGCGTCTTTACCAAAGTATCCTCCGTGTTTTTAACTAATCAAACCTCCTAAAAACAGATAATTTATGTATACAAAGTTTTCATGTCTCATCACACTAATAATCAAATTAAAGATTACAAACACAATCACCAAAAGCAGATAATTCTTTTCTAATTGTTACATTATTAATCAAATTAAAGGTTACATAACACAATATAATCACACCAATACATATCTATTGAGTAACTAATCATCCAGATCCAAGAAAGAAGCATTATTATATTATTAATTATATATTATAAGGTAAAAACTCAGATGAATTCGACTTCACGTGAAGTTGATACCTGAGAGTCGTTAGATAAAAATTTAGTCAAATCAGTCAAATTATTTAACGGCTCTCAGATATCAACTTCATGTGAAGTCGACTGTACCTGAGTTTCCATCATATTATAAACATTTGTAAATCAAGCTGAGGCAGTGTTATGGATTGGAATGAAATCCAAAGAGGAGAATTTGTAGGCAATGACATGATTATTGTTGTTGGAGGGTGGTGGTGGTGATGAAACTCCTCCTCCAACTCCTGGTTTTGGTGGTGGATTTACTTTTGGTGGAGGTGGTGTGCTTCTTGATGGACGATTCACATAATAATTATCATTTTTTATTATCCATTTTTTGCTTCCACAATCTATATCATGCATGGATAATTAATTAAATAATTATTGGCTATGTATTAATTAACCATAAAATAGGAAATAATTAATTACAAGATAAAATAAGCAAAAGAAGAACCACCAATAACTAATTATCATCCTAAAATAATTTTTTCTAAAAATTTAGACTGATAGGACAATAAATAATATAAATAATTATATCTCTATATATCTCTTTATATAAATTTTTTATGCTTAAATTATTCTCTTTTTTTTTTTGAAATAATAAAAAATAAAAATCATGATATTATTTCATAAAATTATTTGTTCAAAAACTTTAACATAAAAAAAAAAACATAAATAATTAGATACTTACTGAAAATAAGTGGCAAGGGTCTTGCCTGTGTGGCTATAAAAGTAGCATGAAGAACACAGAGAGAAATAATAAGAAAGGTAGAACAGATTTTCATGTTGTATATGTATATTATTTGTGAATTAATTTTTATATGGAACTAATTAGGTACTCACTACACTGATCATTTTGGTGTATAAGCTAGTAGCTATTTATAAAGCTCACAACATAATTAAATGATGATACATGCATGCAAATGTATTAAAATAATAACTATATAATAATAAAGAAAATGCCAAAGTGATGATACACGTTTAATAATCAATCATATTTTCCTCCTTAGTTGCTACTTGCTTTATTTTTATGCTTGCTCCACTGCGCCCAACTCAACTTTATATATGTCCACTGACACATTTTGTAACACTATATTATTTTGTTCTTGGATGGACACAATAATTACATTTTAATTATTACTAGAAATATAGTTACTATGACATGTGTTATGTTGTACCAATCATATAAATGTAACTAGAGTGAGACCCGTGCAATGCGCGAAAAAGTAGATTATTTATATTATATAGTATATTTTAATAAATGTTATATTAAAAATATGTTAGAGAACATATTATAAATAGATTTTGAATTTATTTATTTATAAAAAAGACGTAGATTATTTATAGGAGTGGAGCTAGATGAAATATTAGAGGAGAAAAAAATATTTACACAATAAAATAAGACTAAAATAAAATTTTAAGAAAGACTAAACTGAAATTTACATATAATTTACATGTAAAAAATTAAAATTATGGAGGAGCCATTGCCCCCCTTTTTATGTATGTAGCTCCGCCCCTGGTTATTTATATAAGAGTTATATAAAACTGCATTTTTTTTTTTTTTTTATTTTTCGTTTTGCATTAATTGCTATACTTTGTCTTTTCTTATGTTTTTTGTTTGTTTGTTAAATAAAAATGTTATATTAAATTTAAGAAATCTTTTATAATTAGTATGAGAAATTAAGAAATGAAGAATAATAAGAGTCTTAATATGTATAAGTTGTAAAATATGAATATTTGTAACTGAAATTTTTTATAATTATTATTATAACACTTTTAATGTATGTTTATTACATTTAATTAGTACTTGATATTTCAATTGAATAATAATAGATAAGAGTTTTTTTTTATGTTTTAAAATATTTTATTTTATTAAATAGTGATTGGTTAATTTTTATTTTTTGCCAAGTTATTAGAATTGTTAGTATGACATCATTAGCAAAGAAAAAATGACTTAAATTTATTATAGAGAGAGTTAATATCAGTTTTTATATATTATAAATAGATAGATAAATAGATAATGCAGGTTGTGGTTAATTATTGCACTAAATAGTGGAGATGTCTTGAGTGCGCATTTTTATTTTCATTCTTTTAATAATTTTTTTGTTAAAGAGTAAAAAATATATATAGCTCAAAATATATGTTTGGTGGTACATGATTGAAAATGTTTTAACCACCCATTGAATAGGAATAACACTTGATCTTGTCATATTTTTATAGGTTAATCCCAATTTGTCAGAATAATATTTATTAATAGCTAGTTTTAAATTGATATATAGCATAAGTTGCTAAACATCAAAACATGTATTACTCTTAATATTTTTAGGGTGAAAACTCAGGTGAAGTCGACTTCATGTGAAGTTGATACTCAGAGCCGTTAGATGAAAATTTAGTCAAATCAGTTAAATCATCTAACGACCTCTCAAGTATCAACTTTACGTGAAATCGACTGCATCTGAGTTTCCACCTACTTCTACTCTTCTAGACATAATAATTTTAATCTATATGCTTTTATTGTAAAGTCATAATAAATTAAATCAAATGTGTTTGATGACTTGATCGAGCTGACTTCAAAACAAATTAAATTATTAAAATAGTGTTCTATATGTATTCTAATCCCACAGTCTATCATTCAGACATCATTGATGTTAAAAAAATACCATGCATATGCTATCTAACATGAATACTAACCAGTAAATATGTCTTATATGGGAGGATGAATACTATTAAAAATGGGACAATTAACCTAACATTCTTTCTTTATAACTTTATAGTTGGGTAGGAAGTAACAAAGAAGCTTAGCTTATATTATTAGTTATAAATGACTTTGACTGGTCAACTCAGCTCATAAAACGGGAGCGTTGTAATAATAATAATAATAATAATAATAATAATAATAATAATAATAATAATAATAATAATAATAATAATAATAATAATAATAATATGTGTTTTTTACAGTCCCTAGAGAATTTAATTTAAATATTTGTTTTGGATTCCAATTATTCCATGCATCAATAATTTCTAGAATTAGGATCAAATAACACAAGTGACAATTTAAGCTAACTTTATTTTGTTGAATAACCTTTTGTTTCTGTAGTTTTTTTTTTTTTAAACATGGCTTAAAAATTCATGTTAGAAATCATCTCTATAAAATACCATATCAATTCAAAATTGTTTATTATATATATATACTTGAAAATCAACTTGACTATATATATATATATATATAACAACATTCTATTAACGTCTATACATTGAAAATTATTTCAAGGACTAACATGAGTCATGTTCGCAAAGTTTGGGGATTAAATAAAGGAAATTGAAATTTTAGGGCCTAAATTAAAACTCGTATACAAATTCAGGAACCAAATTGAGTATTATCTCTAAAAAGTGATATATAAAAATTTCATTATATGTTATTGTAATTTAATATTTAAATCGATAAAAAATACATCCTATAAAAAATTATAAAATATATAATTTTACTTGTTTTGACATTGATATTATTTATAACTCTAAATTCCAAATATATGATCCCATAAGAAGTTATATCAATTTTTTTTGGTATTGTTTTAAATTTATAACAAAACCAGTAATATCATATAACAATAATGTAATGATATATACAAGGCCTTCAATGAATTGGGCCTTGGTCCAATTAATAATCAAGCTCAACAATAAAGGTCCATATAAGACTGTGCCAAAAAAAATGTAAAGTAATAAAAAATTTTATGTATATCTTTGAAAGCGAATAATTTAATCCATAATTGCTCCACCGTATTGATGGTTTTTTTTTTCTTATTGATGAATATATTTGGTAAAAATAAATCCAAAATATTTAGTAATAAATTCACATATGTTAGGGGTGTTATCGGTTCGATTTGGTTCGGTTTTGGACCAAAAATCAATCGAATCAATATGTTCGGTTCTTACAGACACACAACCGTTCGATTTGTTGCTTTTACAACAATCGAACCGAACCAATAGCAGTTTGGTTCGGTATGTTTTTTCGGTTTTTAATTCCTAATGAGTAGAATATAAATCACAATAATTAGAGGTTTAAAATAGTCAATAAACTAAAATAATAAGAGTAAAACATTGAAATGATTAGGAGTTGGAGATTTTTGTTGTTAGGTTAAAGGTTAAAATGGTTAAAATATTGAAATGTATGCATATTTTCGATTTGGTTGGTTCGATTCGGTTTTTATCGAGCTAACCGAAAACCAAATCGAACCGATCGATTTATAAAAAAAAAACAAAAAAAACCAATTTTTTCAGTTTTCAAGTCGGTTGTTGTAAGTTTTAGTTCGGTTTTACGGTAATTTTCGGTGGGGTTCGATAACTTACACCCCTAACATATATGTTGAAATATTTTATAAAAGATATATGGATATATATAAAGCAATTTTCTTTAATTTGTTTTCTCGAGGATAATGTGAAGCTTAGGCTCTGCTCTCGTCATGTGCAAAGAGTCCCTACCCAGTAGTTTTTCTTTTTTGATTTTTCCTTTTTTTTTCTATCGACAAAATACAAAAAATGTGGGGTTTTTTAATATCAATAAAATATACAATTAAATAATTAATCGATTTTTTCCACACATGTAACTTGGGATCTTCCGATGGCATATGCCACCACACACGTGGAGAAAAAAAAAAAAAAAAAAGAAATGAATCATTTGTTCTCACCACAATTTTATATATATTTATTTATTTGAAAGAAAATTCAACCATAACCTTAGTCATAAAATATTTGTCTTAATCAATTGTATCATTGCTCCAATGGTCTTATCCAAGTAATCAAATGAGATTTTATTTTATTTTATTTTTCATAAAAGACAAATGAGAAGGACGAAACCAAGGTTCTCACAGAAAATTATTATGAAAATAATAAGTGTGTGATAATGCTAATAATCTGTCCTTAAAAAGTTAGACAAATTTTAACTAAAAAAATTAAAACCATTGATCTGAAACGAAAAAGAATGTCACTTCCATATATATTTGAGTATGTAATTAAACATACAAGATCATCAATTCATCATAACTTTATTTCCAAAATAGGAAAAATTAAAAAAGTTAATGACAATTTGTTTCAATTGTTTTTCCATAGAATAGAAGCAAAAATGATTAATAAGTTGGTAAGATCTACTTTGAATGTTTTGATAGTATTTTTTTCTTTAAAAATATTTGACTTAATTATTTATTCATTTTTTAATATATAATTATTTTTTAATATAATTATTTAATATTTGACTTATTTTACATTATCAACACATATTACAAAATATCTATGATGCATGGACACGGACACGGGACACGATACGACACGGGCACGCGAATTTTAAAATTTTACATGACACGGGACACGCATACATATAAAATATAAAGTATCTTTTAGATAAATCGTAATGATATTTTGATATTTTGTTGATATTAAAATATAAATTAAATTTTTTAATTATTTTTAATGTCTTATTTTAATTATATCAAATATTTAAAATATTTTTTTGTTTTAAAAATATATGTTAAGAATAAGACTGGACACGCTGACACGTGATAGTATTTAGGTGTGTCCAATCGTGTCCGAAATTTTTTTTTTTATTTTTTATTAAGAGATAGTTAGACACAGCAGACACGCGTCTCGAACGAGTGTCGGTGAATATAGTGTCCAAAATATGTCTCACACACAGACACATTAACTCAACAAAGTATCCGTGCTTCATACCAAAATATACTCTTGATTCTTGAATAAAGTAAGATGAACTTGTTCTTTTTTTTTTTTTTTTATCAAAACTAGAATAATTTTTATGAATGGGAATCAAATTCCGATTACTTTATTAAAAAAAAAGGAAATGAACTAAACTACCACACCTTACACGTCCTAATAAGAAATTTAGCATTTTATAGAATAAATAAAAGAATTCCCTTTGACATAGAAATCTCCACCAAAGTAAGAAATCTAAGCCGTTGAAAAATCTAATCTAACGGTGATATGGTCCCCATGACAATTATGATAACGAGAATCTGACACTCCTTGTTTTGTTTGAGACACATCCAAAGCTAAGACTCTTAGTTGGTCGGAACTTGGAAGATTTCCAAACCCAACACTTCCAAAAAACACCTCTTCACACCAAACAATAACCTCTTTCTCTTTCTCTCTCTCATCCTTCATTCTTTCTGTTGAAACTTGAAAAAACTTTGGTATATATGCATGTGTTGTTGCTTAAGTTCTGAATTTTCACCACCCTTTATTTTATTTTTAATTAATTAATTAATTTAATCAAAGAAGATAAGAAGATATGGTGATGGATGATGCTTTGAATGGCTTCTCTCCTGTTTCCACTCCTACCATTTACTGGAAATCTAGAAAGAGATCAGGTATTTCAATCTAATTTTTGTTTATGCTTTAATTTCTTGCATATAAATATATATATGTTGTTCCTAGTAATAATTTGTTGAATATATAAATATGTGTGTATAAAATCTAAGGCTAATTAATTACTGCTATGCTGCATGGAATTTAATTTGCATATTAACATAATTTTAAGAAAATTTGTACAATTTGCAAACTTTAGTTTTTGGTTGATGAGATTGATTTTCTGTAAATCCTTCAAGATTGTTCATCATGTCTTCAAGAGAGAGAGAGAACGGTTGGGAGTTGGGACTTGAGATTATCATGACTTTTAGGTCACGTTACTTTACTTTGTTTGATAATATTGTCCTACCAACCATTGTCTTTTTATTTAAAATAAATAAATAAATAAATAAATGCTTGTTGTTAATGTTTTAGTATGATGCAAGTTTCTTTTTAATGAAATATTAAGAAATTAATCTGTTGGGTGATTAGTAGCTTATCATAAGTTATCCATATTATTTTTAATTGTGGTTGGTGTAGACATTGATGATTTTTTGTACTATTTTTTGTGATTGAGAATGAAGAAAATGAAGCATGTGGCTGGTGAGAAAGTTTATAAATCATGTCTTTGAGTTGCATTATTTAATTTATTGGACAACTCATCCTCCATCCATCCCTCCCATTTTGGCAACCTAAAAAGTGATCTCTTCAATTTTGATGTTGTCCTTCTCTAAACATGTTAATATTTACCTTCGTATATCCATCATCTTTAAGAATTTAATTTTTATGCACTGTATGCAAATACAAAGGAGTTTTACTCTTTTACGTTGATATTCAATCAAACGATGGTTAGATAATTAACAAAAATTATTTTACACTGACAATACATCTCGAGAGTGTTCGTGTTAGTAGTTGGGTAGGTTACTTGTAGCATGGATGGCCTAACCTTGAAAAAAAAAAGTGAATCACATTTTGTTTAGGTGGAAACTCAGGTGGAGTCAACTTCACATGAAGTTGATAGCTGAGAACCGTTAGATGGTTTGACTGATTTGCTATCAGCTATCAACTTCACGTGAAGTTGACTGCACCTGAATTTCCACCTTTTGTTTAACAAAGAGAGATATTTTTCTCTCTGTATTCATTCTATTATTCCATCCATATGAAATGCCAAGATTTGGTTTAATTTGCTTGTAAAATATGGGGCTAGTAAAATTAAGTGGTTAGGTTTCAACCAACAAAAAATGGAGGTGGAGCCCTTGAACCCTAATATCATGGAAACTGTTTTCCTTTGTCCATTTCACAAAACACAAATTTATTGTGGTTTCTCTCAAGGAAACTTCACTTTAAAGGGAAATAAAAAACAAGGAGTTTGGACAATATAATAGTACATTTTGGATCATTCATCTTGTGATGTCAATTTTCTCCTATTATTATAGCTAGCCAGGTACCAATTGAAGCTTTGCCTTGAAATACTTATGAGCTTGATAAGTAAAAATGAAAATGTTTAGACTTAGAGTGCATAATAATCCTCATTTTACTTTTGACATAAGTAAAATATGTTTTCTTATTGAGAGACAGAGATTAAAATAAATTCCAGTATTCTGTTTGGTGTAAAGTAGAAGACAAAAATTAAAACAAGAATGAAACTCTAATTTAATTTGTACAAAGGATAAAATTGGAATTAACTAATTGAAATGAGGATATTTTAGGTATAAAATATTATTAAAGTTTCAGTCTCCATCTCTAAAAATTTTAGTCCCCTGTGTCCCTACTTTTTGAAGGTACTGAAATACTAAAATTTTAGGGACAGTGACAGAAATTTTAGTACCAATCTCTGAACCAATAAACATAATACTGAGTCTCAGTCTCCCAGTCTCTGTCTTAGTATCTCAAAACAAACGCTACTAATGACTGAATGACTTAATAAACAACTTTTTACATGTTTTGAATCTTGAATTCTCCTATAATTTGTCTAAGCTTTAAAGATGGCATATATATGTTATAGTTGTGCAAATTTTGCTGTGGCTAAATAACTGGCAAAAAGAATGGTAACTTGTTCCCACAGCTGGCTGGAGGAAAACAGAGGTATCAGAAAATGGGGCTGATACATTGCCAAACCAAAAGGAGGTTACTCCTCCGCCGGCACCACCAGTTGCTAGCGAGGAGAACCAGGACTTGACACCAGCTTCCGAGCTTTCGGAGCGTCGAAAGGCCTTGTTTGAACCATTAGAACCTATAACAAATAGTAATGGCCGACGGCTACGACCCTCCAATGAGTCCTTGCTTCCACCCCCTGACTTTGATTCTGCAGACTATCCCAAGGGATGGCTGATCGGAAAGAAGCGCAAGCTTGTCAATGTGGATGTCGTCGAAAGCATGAGAAGGATTGCTGTCCAAGAAATGAACCGAAAGGTACATGTTTACGAAGGATTACCATGTGTTCATAATACGCAGCAGAAAAAAAGAAAGTAATCTTAAAGATCTATTTTGTGCTTAAATTTTATTCAAATAAACAATACTTTAAAGAAGAAAACTTTGTGGTTGTGGGGACATGCATGCATTTATATACAAATCACATTTTTATTGGAGGAATTGATGATATTATTGTTATTTGTCAAAGAAGAGGAACCAAGACTATAACATAAAGGCACTAAAATGAAATGTTACAGAAACTATTTCAAAAGTTACATAACAAGTTATGAGTGTCATTTTGTTAACTTGCAGAAACATTCTGAAACTTGGTACTTCACTGACATTTTTTATGATGTTTGTGTTGCAGGACAGGGAAATAGATGGCCTAAATGAACAACTGGAGGAGGATTCAAGAGTGTTGGAGCACTTGCAAATCCAGCTTTTGGAAGAAAAGAGCAAGCGTGCTCGAGTCGAAAGAGAAAACACAATGCTTCAAGAGCAAGTGAACATGCTCATGAACATGTTGCAAGAAGCAGAACAGATGGGAGATGAGGGAAATGATGAACAAATGGGAGATGAAGGCAGAGAGGAACCATAAACAAAATATTCATTAGTTTGTTTGTGTCTTTATTATTAAATTCTTTTGTTTTAGGCTTGTAGATTATGTGACCAAAGTTAGTGGAGTGCTTGTATGGTTTTGCTGCTCATAAGTGCATACATAATAGTAATATATATAAGGGGAAAAAGAAAAGAAGAGTATTGAACATGTTTATTCGTTTGTCTCTAAAAAAAATAATGTAAATCCTATAGATGTTGGTTTGCAGTTAATTTATATGATGTTTTAGTTGTAATAACCTTTTTCTTTCACTTTGCATATATCTTTTTAGGAAAAATATGAGGAGTCAATGGAATATTTGTACAATGTGCACAATGGAGGTTTAGGGAGTATTAGAGATATAACCATTAGTGTTACCTTTTTCCATCAGCCGAAGCTTTTGGTATGAGTGGTATTATGACATAGTATTAGAGCTCTAAATTTGAAAGGTTAAGAGTTTGATCCTTAAAAAACTCCAAAATCAGTTTAAGTTTTTGGGAAGATGTTTATTATCCCTAGTACGGAGGATGTTCATTTTGTAACTCAATAGTACATTGTACAAATAGTCCATTGTCTCCCTAAAGAGATCCATCTTTTTAAGGTAGATTCATTGGATCTTTGATTATTGCAAGCATAAAAGAAAAACACAAGATTATTTTCATCTTTGGATCAGGTTTTCAGGTTTCTTAAGAACTTAATATACTCCTACAAGGGTTATTAATCATTTTTCTCTCCACTGAATTTATATTTATATTACTATTTTTCTTTTAACTATTGGAGGGAAAATTAAATACTATATCAAGGATACATTAATATAAGAATATACCAAATTTTTGTTGATGCTATAAATATTTAATAAAATGAAGCGGAATAAATATTTGACTAAGAGAGCCAATTATAAACCTACAACTACAAGAACATCTACCTAGTAGTAAAAATCATGAAATAAACCCAACAAGCAGCCCAATAAAAAGCCCAACGTATAAGCCCAATAAACTACACTTACCTCCGTGAATTCAACGTTGAAGGCACCAGTAAACAATAAAAAAAATTAAAAACCCTAACCCCAATTCACCAGAATCAGATGTGTGATTTTGATTTTTTTGTATCATTAAATTGAAATGAATATAATTAGAACCAATTAGGATCAATTAGTATTATTTAGTATATCTAAATATTTATTATAAGAGATACGTCTTTATTATTATAATTCTCTTAATACCTATAAATACTCTTTTATATTATATCATTCTAGACAACCTAAATAAATAACTACAACAAAATCAATAATATACAAATCTTTTCTTCAGTTTAGTCTCTTGTTTCTAACACTCAGTCAACTTCTCTTCTGAAATCAGGTTGACAGTTAGAGAGAGATATGGCTTCTGCCGGAGATCAAAGAGGTAGGGATGATGTAGATGATAAACCGAATAAAACGGTGAAAGTAACTTCTTCTGAAGATTACAGCAGTGAGGTGCTTTAAAACCACACGCTTTATTTTTTTTCTTTTTAATATCATATCATAATTTAACTCTTGTTTACAGGGATTCGATGCTCCGGAGGATGGGCCTTCAATACCTGGCGGAATTCGACCCTATGAGATAGTAAATGAGTCTCGCGAGCGACTTTTGTTTCGTTTGGCTAGGGCATGCTTGGACATCTTCAATTCCTTAAATGTTGTGTCTATGATGGTTTTTGCTTTATTGAGTTTTTTTTATGTCTATAATCTCATTCACTAATCATTATTTTTATTCTTGTTAATACTATCTAGGGGGTGGAAAGTGAGCCTCGTAAGATTGTCAAGGTTAATGTCCAATGTGTTCCCGGTGCTCCCCGTGTTGCCGGCCTAATGTATTACATTACTTTTATTGGACACATTCGTCTCTGTGGTTCAGCGACATTTCGTGGCAAAATATTGAAAATGGTGGATGGTTTCTTGGATGTCAAGTTCTGTGACATGGTTCTGGAGGAGGTACATTTTAATTTGTTTATTTTAGTTATGTGTGGATGCATTTTTACTTTGATAATCTGGTTTTGCTTTGTCATTACTTTATCATAAGGTTTGCTTATATTTTTTGACTCATAATTATTTGTGATCGTTAAGTTCCTTGCATGAGTAATCATAGCTACTGCCTATCATAAATCATCGAAACTATTAATGATATTGCTTCTATTTTGTTTTGTTCAAGATATCTCATTTGATTTTTGCTTCATGTTCCTTGTATATATATTGATAATTGGCATCAACTATTTCATAGGTTTGATTAAGTACTGTGTTTAAACATTTCCCCTCTCTCTTTCATGTGGTTAGGCTTTTTTTCATTGATTATTTGCATTGGAGTTAATGTAACATGCTGCTGAGATTCTCTTTTTAATGTATTTACCCAGGAATCTGGTACATCTCAGGAAGCTGGTACATCTCAGGTCTAAGTTGTGAAATCTGAGTTTAGGTCCATGTTCTGTTTGTGTGGATAATTTTAATACTCATGAAATAGTGCAATGTGTATTAGCACAATAGACATAACTGACAGGTGATGTGTACTGTTTCCAGAATTTATGGAATTTGTTAGTGTTCTAGCTTCTATCATTAACTTGCTCTATTAATATAATTTTCGATTTGTGAATGGTGGTTTTGGACTGGAAGTGCTTCAAAATTTTCTTTCAGAATATCAATTGACAAACACTAGAGTTCTGTGTTGTTTCAATAAAATAAATGACCCTAAAATTGAACATCGACAAGTTTTACTAGCTGCGAATTGTCAACTTTGTGGGGACATGCATGCATTTATATACAAATCACATTTTTATTAGAGGAATTGATGATATTATTGTTATTTGTCACTGCTTATTCGATTGCTCCATTATATAACTGAATTCTCAAACTTAGCTGTAGATGAATAACCAGTGGTGATTGACGCATGAAAATTTTATGTTTGAATAATAAGATTCAAGTTTGAAGTAAAGCAAACCAACTTGGGTTGGTCGAGTAGTCAATTTATTCGTTCGCTTAAGCAAATGTCGTGAGTTCGAATCCCGCCTTGTGCATGCAGCAATCCATCAAATACTGATGCAATTATTAGGTTAGGCTGTCCACATTACATCCTTTGGGTGCTTATGCGGGAAAAGAAAGGGTGCCCGAGACACATTTCTACCGACTCACTGTCAAAGAGGAACCAACACTATAACATAAAGGCACTAAAATGAAATGTTACAAAAACTATTTCAAAAGTTACATAACAAGTTATCAGTGTCATTTTGTTAACTTGCAGAAGCATTCTTAAACTTGGTACTTCATTAGTTTGTTTGTGTCTTTATTATTAAATTCTTTTGTTTTAGGCTTGTAGATTATGTGACCATAGTTAGTGCAGTGCTTATATGGTTTTGCTGCTCGCAAGTGCATATATATAATAGTAATATATAAGGGGAAAATGTGAAGAAAAAAGAAAGAAAAGAAGGGCATTGAACATGTTTATTCGTTTGTCTCTCAAAGAAATAATGTAAATCTTATAGATGTTGGTTTGCAGTTAATTTATATGATGTTTTAGTTGTAATAAACTAATAACCTTTTTCTTTGACTCTGCATATATCTTTTTAAGGTAGGTTCATTGGATGTTTGATTATTGCAAGCAGATCAACCTTTCATAAAATCTGGAAATCATACCTAGTAAATAAAGGGCAACCCGGTGCACAAGCGTCCCGCGTTTAACGCAGGGTCCGGGAAAGGGCCGCATACCTAGTAAATAATTGGAAAAATATTGTACCAAGTATGAATTTGATGAACTTGAATGTACGAATCTAATAGTCAAGAAAAGAAGAACACGAGATTATTATTTTCATCTTTGGACCAGGTTTTCCGGTTTCTCAAGAAATTAATATACTCTCTACAAGGGTTTTGAAAGGTTATTAATCATTTTTCTCTCCACTGAAAAATACAACAACGTATATCCCATAGTGTCTGCAAAGGATTCGTCATCAATGTGAATCTCTGAATCCCTGTTGGGTTGGGGTGAAACAAAAAACTGACTGCATATATAATAATATTCACACTGCTGAAGACTACATATGATGATGGAAAGCTGGAAACTATGATGTCTGCATTGCAAACTTTGGTAACACATCGTTGTTACTATGCTATCTAACTTGATTCACAGAATCCTCAGTCATGGGAAACAGAAACTGTGGCAAAGATGCAATCCTTGGAAGATTAAGCAGCAAATCACCAACTGATTCCTTTCTTGCTAAGCCACTACTTCCTTGCTGCTTGTTGCAGCCAGAACCATCACCATCTTGCTGATTAAGTTCCAAATCAATCCCTTTACTCTTGCATTGATTGGTGTTATTGTTATTGTTACTCTCACCACCACCAATTTTTCCATTTGCATCTGCGTCAACACCATCATTACCATTTCTCCTCATTGTGCCTGTTGTTACTGTTGAAGGGTTATTGTTAATGTTATCTTTCTGCAGGAGACAGCAGAGTGAGTTCACCCTTGACATCACATAATGTTCATCTGGGACTGCTGCTGCGAGTTGAGTGTTATCGTTGAACAAGCACTGTGTGAATTCCTCCAAGATTGATCTGCTGAGCTGGCCGTCGCCACCAGCGAAGTTAGGGTTCCCGGATGCCATCTGTTCCGAGATGCAGGTTTCAATGTGGTTAACCAGATCATTCATGGACATTGAAGGGTGAAGACCAGAGAGTTTGATCTGATCCAAATTGCTAAGAATCTTCAGAGTTTCAGCTCCTCTATTTCCTAAATCTCTGACTGCATGGGTGTTTACTGCACATGACAAATAACACTAATATATAAAATCTTTGGGACCACCATAAGCTACTATATGAGTACTGCTTACATGAATATACTCCGTAGTTTAGCGGTAACAATTTTACATGTGTTTTTTAATAGACAAATGAGAGGGACCACAATACAACTCAATCCACCAAGATCAGGATTGTAGGGCAACTTAAAACGTGTAAAAATATTTGCCATAATCACTTGACACTTTAATTATCGACACAATGGATAAGAATATTGGATAAGTTTTCATTGCAGTTTCAACAACCATCAAGCATTTTCTCGTTAACAACATTCTTTATTAATTATTTATAAGTGAAACTTGAAGGTATAAATTAATATAGCTGGTAACTACTACTTTTACCATCAGCAATATCGTAGGAACTTCAAAGAGAAATCCTATAATCATAATAGCATCATACTTAATTCAAATAATAATATGGCATATAAAAGATAATCCACGGCAATTACCTGAGCTAGGTGAGGTGATTTCTTGAGAAACATTTTCAAAAGCTTTCCCAAGATTATGTTCACTTTTTGAGGAAGATGATTGCGCTGCAGACCCTGATTCAACATCCCGTAACCCGAAAAAACCGGCTTGCACGTCGCTCTTTCTGTCGAAAGAACTAGGTTCAACTTGGTCATCGATTCCATTACCGGTTTCGAAACACGGACAGTCCAACACAATCTCGTCCTGCTGGCTCAAATAGTTGAGACGGGGATCACACTGAATGAGCTTCTCAAAATGCTTCCCTAGTAACCCCTGAGGGCACTGCAGAAAATGCCGCCTAAAACAAATCATAAAAAAATAAAAACTTTTGCATCAGCATCAAATACTAATGTTAATTCTGCTTCACCCTCATATCAGATTAAAAGCAAATTAAATCAGAGTAAACCACCCGCTTTATCTGTTTAGTTCGGTAACAATATAGCCCCTTATAGATTGATAATTTTCCTGTGATATTCAAAAGATTATAATGCTTCATTTGAGTTTCAAGTGAACCACCATTTTCGCCCCAAATCATTAGTTCACTGACAAAACAGTCCACACTTTGGGTAAATTTGTCAAGTAGAATCAATCTTTCAGGTACTAAGGAACCATTTTGTCAACAAACTAATTTTTCGAGGTTCAGAATGGTAGTTTACTCACCCCTTATAGGTAGGTACCTGTGCAAACTCGCTTGTCCACCAGTAAAATCTGATGTTGCTTGCCACAAGGTATGCTTCCTTGGTTGTGGATTGATCTCCCTAAAGAACAAGGGTCTTCTAGCCAGCTACAACAAAAACCAACACCAACTACTTAGCAATGGCAACAACACAATGGTGATGCTAAACAAAGATGTAGCTTATGCTTACCACTACTTCAAGTGTTCCAGGGGCATCATCAGGGTAGTTTGCTTTGATAGCCATGATATCAGACCAAGGGATTTCAATCTTGTTCTTAAGACAACCATCAAGCACTTCCCAAACAAGCTTATGCTTAGCAAAGTAACATTTTGCCACCAAATCCCCTTCATACCTAGACTTATACTGCAATAATTAACCAAAATTCCAATTAAATCAAATCTAACAAATAAACAAACTAAAATGCACATGATCATATAGCAAATTATATATATGATACCTCCCAAGTCCCAATCTTCAATACTGTGCCAGGGAAATTAGAGGCCTTGAACTTAGAATCACTGGCAGAAGAAGAAGAAGCAGCTTTGGCACCAGCCTTATGATCTTTCTTACTGGCAAGTGCCATTGCGGAAGCGTTATCATCTTGTTGCTGTGAGAGCTTCATCTGAATCAAATCCAAAAGGGAAGGACTCTTCCTGAGACGCAAACCCAAGGGGCTTGGCTCATCCAAGGGATTGTAAGAACCTGCTGTAGGAACCGCAATTGAATCATCACTCTGTTCCAAAAAAACACAAGTATTTGAATTAGGTTATTCAAAAATTCAAACAATAATGATAATAATAATAAGAGGAATAAAAATTGAAGTTGACCTTAGGTGGAGAATCGAATTTGGGACGCTTGTGAAGAGAAGGAAGGTCATGATCTTCATTGGATTCAAGCTTCACCTTTTTCAGGCACTGGTGGTCGGATCTCATTAGCTGAACCATGATCACTGCTTTCAGGGACGGTTATGTAAAGTTACGAGTAATACGACAGCGTTTTGCGTGTGATTTGAAGATAAGAGGAGAAGAAGACTCGGTTCTTGGCTACTAAAGAAAATGGCGGGCGCAGCTGAACCTCAAGACTTCAATGTTTTCGGAAGTCACGTGACTCAGACGCAACCACAACGTATTTAAAATGACCAAACCACCCTTCAAGCTATGGGATTCTGTTTTAGTATTAAATGTTGTTACTAACAATCTAAAGGGTGGTAATCGCAAGAATTCCAACCATTAAGTTAATCTATATTCTATATCTATACTCTAAATTTCTCATGGTATAAAATAATTGCTTCTAAATATATAAAATAAATAATCAAAGAAAAAGCTTTAAACACAAGCTAAACGTGATTATAGAGGGACGGCCGCAATAGGTTTTGTCCGTTAGTGCGAGGGTAAATTGGGAAACGCGGTGGCGAAAATGAAACGGCGTAGTTTGCCGCCGTGTGGTGTGGGCTCAGAGGCACGTGGCATCACGTGCAAGGATATGGATAAAATGTGGGTCCCGGTTCATGAACCTTCTTGTATTTGTTGTTGTCTTGTAGTTTGCGTAACAGGGTGGAATGGACACGTGTAAGCATCTGGTGGGATTGTTTAACACGTAAGCTCGTGAAATCTATTAGCAGGGGCCCCACCAATTTTGGATCTTTTGGATAATGTAACATGTTCATTTTATTTTTTTTATTTATTTTTATTATGCGTTTCCTTTATCCTAATGGATAAACTTCAGCCTCCAAATTCCAAAGACAATGCTATGTCTAGTTGTCTTTCTGCTTTTCACTTACATAAAAAAATTAAATAAAACGTTTGCATAAATTTTGGCACTAATTATTTTTCATATAGGTCTTATAATACGCACTAAAATATAATTGGACCATAATTTATAAAAATATGCTGTATACTTCTAAATTGTGTTTTTAATAAAAGAAATTAAATTTATAATTTTTAAAGTAAAAAATTAATAAAATAATAAAATAAAAGACTTATCACTATTAAATTTATAATTTATATTATATGTGAATGTTATTATTTTAACTGAAAAATAATTCGTCTACTTTAGTGAAACTTAATCTCTATATATATATACGCTTTTTAAAACCATTGATCTTTCAAAATTTTAAGGGTTAAAAATATTTGTTTTATTTAGAATATTTAGATAATATAAAGTTTTTTTTTATTTTTGCCCTTAATAAGGATGGAAGTTTTAAAAAGATAATAAATATAATATTAATTATTAATTATTAATTAAACTTTTAGAAATGTTTCTCTTTATTCATATATTTTCTTACTACTATTAGTTTTTTTCTATATTTTTGTATTTTTGTTTTTTAAACTATTATTAAGTATAATAATAAAATTGCGAAAACAAAAGTGTTGGTGAGTTATCTATAATTCTATATGTATTAATAAAATAAGGGGGTATGGGAAATGAAGAGTGGAATCTTTAAAAATGCTGGCATGTTGTTGTCAAGATTAGTAGCATAATAAATTAATAATAATAAATTAATAACTTTGTAGCAACGCCAACAACTTGTTATAACTTGAAGCACACAATATCTAAAATTAAGGCCAAGTTGAATAATTAATAGAATTAATTAATTAATAAAAAACAAAGCAGAAAGTATTAAAGTAAAGGTGGAAGCATAAGAGATGGAGGGTCCTAAAGTGAGTTAAAGAGATGAGAATGAAGTCAAAGTTGTTGGAACATCAAAATGGACTTATTGATGTATTTATTGCTGCCACCGATAAGTAAAGTCAACAAATTAAATCCAAATGGAACATATGCATTACTGTTCAAACAGGTTAACTAAATTTTCAGAATTCTTATTTGCAAACTTTCTTCGGTGAATACCCATTTGATCCTGACAATTATTTCGAAAAGACAATGAGATTCTTAAAAAAAAAATACTCAATTTGATTTATGATTTTTTTTTTAAAACTGATTAGTTTTTGTACCAAAAAAAATAATATTAATTTTTTTTACATAAAAATCTCGTTATCTTTCAATATAATTATCGAGGCTGTTTTGACTTTTTTTTCTTTATTTTTTTGATTTTTCTATTCAATGAAATATTGTGGTTCTCATATTTAAGGGTTACGGAATTAGTTGTTTTGAAAATTTAAATTAGTGAAAAAATATATAAATAATTATATTATTATACCACCTCTCATATAAAACTTTGGTTCGGAGGATTTTTTTTTTTTTTTTGTCTAAAGCTAAATTTTGTTTTTTTAATTAATAATAAGCGAATTTAAAACTTTTGTCATAAAATTTTAATATTATAAAATTAATTTTTCAAAATTCTTAAATTGATAGAAAAAAACCTATGAATAATATAATAGTGTCATGTATGAGTTTAAATGAGTCTAAACTAAATTAATAATATATTAGGTTAAGCCATTATACAAATGACTATATATAAAAATAACTTTAATAATTTTATTATTAAATAATTATGCAAAATATTTTTAGAATTCGATCTTTAGTAAATTTTAAAGAAAAAAAAAATAGTATAAGACAAATAAAAAAAAGATATATGAAAAATAAATAAATCTAAAAAGATTATTGTTTGAAGAAAAATATTAAAAATATAATTATTTATATTGTATACTCTTATTAATTTAACTTTTGAGAAAAATAATTTTTATGATACCATATAAACAAAATCAAATTTCTTAAAATCAAATATAATTATTTATATTGTCATTCCTATCAACTTAAGTTTTTTAAATAAATAGTATTATAATATAATATTAAAATTTTATATTCAAAAGATGTAGAATTTAATTTTTGATAAATTCTAAAAAGAGAAAAAAGGCCATACAAAATATTAAACAAATATAAAAAAGTTTTTATTTGAAAAAAATATTATTATTCATGTTACTTCTTTTTATCAATTTAAATTTTTGAGGATAATTTTATTATACTACAAAAGCAAAATCAAATTAAAGAGATAATATCAAGATCAGCTAATTAACTTTAATTTATTATAAAACTTAATCTCAAGCTGGTTGATAAGGCATATGCTTCATATATATGCATGGTGGAGAGATATCAATACTTTGAAAATTATAATAATGATGATTCGGACAGTCACTACAAAAAATCTTGATTAAAATGGCAATAGTATTATGGTAGGTCCATATAACTGCCATTTTTTGAGTTAATTTCGGCGGTTTTAGTGTCCGACGTAATGTTCAATTTCTTTTGGCAGTTATTTTTTTTTCCCCCTTTTTATGTGTTTTAATTTTTAAACTGAGGAAGTAATGCATCTGATAGTGATTAGTGTTGTATTTGAGAAGGGGAGAGTGATGTGATTGACGAACCCTAATCTCTTGTCGCCGTTCATCTTCCACCTCTCTCGTATATCTCTTTGCTGCCGCCCGTTGCAGCTCATCTCCTCGTCGGCGTCGCCACTGCAAACAATGTCGTTGTTGCTGCCTTCAACGAGCTCTGCAGATGCAAGGAGCTCAGAGGCCTTCGTTGCACTTTGCTTGCTGACTATTGCTGGAACTTCACTTGCCATGCAGCATTTGGATTTTAGTGATATGGTTTGCTATTTTTCCAATGCACAATTTTAATTTTGGGTTGCGTATTGGAGAAATCATCGAAATAAATATCTGCAAAAATTGTTTGTAATTATTTTATATTGACAATGACTTTACAGTACTTCCAAAAATTCCTATTGGTTCTCTCATATATTGTTTGATTCTCTCTGCTTTTAGGATTAAGCCTGATGAGAAGTCACTTTACTTGAACCCTTATATGCTTGGAACAAATGTATGAAAAAAATTGAAAAATTTTGCATCACCAACTGTGTTATTTTTTCTTGTTTTCTTGTTCTTTACATGCTTTTGATTGCTTGCTGGTGTTGGTGTTGTAGTGGCAAACATATTATTCTGTGATTCTCTTGCTGGTGTCGGGTTTTTGTACTCGAATAAGACGACGGATCTGTACACATTTGGTGACCAGAGAACAGGTAATGAAGTTGTCACATTTGTTCATCATGTCGATTTTGCTTTGTTCATTACGATCTTGAGTTGGTTGTGTGCTTGTATTTGGGATCTTGGGGTTCCTGAATTTACAGCTGAAGATGCCTATGCATTTCTTGTTAAGTGGTTTGAAAGATTTCTTCAGTATAAGCATAGAGAGTTCTACATTGCTGGAGAAAGCTATGCAGGTGATTGATTGATATACTAGTTTTTTCTTAAAGATTTAGGTTCCTGAATTACATGAATTGATGAATAATTCAGTTCCCTACAATTACTTTTCAGGGCACTATGTTCCTCAGTTGTCTCAAATTATTTATGAGAGAAACAAGGGAATCAAGAATCCAGTGCTAAATTTCAAGGGATTTATGGTGAGAGATTGTAAGATCCATTTTGATTGATAATTTTTGCTATAATCATGGTTTAATTTTCTTATGTTATCATTTTTCTTTTGACTTTTTGTAGTTGATTGGTGTGGAACCAACTGAAAGTTCAGTGCTGTCAGGTGGAAAACCTGGTGAGTTACAACCTCTTCTGTGTGACAATGACTTTCTTGTATTTTCTGTTGTGTATAAGTTCTCCAATGTATGTGTATTAGTATTTTGTTGTGACACTTGTAATTTCTGGTAACATATTCAGTTAGTGATCAAAGAATATTTGATATTGTCAATGACCTTTTGTTTTGTTTTTTGTTTTTGTTTTGTTTGGTAATCAATCTTATTTGAGGTTTATTCTCATCAGTAACTTATTTCTTCTCAAGAAACAGATCTCACATGTTGGATTACTAGCTTGCTCTGCAGCGATGTGTTAGAAAAGATGCTGGTAAGTAGTTGCACTCCAAGCAATCAATAATAAGTTGCAGAACTCCAAATCACAATGCTTTTATCCTCATGTAAGTGACTGGTAAATGGTTTGGGAATCTATTTGGTTTATAAATAAATTTTCTGGGGTATATAATTTAAAATAAAATATAGAATCCTAATTGAGAAATTGGAAACATATGGAATTTGAAAAAGATTTGTTTATTATAAAAATAAATGATTAAATTGATTATAATCTCGAGGATCTTTTAGCATGTTATGACTATTGTAACCTTTTATTTTGATTGGGCAAACAATTAAGTATTAGATTGACCAATTGTCCTATAAAAAGTTCCAATAGTGTGTATATTTTTGTCGTTTCTTTAGAAACATTAATGCTGAATTGGTAAAATGCATTGTTATGACTTATGATCACCATTCATTGGTTTATGTCAGTAAGAGCTTTTGGGAACTGGACACATACTATTAGCTTGTGGTGCTTGAATCCAGCTGTTGTGTTTAGAGATGTTGCTGATCTTTCTTTATCCTTTTAGTTTTCAATAATGAAGGCATCAATTTTACTTTCTCATCACATGTAGATACTTTCTCATCACCAGCAATGCTTTTTTATTTAAACTTAAATTGATCATGTGGCTGTTTACTTATGATATGATTAAGGTTAGTTCAAGAAATGGATATTAGTATAAGCTTGTGATACAGACTATAAATTTATAGTTGATAGTCCTAATCAGTTACCTCATTTGAAATTTTGTTTTTATTTGAGATAATGGCATGTCCTGTTTAAGATGTATCAATTCCTTTTACCTTTCGCATATTTTTTTCTGCTAACCCCATTATATGATTATGTTTGTTTACTGATAATTCCAATCTCTAAAGGTTAGTCTATTTGGTGTTTAAGCTTAACCGATAATTTCTATGGCTATAGATAATAGTCTTTTAACAGAATTTACAATTATAATAATTCAGTTTAAGTAAAGAGTTGAGTTTTCAGTTTTCTTGCTGCCAACCATATCTATGAGATTTTCGCATGCAATTCAAAATGGCATTCAACCTATATAAGGAGAGTGCAATCTTGCTTGAAAGGGTGGGAACATTAAAACGAGAGCTTGAAGACCAAAAGATCAAGTGCAATTCAAAATACATGAAGTAATCAAGAAAGCATTGATGATGTGAAGTGGACTTTGTTATTATCATCATGTCATTCTCCTCTGGATTATTCCTTATAGTTTTACATTGTTTTATTTAATTTAGAGAAGAAATAGCAACATTTGTATGCCTCATGTATTACGAAACGAGCGAAAGCATAATAAAAAAAGTATATTTTTAAGACTTTGTTTATGAGTTATATAATATTTTGTTTATGGATATTTATTTTTTGTTATTGTAAAATTTTAATAAAAAATTTATTTGTTTAACACTAAAAATGACGGTAAAAAAATTACTTTTTTAACTGATAGAAAATGTCAATTTTATATGGTAAAAATGGCGGTTTATAAATACCGTTTAAACCAACTAAAAACGCCATTTTAATCCGGTAAAAATGGTGGTTTTAAATGCCGTTTTAACTAATAAAAACGGTACTGTCATGGTAAAAACGACGGTTTATAAACGCCGTTTTAACCATCCAAAACTGCCATTTTAACCCGGTAAAAACGGCGGTTTTCAAACGCCGTTTTAACCAACAAAAACTGCCATTTTAACCTGGTAAAAACGGCGGTTTTAAACGCCGTTTTAACCAACCGAAAACTGCCGTTTTATTTGGAAATAACGGCGGTTTGAACCGCCGTTTTAACCTATCAGAAAACCGCCGTTTTAACTCTGGAAATTACGGCGGTTTTCTGAAAACCGCCGTAATAACCAGAATGGCGCTCAGAATTACGTCGTTTTTCAAAACCGCCGTACTTGGTAATAATGGCGGTTCAAACCGCCGTAAATACCAAAAAAAACCGCCGTAATTACCATAATTTTTTGTAGTGAGTATACTAAATAAGTAAATATTCTTATCCATTGATTCTTCTTCTAAAATCCTTATCTTTGCGCTGATGTTAGGTCTGCGTTGTAATTAATTAATTTATTGAATTTAAAAAAGTTAACAGAAGTTGCAACCAATCTAGTGGATCATAAGAGGAAATGAATGTCACAATCTTAATTATTTAATTAATTAATCACAACAATATATATATAAGACAAAACTTTAAATAATTGAATATATACTTATAACATTTTGGGTTTCTAATTTGAATCACACAAACTCATCAATTTAATTTCTCCACTCTTCCATCTTAAGTTAATGGTCAACAATCAGTGCAATTTGAAAAAATTTATCTTTGTATTCTCATTGTGTATGTAATGATGCTAGCTAATAATTAAGTACCAAGATAGAGAGTGACATACATACAATTTAATTTTGTGGCTCCAATTTAATTCAAACCAAAAGAGTTTTATAACATTCATACATCAATCAATCAATCTTTATTTTGAGAACAATCTATACTTTTAGAACAATGATGGGTGTGTATCTTCAAACAACTATTGGCCGCTATTATTTTCCCTTTCAAAAATTTAAAATATAGAGTGAATATCCACTCGATTCCTGATAATGATCTCGAAATGACAACAAGACTAAAAAAAAAACACCTAATTTGACTACTGTGTAAAAAAAAAATAACATTAACTTTTTTTGGCACAAAAACCTTATTGTCCTTTTGAAATAATTGTCAAAAATTGAATTAAATTTTTTTTAAAAAATTTCGTTGTCTTTTGAAATAATTGTCAAATATTATTTTAAATTTTTCTCTAAAATTAGAATATATAACGCAATAACAATAATTGTCCAAAGTAGAATAATTACTGTTGGACAATCTTTTTTTATATTTTTTATTATCATAAAATTACTTCTAAAAATTTATAAATTTATAAAAAAAGTACATAAATAATTAGTTTTTTATAATTTTTTTATGTTTATATAAATTTTTACATAAGTTTTATTTTTGAAATAAATTAATAAAGATTAAATTCTAAATCATGTAATTATAGAAGTTTTTATATTATATTATAAAATTATTTTTTAAAAAAGTTTAAACTGATGAAATAAGAGACATAAATAATTAATTTTTAATATTATAAACTTTAGCTCGGTGGATTATTTAATATATATTATATTTATCCCCTATGGTGGCATTACTCCTTTTTGTTTTTTGTTTTTTGTTTTTTGTTTTTGTTTTCACAATTATCACCTCTCGAGACTAACAAAGTAGCACATTTTTTTATAGATATGGAGAGAAAAATAGTGTAGGACGTAGTTATTGAGTATATGGATATTTTACACAACTGTGATATTAGGAATAAAAATCGGATGGTCCTATTTTTTATACAAAAATCGGATCCTTCGATTTGTGTTTAAATAATTAAAAAATTTAGAATATACAAATTGGACGGTCCGATTAGTTTAGCCAAAATTTAAATTCTCTCTCCCACACAATTCAGATTATCCGATTAGAAGACAAATTTTTTTTAACAAAGAAATCAGATAGTTCAATTTCTCTTTTTACTGTTTTAAAACAAACTGTCCCACATCTATATTTAGCACCTATATCCTTTACATCTACACACATGTTGCTACCATATCGAAAAAAATGAGCCACAAAAACTTTAAGAGAATATATTGTAAAGAATTATCGAACATACCTATTATTATTATTATAATAATTATTGTAAGAAAAAAGAAGGACGGATAGTGGTTTAACTATGCGGTTCAATGAGACAAATTAAAAGATGATGAGAAAAGTTTTGAATGTCCGAAGAATCATACTTCCTTACTTAACTCGAAAGTGATGGGATGAGATGAAAATGAGAGGGTGCTACTCTCACTCCAAACTTCACTTCAATTCAAACTAATAAATTGTCTTCTAGCTATTAGCTGCATTTTTTTCTTTCTTTAATTTTTTTTCCTTTAAGCAAACTGAAGATATGCCTTCAATATTTAACTTAATTGAAGAAAGATAATAAGGATATCCTATACATATATTTAACAAGTGGCAAATATCCTACAATTTGGGGAAAACGACAAAACACAAGTGTCTAGGTATTCTATTATTATTATTATCTCCGAATGAACAAGACATTCTATACGTAAAATAATAATTATTGATACACACCCTTAAAAAAAAAAATCTTTTGTTACATTAGAAATAAAAGTAATATTGATATAATAAATTATAAAAATGATTCACTAAAATAAAAAAATACTCCACCTCCAAATTATCTTTTAAATCTTAACATTAAAATAATCATTTATATACTTAATAAATTAAACATCTGATATATCTATTGTTTGCGCTTATTTAATATTCTTATTATTGCTCTATATTTTTCTTTGATAGAATAAGGAGACAAAAATATTGGAAGAAATATGCTATTTTCACAATTCAACAATAGTTCAATAACTAATTGAATGTGCTAAAAGTATAATTACGATTAAAAAAAAAGATATATAATATAAAATTAAGATATGTGAACTTTATTTATTTTTTATTATACTCAATTAACATTGTTAGACAACTCTTAAATATGAGCATAGCATATAACGCAAAATATTAAGGAGTTATGGTATTAGCCTATTACCACCAAAGATGGTGAGTCTTCATAGAAAAAAAAAAAAAAAAACCATACATTAAAAAACAAACAAATGTTGAGGGCTACCTAGCTAGTAGCTATAACGGGAAATAAGAAATGATTTACAAGTCTAATCTTCATATATATGTAAAGGTTCATGCCTCCCATTACAACCCAATGTGGTAAAGATTATAATAATAGTGTGTGTGTCTATATATATATATATATTCTTTCTAAACTTACTTCTACTGATTATCTCAAAACTAAATTATTTTGAGAATATCTATATTTCTAAGATCATGTAAATAATTCTTTTATATAACTTTTAAAATATATTAAAGCACATTTTTTAAGCCCAACTAAAACTGAAAAATTATTCTAGTGCATTCCATGTGGATGAATTGATATACAATTAAATCTCCACCGTTAAAATTGTAAGGAATGTGTCAAACTCACCAGACACAGCTGTATAAGATTGATAAGTGCATTTTTAAAATAAGTTGTTGTACAGTTGTTAACAACCGATTTACCACTAAAATGAGAAATTCTTAGACATATACAACCGTTGATAGAAATTTTATTATAATTGTGTTCTAATTTATTAATATAGAAATTAATTTAGATAGTATTATAATTATTAATTAATTATATTGATAGTTAGTTTATTTTTTTATGAAAAGAATATGATTATTTATAAATTTTATAAAGTTTAGGTCTTTAATTTTGATCACACAGTAAAAATAAACACATTTGAATTTCATCTAATTTTGTGATTTAAGAATTGGAAGTTCTAAATTAAATCAAAAGATTTATTGGCAATAGTTAAAAATACGTAAATTATTGATTTTATAAAATATCTAACATGTGGTATAGTACAAAATTATCTATACTTTGTCATTTTAAAATTTAATTACTGTGCATTATTTTGATTAACTGTTTTCAAAGAAAAAATATATAGTATAAATTTTAGAATAAGTAAGAGAAAACCATTGAAATTAAAGTAAGAAGAGAGAATAATAAATAATACTCTCAAAAGAAATTTTCTAATTTGTGTCGTAATTGTTCTTCATAATAGTATAATTTTCTGTGATTTTCATAAGTTTTCTCATTCTTGAATAAAAAAAAATAAAAGAAAAGAAAAGAGAAAGGCGTTGTAAGAGAGAAGACTGAAAGAACTTGTTTTAATTGATGAATTTTGTTTGTTATAAAATATTGAATGCTTGCTACTTTCAAGTTGAAGTTGTTGGACTTCAAAATTTAATTTTGTTATAAAATATTCAAACTTTGGTAGGAGTGAGATTTAAACTTGGATCTTCTAAATATTGTTAAAAAATTTGTCCACTACATCATCTTCACTTTTGATATTATTTATGTCACTAAATTTATTTATTTGATGATTATATTTGCATGCAATATAAATTCTTTCGCTGCATATCATATTGTGATTAATACATGATTTATTGAGGAGTAACCACAGCATCCTTGATAATAATTATATTTAAAGAAATCACATAAATATTAATATAATTGTTGTGAATTATATAATGAACTTACCCACAATAATTTATTATGTTATTCACATATAATTAGATTGAAATAAAAAATATTTTTTACTTCTTAATTAGCCTACAGGTATTAAGAAGTAGTATTTTATTTTCTAATTTTAATACTTTAGTTAATATAGTGAATATTATGTGTGTTAAAATCTTTGCCACAGGTAGATTTTAATGACACTATGATTCATATTTATTTTGATATGACTTGCATTGGCATGTATTATTATATGTTATGAATTTTGATGTGCCTATTTAAAGTTGAATAATGTTAGCATGATTCATTATTTGCAGCAGTAATGATATCTGAAATTGTATCTGAAGTTCATTTGTTAAGTGGTGACAACTATAAAGAATGGAAAGATAAGATTCTCTTTCACTTAAGGTGTGCAGACCTTGACTGTGCTCTTCGTAGGGAAGAGCCTCCAGCACCTACTGATGCTAGTTCTCAAGCCGAGGTAGCATTATATGAACGGTGGGAGAAATCCAACCGTTTAAGTATGATGTTCATTAAGTCTCGTATTTCAGCTAGAATCCGAAGTTCAATTCCTGGTTGCGGGAATGTCAAGGATTACATGAAGGCTATTGATGAACAGTTTGAGTCTTCTAGTAAGGCATTTGCAAGTGCCATAATGACACAATTGTCATCCATAAGGCTTACCGGCGTAAGAGGTGTGCGTGAACACATCATGAGGTTGAGAGACATTACAGCACAACTGAAAGCTTTAGAGGTTGAGATCTCTGACTCATTTCTGGTGCATCTTATTATGAATTCTCTTCCTGCCCAATACGGGCCATTTAAGATTTTTTATAACACACATAAGGAAAAATGGTCCATTAACGAATTAGATGTGTGTGCAAGAGGAAGGAAGGCTAATTCAGGAACTTAGTGAAAGTGCACTATTAGTGACAAATGAGGGTGGTAAAAAGCAAGTTCATAAGAAGAAAAGAAAGGGTATTGCATCCCATCCTATGAAGAAAGAAGGTGCACGATGTTTCTTTTGTAAAAAGAAAGGACACATGAAGAATGAGTGCCCAAAATTTAAAGTTTGGCTTGAAAAGAAAGGTACTAACCTTTGTAATATTATTCTTTCAGTGTGCTTTGAATCTAATTTTGTTGAAATATGTCATGACACTTGGTGGATTGAGTTTGGTGCTGAAATTCATATTTCAAATACCATGCAGGGTTTCATAAGAAAAATGAAACCGATAAGAAGTGAACTAAGTATCTATATGGACAATCGGATGTGTTTACGTGCGGAAACTGTTGGAATATTTAGGCTTGTATTAAGTACTGGTTGTATTTTAGATTTAGAAAAAAAAATTTATATTCCAGATTTTTCTAAAAATTTGATTTCTTTATCTAAGCTTGTAAAACAAGGATTATGTATAAATTTTTATGATAATTCTGTTGACATTATTAAAAAATTTAATATTATTGGACATGGTACTTTAATTGGTGATTTATTTAAAGTCTATTTAGCTAATAATATTCAATCTGATTTTATGGTTATGCATGATAATGATATAAATGAAAAATTCTCCATGTTGTGGCACCGAAGGTTGGGACACATCTCTATTGAGAGAATGAAAAAATTAGTAAATGATAGGGTTTTTGAACCTCTAGACTTTACTGATTTTGATACTTGTGTGGATTGTATTAAAGGGAAGCAAACCAAAAAGTCTCAAAAGGGTGCTAAGAGGAGTTTTGACATATTAGAAATAATTCACACTAACATATGTTGTCCTGATATGTCCTTAAGTGGTCAGAAATACTTCATCTCCTTTATTGATGATTATTCATGATATATGTATTTCTATATGTTTCATAATAAATATGAAGCATTGGACGCTTTTAAAGTTTATAAAGCTAAAGTAGAGAAACAATGCGAAAAGCAAATTAAAATTGTGAGATCAGATAGAGGTGAAAAATTCTACGGGAGATATACTAAAAGTGGACAAGCACCTGGTCCAGTTGTAAAGTACCTTCAAGAGCATGGTATTGTGGCACAATACACCATGCCTGGCACACCATATCAAAATGGTGTAGTTGAAAGAAGAAATAGAACTTTGCTGGATATGGTAAGGAGTATGCTTAGCAACTCCTATCTTCCTTTATTCTTGTGGAGTGAAGCCCTTAAGATAGTTTGCGTATATA
Organism: Arachis hypogaea; assembly: GCF_003086295.3. Taxonomy (NCBI): domain Eukaryota; kingdom Viridiplantae; phylum Streptophyta; class Magnoliopsida; order Fabales; family Fabaceae; genus Arachis; species Arachis hypogaea. The sequence continues at coordinate 1,197,309 of NC_092054.1, read as the reverse complement.
TTAAATAGAATTTTAACAAAGGCAATTTCTAAAACGCCATTTGAGCTATAGAAGGGTTGGAAATCTAGTTTGAATCATATATGCATTTGGGGTTATCCTGCTGGAGTTTGGGTTTATAATCCACAAGAAAGGAAGTTGGACCCAAGGACGATAAGTGCTATTTTATCAGCTATCCAGAAAAGTTTAAGGGTTACAGATTTTATTGTCCCTCCCATTCAAGTAAAATAGTTGAATCTAGAAATGTAAGGTTTGTAGAGCATGATGTGAAAAATCATCCTCTTAAAGTTGTTGAAAATGATAATGTTTGTCAAACCTCTCCATGTACAAGAGTGATTGTTCAATACAATGCCCATACAGATAGGGTCAATGTAGAACAACCTATTACTGATGTTCCACATCATGAAGATAATATTCAAGTAGATCATACGGTGGAGGATCAAACTCTTCATAATGAAAATGTTGTTCAAGAACATATTGTTCAAGAACAACTTCAAGAAGAGGGAGAACCTGTTATGTCACTATCTTTACAAGAGATTGATGATGCAACATTAAGAAAATCAACAAGAATAAGAAAGCCTGCAATTTATAGTGACTATGTAGTGTATTTTGTTGAGTCTGACTATGATGTTTGTGATGAAAATGACCCAACGACGTTCTCACAAGCAATAGAAAGTCGTAATTCCAATTTATGGCTAGATGTTATGAAGGATGAAATAAATTCTATGGCGGATAACTAAGTTTGGGATATTGTAGAATTGTCTGATGAGAAAAAGGCCATTAGCTATAAATGGGTCTTTAAGACCAAGAAGAATTCATCAGGTAATATTGAGTGCTACAAGGCTTAACTTGTTGCCAAAGAATTTACTCAAAAGAAAGGAGTTGACTACAGGAAAACATTTTTTCCTGTTTTAAAGAAATACTCTTTTCGCATCATCATGGCATTGGTAACACATTTTGACATGAAATTGCATCAAATGAATGTGAAAACGGCTTTCCTTAATGGAGATTTGGAAGAAGAGGTCTATATAAGACAACTCGAAGGGTTTATCTTAAGTGCTGGTAAGGAGTTAGTTTGCAAGCGTAAGAGAGCAATGTATGGTCTTAAGCAGGCTTTTCAACAGTGGTATTTGAAGTTTTACAATGTGATTTCTTTATTTGGATTCATTGAAAATATTTCTGATCAATGTATATATCACAACTTCACAAGGTTAGTGGGAGCAAGATCATATTTCTCATCTTATTTGTAGATGATCTTTTGTTTACAACAAATGATTTAGGGTTGTTACATGAAGTGAAACAATTTCTCTCTAGACATTTTGATATGAAAGATATGGGTGATACATCTTATGTCATTGGCATAAAGATTCAAAGATAAACATAAAAGAATTTTAGGTTTACCTCAAGAAGCCTATATTAATAAAGTTCTTGAGAAGTTTAAAATGTAAAATTGTTCACCAAGTGTTGCACCTATTGTGAAAGGTGATAAATTCTGCGTGCTTAGATCAATGTCCCAAAAAATGAACTTGAAAACTGATAGATGCAAAATATTTCTTATACTTTAGCCGTTGGAAGCCTAATGTATGGTTAGGTCTGTACAAGACCTGACATTGCTTTCGCTGTTAGCATGTTAGGAAGATATCAAAGTAATCCAGAAATTATCTATTGGAGAGCTACAAAAAAAGGTCTTAAGGTACCTTCAAGGGATCAAGGACTTCATGCTTACATATAGACGAACCGACAATTTGAAAATTGTTGGATATTCAGATTCAGACTTGGCGGGATGTGTTGATTCTAAGAAGTCAACATCAGGATACATCTTTATGCTTCCTAATGGAGCAGTATCTTGGAAGAGTACAAAAAAATCACTTGGAGCCACTTCTACCATGGAAGCCGAGTTTATTGCTTGTTTTAAGGCTATATCACAAGGTGTTTAGTTAAAAAATTTTATCTTTGGGCTTAAGATTATGGATTGTATTTCTAGGCCATTGAGAATATATTATGACAATTCAGCTACTGTATTTATGGTTAAGAATAATAGAAGTAGTAGTCGAAGTAAGCACATTGATATTAAGTACTTAGCCATTAAAGATCGAGTTAGGTTTAATGAGATACAGATAGAGCATATTAGTACTAAATAGATGATAGCTGATCCTTTGACAAAAGGCATGCCACCAGGATTATTTAAGGATAATGTTACTAATATGAGTTTATGTTCTGTAACGTCACTTATATGACTTATATTATATTATATAACATATTTGGATATGAAATTTTTATTATTGTTTATTTCTCATTTAGTTAGTATATATGCGCATACATGATTGAGAATGACAAATAAAATTCAGTGAAGGACCTAGAATAAGCATTGGGCTTATTCCTACAGAAATACCATATAAAGAGTTTATTCAATTAGGAGATGTTACATTGTAATACATAAAGGGTAATACTCGATTAATGAGAACCTACTGCTATGATTTGTGTAATTTAATTTGTCTTAATTGTTTAAGTATAGTATGTAATTACAGACTATACGTAATAAATGTTAGACCAAGTAAGAGAATGTTAGAATTTTTATTCTAATTGTGATCCAATTTGTTAATATAAAAATTAGTTTGGGTAGTGTTATAATTATTAATTAATTATATTAGTAGTTGGTCTATTTTTTAATAGAAAGAATACGACTGTTTATAAATTTTATAAAGTTTGGGTCTCCAATTTTGATCACACAATAAAAACAAACACATTTTAATTCTATCCAACTCTGTGATTTAAAAATTAAAAATTTTAAATTAAATCAAAGAATTTATTAATAATGACCAAAGGTCATAAATGACTGATTTTATAAAGTATCTAACAACCGTCACTAAACTTTCGTGAAAGAATATCCAAATATTATATAATATAATCTTCATATGAAATCGAACTTCGTAGATATGCCATCTAGAGATTTATTTATATATTTTACTATTTCTCACAAATTATTAATATATAAAAAGCAACTCTTAGACTACGTAAGAGGTTGGCTACAAGAATATCAATTCATATTATTTACACCTTACTTTTTAACTTAAGTTTATGCCCTCTCAAATAATCATGTAAATTTTATAAAAAATTAACACTAAAACATTAAATTATATATATATGTTTCTATCTAAACGATTATACAACATTTACTTACTAACAATCTTTGATTCTACTTTATGTTGTTACCTCATTAATTTTTAAATTTACTATTTTAAAATCATATAATCGCACAAATCTAGGTAAATAATTATATAAAACTTTTTTGCTATACTAACTATATATATTAAAATCAATTGTGATATATTATTTATGTATTAGCACATGTATTATTTCATTTACTTTTAATATATATTTTATATTAATAATTAATTTTAATATATAAATAATATTTTTAAAATTTATTATATTAAATCATTACATCAAAATTAAGCTCATAATATCATAAATACTTATTGAAATCCAAGTAATTTAAACCTAGCTCATGCACAAGTCCTAGGGACGAAAAAATCATTGTTGTGTTCTTATGGTGATGTCAAAAGCCACTGAGAATCCTTTTTCAATCTCTATATAATGATTTCTCTTTCAGCCTCTCCAGCAATTTTCAAGTTGAACATTTTCTTACTTAAAAATAATTAATCATGGCCAAGTTGCCATTATTGTTGCTTATGTGGTGTGTTTCTCTTAACCTCATCATTGAACATAACAATGGAGTTCACTCTTTGGAAGAAAGGATGATGCTCTACCACGTTCAAAGGTTCCGGCGGCAGCCGCACTCACAGCAACAGGGTGGGATTCAGGCATGCATCCTTCCGGACTCAAGTGAGTTTATTAATATAAGAGAAAAAGATAGATAGATCTCTAATTGAGAGAACTGCATTATCCGTCATTAAATTTTTCTAAAATTTTTTTATGTGTCATATTATTATTTCATCAGCTTGGAAACTCTTAACAATGTTCAATCAAACCTACATGCATGCCATTTTGCTTTTAGAATCTTAAAAGGGTAATGCTAGGTAGACAAAAAAAACAGCCAGAATTTGTTTTATTTAGCATTAATTAATTGTCGCAACAATTAATGAATGTTAAATAAGACAAGTTATGGCTGTTTTTAGCTGATTTTCTTTGGTTGCCAAACATTTCCATTATTATATTACCTAATATTACACATACTCAACACAATTTATTATGCGTATTCTAATTAACTTCCTAAAAAATTCATGTCATTTAGTCATAAATATTTATGTAATTTCATCGATGAGTTTAAATTTTTAAAATAAATTAAACAATTTTACGATATTAAAATTTTTATGATTGAATAATGTAGATTTTAATTTTATTTTTTTAAAACACAGTACAATACATAAAAAAATATAAAATTTATGCTTTAAAATAAAAGAAAGTTTTGTTTATAAAAAACATATTAGATATAACTATTATGTATTTTTATTTATTTATTTAAAGTTTTGGAATAAACAATTTAATGATGCATACTATTATGATCTATAAAATATAAAAATCTCAAATAATTTAGATATTATGAAAGCCAATGTACACTTCTGTATGTGAGTATTGTTCTATATTTAATTCTTTTAAACAGAGTATAATAGAGATAATATTCAATTTGGTCCCTGAACTTGCATGCAAGCTTCAATTTAGTTCTTAAAGTTTTAATTGCCTTTATTTAGTTCCCAAACTTTGTGAACATAATTCATGTTAGTCCTTGAAACAATTTTTAACATACAAACGTTAACGGAACACTGTCGTGAACAGCCGGATGTCACACTAAACTTTGTAAAATGACGCCGTTTTAGTTTTGGTACTCAAATAACCCAAAAACAACATTGTAAATGGTGTTTATTAAAATTTTACCTAATAAAATAAGTGATACGATGCTGTTTTTGAGCTATTTAAATGCCAAAACCAAAACTGCATCATTTTACAAGTTTTAAGGTGACATCTGATAATCTATAATAGCGCTCTGTTAACTTTTTATACTAAAAATCGTATCGGAAACTAATACGAGACACGTTTATAAGCTTTGAGGATTAAATAGAGGCAATTAAAATTTCAGAGACTAAATTGAGACTCACGTGTAAGTTCAGAGACCAAATTAAATATTAACCCGAGGATAATATGTATAATATTATAATAAAAAATATTATTTATACACTAAAATTAGTTACTATATATTTGTATAAATACCTATGTAATTTAATTTATTTTTAATATCTATTTTATTCGAATAGTTAATTTTAATGTATACCGAACATGATTGTATTACGAAACTACAGTAATTTTAATCTAAATTCTTTTGATCAGGACGAAAAAACGCGGCGATCATATTAGAAATGAAGGAGCAAGAAAAGTGTCCACCATCACTAGAAGAAATGAAAATTGATTATTGGAAGAAAAGAATGATACTTGATGATCTTCGTGTTCGTTCCATGCAAAACATGTTTGAAAGAATGACGTCATTGTCTAGTAGTAACCAAAACTTGTTATTAGAAGCTTCAATAAAATCCCAAATTCCATTGAATCTTGGTCAAAACTTTGACATATTAAACTATGTAGTGACTTTAGAATTAGGTAACCAAAAAAGAACAATGATAGTTGACACCGGAAGTGACATATCATGGGTCCAATGTGAACCATGTAAATCATGTTACAATCAAAAGGAATCATTGTTCAAACCATCTACCTCTCCTTCATACCAATCAGTTCCTTGCAATTCAAAACCATGTCGATCTCTACAATTTGCAAACCAAAGAATGTGTAAAAGTCCCACAACATGTGACTATGTTGTTAACTATGGTGATGGTTCCATTAGCATTGGTGAACTAGGTAGTGAAAACCTTACCCTAGGAGACATGTCATTGAACAATATTGTGTTTGGTTGTGGTAGGGAAAATAAGGGCATGTTTGGTTATACATCTGGTGTGTTAGGGTTAGGAAGAGGTTCTTTATCATTGGTGTCTCAAGGTAGTGATAATTTTGGAGGAGTGTTCTCTTATTGTTTGCCATCACCAATGGGTGGAGAAACTTCTGGATCTTTGGTTTTTGGTGATGAGCCTTCAGCTTTCAAGAATCTCACTCCCATTGCTTACACCAATATGCTTCAAAACCCTCTCTTACCAAATCATTACATGCTCAATCTCATTGGCATTGAGGTTAGTTGCTACTACTTCTTTTATGCATCAATACTTCAATAAATATTTTCAATAAATATACATAGAGCCAACTTTTATAAATCTAATTTTAATCAATTTTTTTTCTCTTAAAATAATATTATTTTTCATTCACTTTTTTAAATAAAGATGCTTAAAACGTCTTTTTTTTTAAAATAATTTTTAATAATTAAAATTCAATACATATAATCAATTAAACCGTGTTATTTTTGTCAAAATTATATTAGATAAATTGATTTAGCCGAAAAATTGATAAACCAAATCTTGAATCGACTAAATTAATATTCTTTTTTATAAAAAAAATTACTATAATAACTCTATTATAGAAAATGACTAAAATATTTCTATTTTATATATATATTCATTTTGAGAACCCTAAATCCTAACTCTATGATGGCACAGAAATAAAAGAAGGGTTAGAATTTACGATTTTCAAAATAATAATAATAATAATAATAATAATAATAATAATAATAATAATAGTATTTAAGTCATTTTTTATAATAGGGATATTGTAGTTATTTTTTATAAAATAAATATTAATTTAGACCGGTTTAAGGTATAGTTTACCAATTTTTTGACTAAATTAATTTGTCTGATCTAATTTTAACAAAAATAACAGAATTTAATCAATTATATATATTGACTTTTAATTATTAAAAAATATCTTTAAAAAATAAAGTGACTCCCTTAATTACATATACATATTCTAAGTTTTTTTCTCATGATTTTCGTAAAAAACTATCAATGACTTTGGATATTTTTTTTTTAGATTTTTTTTAATTTTGAATATTCTTTTGATATGTGATTTAAAATGTTCATTTGAATGTTATTATGAATTGAAAATAAAATATTAAAAAAATTTACCTGATATTATTATTTGATAAATAGTTAATTTTTAGTTAGATTCTTTTACAAATATTTTCTTAAATTTTATCGTTTATTAATAAATTATAATATCATTTACTATATAAGCATCAAAGTTATAAAAAAAACTTAGGAGATCATATATATTGAATCAATATAAGAATAATCTTGGGAGATCATATATATTGAATTAATATAAATCTAAGTTTTATAAAATGGTTGTATATGCATATATCATGGTCCATATGATCATATTCATATCTAATACTTGTACCCATATTATTGCATTGGTGCAATGATATATATATAGGTTGGTGAAGTAGGTTTTCGCATTGTTGATGGACGCCAAGTTATAATTGATTCAGGAACAGTGATTACAAGGTTGCCTCCATCAATCTACAACGCATTGAAGGGAGGATTCTTGAGACAATTTCAAGGTTACCCTCAAGTTCCTGGGGTTGCAATCCTTGACACATGTTTTGATCTAACCGGGATTCAACAAGTGAAAGTGCCTACCATAAGAATGTACTTTGAGGGTGATAATCTTGCTAAGCTTAACGTGGATCCATCTGGAACATTGATCATGATTGATGAGGGTGATGCTGCTTCAAAATCAAAAGTTTGTCTCCCATTTGCAAGCCTTTCTCATGAACATGAAGTTCCCATAATTGGAAATCTTCAGCAGAGGAATAATAGGGTCATATATGATTCCAAACTATCTAGGGTGGGTTTTGCAAAAGAAGAATGCACTTTTTCTGGCCTCGTATCTTAGCTTACTCGTGAAAATTCAAGTGCAGTTAACTTCATCTGAAATTGATAATTGACCGTGGTTAGATGACAAGTTAGTTAAACTTATCAAATTATTTAACGATTCTTAGTTATCAATTTCACAAAAAATTAACTGCACTTGTATTTTCACCTTAGTTTTATGTTATAAGGAAAATATGTGACAATATTAAGTGTGTTGATTTTAGAGAAAAAAGACAAATTGATCCCTGACATTTTGGTCTGCGGACATTTAAATTCTTGAGGATTTAAAAATACATATAAGTCCCTAACCTCTTCAAAATCTAGACATATCGATCCCTGAGTCTAATTTATCAAATTTCAAAAACTCTTTTATGTGTGCATCCGTATCAACCAAGTCAGTACAATGGAAGTTACGTTTGATTTTTCTGTTAATTCTGACAAACCCAAGTAAACATTAGGGATCGATATATCCAGATTTTGAAAAAGTTAGGGACTTAAATGTATTTTTAAATTTTCGAAGACTTAAATGTCTGCGGATCAAAAGGTCAAAGACCTTTTTGTCCTTTTTTCTTGATTTTATTTCGTGCATTAATTTGATATTATTGGATTATATTTCAGATCTTTTTAAGATGTGAAAGAATTAATATATGTCAAGTTAATTTACAAAAACAAAAATGAGTATAAATAATATGATTTTGCTAAAATTATCATGATTGATCTTCAAAGGAGAACTGTGTTGGCAAATCTTGTGCCTGTCATTCGTGATTTGATCTCTAATAATTGCTTTTGTGTCATATATGTTTAGGAATAAAGCAATGAAAGCTTGATTATTTCGTAGTCTTGACATTAAACAGAACCTTTTTTTGGAATATTCAAAATAATTTTAGAGTAATAGTAAAAATTATATACTAATAGATATTGAATAATATTTAGTTCATTAATCGAAAACGCAAGGTACTCCGTTGCAATTCAGCCCTATCTTATTGTTGTCCTTTACCTAATTTGTTTAGATTTTATTGTGGTAGCTTATTGTGTTGTCCTTTCTTTCCCCATAATATTGTTCCTTGTGTTGAGTGTTTCTCTTAACCTTATTGTTATTGCAAATAACAATGGACTTCAATCTTTGGTGGAAATGTTACAGAAGAGCTAATAATAAGAAGCCAAGGCCTGCACCTTCCTGGAATCAAGTGACTTAATTAATGAGCACTAAAAAACAGAAAACAAAAAACAAAGTTCTGTATTATTAAGTGGCTTTGACAAATTAAAGTATGGATCGTTTGGCTATTACATATTTTTGGTTGAGTATATTGTCCCAATATCATAACTATAGAGAATTTTAGATATATAAAGTAGATTGTAGATATTGAAGTAAAGGCAAAATGTCTCTATTTCAAGATTTTTTTTTCTGTCAATTCAAAATGTCTGATGGCAGCAACAGGGCCAAGCAATTTAAGATTGCTTCTTGTGAGTTGTGAGAAGTGAGAACTCGTTCTAGAAGAATGTCCCATAAACCCATCTAAAAGTACACTGAAACTTAAACAAGAACATAAGTTTTTATGCTTAACATTTTGAATGGCATTATAATAGACTTCATTTAATTCAACAATGATAAAAACATTTTTTCAAGTACACAAGGACAATGGTGATCATGCACAGCCTAATACAGAGTGATAAAGGTTCAGTAGAGTTTCTACTTAGCTGATCATATCACCAAGATGATGATGACAAACTATTACTTAACACCAAACAACATCAATCTCACATATGCTTAAATTCCATGCCAGGAGTTAATTTTCATTTACTTCCATATATCACTATCATTGACATACAACATCTGCACAAAAGCATTGGACAGTATCTGCTGTTAAAATTGAGACTTGTCAAGACTGTCAAAGTAAGGATGATCGAGTGCTGCCTTGGCAGAGATTCTCTCAGCAGGATTATACTTGAGCATTTTCTGCACGACGAAATATCTAGTATAGTCAGTCCTAAGTTTGTACAGAAGATAAGTAAACGTATTATTATAGCCAAATTGAAGGTAACATGAATTCTAGTTATTTCAAATGCTACAATAGATAATACTTCCCAAGCAACACCTTGTGAGCTACTTCAGATAACTTAAAAAACTTTAGATATATTACTATGCAGAGCACTGTTTAACAAAATGCTATTCAAGTCCAGTCCAGACCAGTTCAACCTTTGAACTAATATTAGAACTGCGAGTTTCTACCGCTATTAGAATGTAAAGTGAGAAAGTGAGAAACTAATCATCTTGCACCCTTGCATCAATAACTTCATTGTGTTTAGGCCCTAACATTGTTGCTTTACAGTTATCTGTCCTCACTTTAGAGGATCCTATTCTTAGGAACTCATTAGAATAATGCTTTTTATAGAGGAACACTAACCGTGAGAAGGTCTACTCCATCAGGTCCCAAAGTTGGCACAGTCCTCGCCAAGTTCTGAGGTTCCCACTTTGGGTAGGTATGCCAATCACGAAGCGAAGTAACTCCTGGCCATTGCTCCTCAGTTGGAGTTCCCAAAATCCTGGAAAGAACAAATTTAAAAAAAGTAGTTAGTATGAGAGTGAAAAGGCAGCAGAAAAATTTTCCTTTTTCCAGAAAGCTATCATTCTTTCCACATAGCAAGCAAGATATGGATGAAATTGGCCACATGCTTTTACTAGGAATGAAAGTTATGAGTCAGTAGAATGATTATTGCAAAGTGATAGTCATACTTGAATATGTTAAGAAGCTGTTGGAACTCAGAATCCCCTGGAAACAGAGCTTGCCTTCTCACCATTTCAGCTGCAAAACCAAATTCAGTTGGGCCAAATCAAGTAGTATGAAAAATCAATTATCAATTATAAGTTTATAATAACTGCAAGATTAAACATGATGTTTGAGAGTTGCAAAATCAATTGCAAAAGCAAAAAATAAGTACATTATACAACTATATACTAACCAAAGATGCATCCAACAGACCACATATCAACTCCAGTGGAGTAATGGGTGGTTCCAAGCAAGACCTCAGGAGCTCTATACCAAAGGGTGACAATCTCATGAGTGTAACTCTTGAGAGGGACAGTGAAGGCTCGTCCAAGTCCAAGATCAGCAATCTTGAGAATCCCTTTTTTCTGGTCAAGGAGGAGGTTCTGAGGCTTGAGGTCACGGTGAAGGACACCATGACTATGGCAATGTGCAACACCCTTGCATAGCTGGAAAAGGAAACTCTGGATTAGGGCAGGAGGGAGTGGCCTTGGATTCGAGCCCTTGCGGTGCGAATCAATGAACTTCTTGAGGTCAGTGTCAAGGTACTCAAAGACAAGGTAGAGTAGGGGCTTGGTGGTGGCCGAGGCCGGGGCCGATTTAGGGACCTTGTCGACATGCTCCACGGATAAAAGGCGTACAATGTAGATAGACTGAGACAGCATCTGAAGGAGGGAGACCTCCCTAAGGGCGGTCGGAGGGACGCCTTCCTCATCCATCTCCAACCGTGTCTTCTTCAATGCAACAATTTGTCCAGTGGCCTTCTCTTTTGCCTTGTAGACTTTGCCATATGTTCCTTCCCCAACCTTCTCCAACTTCTCGTACTTGTCCATTCAGAATCTCAATTAATCAATTCCCTTCTCCTACACCAAACATCACACATAAAAAATAATTCCAATTTCAAATTAAATAGTTTTGAACAAGAACAAGATATGTGTATAAAGCAAGAACAAGAACAAGAACATCAACCACCACTGCAGTAGAAAGATTTTGAGGAATTGTGCATATGATAATTACCTAATAAAGAAACACGATAATAGAACTCCACACATATGATGATATGAATATGAATAAGAATGAGAATGAGAATGAAAATGAAGCACAATCGGAAACACAGTATCTACTATTCGAATTCAGATAGATCCATAGGCGGTTAGAACCTACTTGGGAGAGCGAAAGAAGAACAACGGCTACTTGGTGCTGATGACTGATGGGTAGATCTGACTCTCTTGAGTGCCGCGCCCCCTTTTTAATTTTCAAAATTCTGAACCACTTTCTACGCAAATTAAATTAATTAATTGATTGGGTCTCTAATTTGGACTTCTGGTTTGGGCCTGAGTCCATTTCAGTTTGGGCTAACCCATTTCAAGCTTCTTAACTAACCTGGGAACTGTTCTCGCGAATCGAAGCACGGAAATCTCAGCTATCATCGCGGCCGCCAGAGAAGACAGCCATGGATCGGGTTGGGCATAGTAGGTTTGAAATCCGGATTGGGTTAGATATTGGGCTTCTGTTTTGGGTCTGGGCTAGGTTGGTGGCCCGGGTCCCTGACCAAAAAACAAGTGCTCCAATTTGAGAAGCTAAAAACAATTGACATTATGACCAATGAGGTGCGGCCAAAAACAATTGAGTATGCTCATAGATTATTGACCTAGAATTACAAGCATGTGGTAGCTAGCTAGATATACTTAACCTAGTTCAACTAATAATCTTAAGTAGGGACATGACAAATTATTTGAGGAGTTTCAATTAATTAAACTATATTATATATCAAAGTTTGTTTAACAAACTTAAGATATAGTTTGAATTATAGAAAGGTATCTATTTGATGATAGGCTTGGGGTAAGTTTGGATAGATCCATAAGTAAATGTTTTTTTACTTGTTAACTTATAAAAAGTTATAGCATTAATGTTTGGTGCAATTTTTAAAATCAAATTATAACTTTCTAAAAAGCTATTTAAGTGCTTATGAAGAAGTTAAAAAAAATAATTTCTCTTATAATAATTTTTTTATTATTTTTCTTTTAAAATAAATACTTTTAGAACTAAAAACCAAATACAAAATAACTTATTTATAAGCTACTTTTAATATAAAGATTTATTATTTAAGTTCTTTTTTTAAAAAGAACATATCCTTAATAAAATTAAAAGAGAATATGAATATATAAATAGGAATATCACTAACCTCACCCTTTGTCATAGACTCATAGCCACGCTTAAACATGCTTAACATTGCCAAATAACTTTGCTTTGATTTGTAAAGAATATATTATTATTATTAGCTTTTATTTAGAAGCTAATAACATACCAAAAATCATATGGAAAACCAACAAAAGATGCACGCATTGGCCTATGGACTCTTATTCTTGCGGCACAAAAGCTTAGATCTACGTTTTTTTTTTTTTTTGTAGCAATAAAGTTTAAATATAAGATTAGAGTAAAAGGAAAAAAAGTTTGTAATAATACAGAGAAATAATTATTCTTCTGATTAATCATTTTAATTATCTTACCAGCTTTTAGGGAAAAAAAAAAGAAAACATATGTAAAATAAGATAGTAAATGTAATGTATTCACATTTTTATAAATTATAACCAAGGTTCTAAAAATCAGACCGGTCATTGGATCGCTCTAATTATTGGTTTATTGGTTTATTGGTTCAACCAATTCAACCATAATTCAACCGAAAAAATCGTTTAATAATAAACACCTGATTCTATAAAAATTCAACGAATAGAGCAACTGGTTCTAAACACTCTTCTACTGCATTTTTTACTTCAAAAGGGGATCATAAACTAGTTCTATGAATAAACAAACTACAATGATATGTAGTGCCAAAAATAGGCCAATGATGAAATAATAAAGGGTTTCTCTCTTCAATTCTATGTTCAAGCTTGTGGCGGACCAGAATCAAGAGAGTAATAGTGTTGAAATAGTCTTCCTTCAAGTCACCAAAAAAAAAAAAGAAATAGTCTTCCTTCTTAATTCTTATATACCTCAGAATTTTCTACAAAATGAAAATTGCAACACAACAGTGCAACACAGCCTTAAAACAAAAACAAAAACAACACTCAGAAATTATCACCTCTTCCAAACACAGCCTTAAAACAAAACAGAACAACATTCAGAGTTTGAGCATTAATCACAAAAAATAGAGTTCTGAAACAAAACAAAAATAGCAGAACAACATTCAGAGTTTGAACATTGATCACAAAAAATTGATTTCTGAAACAAAACAAACAATCAACAAAACAATGAAAACAGAATTTTTTTCCTTCAGAAGAAGAAAACAATGAAAACATGAAGCATATAATAAATCAATGATCACCAATATCCAGCAATAATCTCAAAGACAACCATAAATACACAACAACAATTTAGCAAATAATCAAGAACAAGACCTAAATAGAAAATCCAACAAATTAAATGGCAGCAACCTAACAATTTAGCAAATTAAAACAACAGCAGCCCAACAATTTAGCAAATTATCAACTTAACAAGTTCAAGAACAGAAAATCACATCAAAAAAAAAAATTAAAGGTAACGGAAGAACAACAGAACAACAACACAAGAACAATTAGCAAATTAACAAGTTCACACTAACAGTTAAAATTTAACAGAAGAACACTAATGCAAGTGGAATCATCATGCTAATATGTTTTCTGCAAAGATGCTATTTGTCCAGCTAAAATTTCCTCATTATTCTAATTTCACATGCAATCAACTTACTAAGTTTCTAAAAGCTAGAAATAATAAAACCAACCAGAAGTATGGTTAAAGCATTTCATCAAACATGTTGAGTGCGGTAAAATTAAAACGAAATAAGAGAATTCAAAGCTTAAGATCAATGTGATAGGGAAGAGAACATAACTATTTTAACTTCAATTCAGTCTATGAAAAAATCCAAACCACTACCAAATCAAATAGTTACTTATTGTAATAGAAATAAGAAGTTGCAGAGTTTGAAGCAGAGTATTGGTGCTGTGTGAGTGTATTGTCTGGTGGCGGGTTTAGGGAACTCACGGCGAAGACAAAAGAGAGCAGTTCGACGGCTAGGTGGAGCGCGCGGGTTGGTCGCAGAGTTTGAAGCAGAGAAACGTGGCTTCCAGACGAACGCGAATGCGAACTCGAACGGTGAACGGCTAGTGAACGCGAACGGTGAACGCCGAAGAACGCGAACGAAGACGACAGCTGAACGAAGAAGCGAACGTGAACGGCAAACAAACGGCGACGGAAGCGCGGCTGAGCAGACAAAGACGACGGACGCCGAGCTCGAGGAAGCATCCGCGATCGGTGACAGCGAACAGGGGTTGAAGACTTGGAGCAAGAGGGAAGCTAGATAGACGGACGGATGGCGAACTTCGAGTGCGACGGACGGCGGCAGTATGCCACTCCTTGCGGCGGTGGTGTAGGCTTACAGTGCTAGGGTTTTTTGGCTGGGTTTGTGTGATTTCTTTCTGAACGAACGAAAGAAAGGGAGAAAGGAGAAAGAAACGAAGGACCTTCCGTTTTTGTGTAAACCGGCCGAGTTCCGGTTCGATATGACCGGCCGATTCTATGCCGGTTTAATGATTTTCCATCGATTTTCTGATCAACGGTTTTATATGTCTGACCGGATTATTAATGTTGTCGGTTCGAAGTTGAACCGATCCGACTCGCCGATCTAATTTGATTTTTCAGAACTATGATTTTAATACACTAACAATATAAAATATTTTACTTAATCTTTCAATCACATTTATTTTTGGAGGCCACTTCGATAAAAACATTAAAAATATCATTTTTTCTTAAAGACGTTTACATGTGTCATGATATTATTGGACATCTTTATTAAATCGGTTAATAATTTATTTTTTAATAAACTATAATAAAATCGGTTTATTATAGCAACAATAATAAATCCAATTGTCCGCATTATGATTATTAGATCCGATTTGATTCGATCGATTACACAATCTAAACCGAATCATGTTTAAATTTTTTTATAAAAAGATAAATATATCCCTGATTTTTGTTTTAAAAAAACAAAAAAAAAAATCCATGATCCAATAAGTTATGTAAATTAGTCAGTTTGACCGGATTTGATAACAATTAGATTTATTGTTATTGTTATAAAAAATCGATTTTATTATAATTTGTTAAGAAATTTAAAAATAACTGATTTTATGCGTCTTTACGGAAGTATCCTCTTTTATTCTTTTAAATAATTATTTAAGTAATCAATATAAAAAATAATTATTTTCATTAACAATATATGATATAATTAAATATACGTATAAAATTATTTTATATTAATAATATATTAAGATCAAATTCTAATTTTAAAAATATGAAAATATACCATAATTCAAATAAATTTAATACAAATAAGAAAAGAACAAATGAGTAAAGATGTAAAACTAACCCAAAATAAATGACATAAGCAAAGTCAAGAAGAAAACACTAGTCAATTAATAAAAGAGAGAAAAAAAAGACGATTAATAAGAATTATAAAAATATCATTCATGTATTAAAATTAGTCACTAAAATTAATTTTTAAATATATTTACATATAAATATATATATAATTTAATTTATATTTTAATATATATTTTATATTAATAATTGACTTTAACGACTGATTTTAATATATACACCGTATAATAGCAGGAATTATTGGAAGATTATGGAGAGAGGGGTTAAAGACGGCCACAATAAAAACGCAGAAATAGTTGCCGTCCAAATGGCGAAATGAACGTTTATGGTAGTACCGTCCATTTCCATTTTAATGGATTTTGGTAGTACCGTCCACCATTTCCCCCATCATCCTTCTTATCAAATCCTTTCATTCACTCAACTACCAACTGCATTAACAGCTCATCCAAATTTCTTATTTAAGTCCCACTATTCATTAATTCACACTTTTATAACAACACTTTTTTATGAATTTCTACCCATCAAACAATTGTTACCATTGCTTTCAACGTAGAAATATTTACTCATCAGTATGTACTTCATAAGGGAATTTAATCATTTATTTACGTAAATATTCAAATCCTATTATATAATAGATAAAAATAATTTAATTATTTCCACCGTCATTAGTACTATCTCTGAGAATGTACTTTTATCTATATAATAATATATATTAAATATCACTGTATAAAAATTAAACTAATTGAGAACTAACTCTTCACATAATATAATAATAGAATTAAAAGTTAGTGAATTTCTTTAAATATATATATATATACTAAAATTTGTTAGATTTCTTCATAAAATCAATAATTTACGTATCTCCAGTCATTGTTTAATTTAGAACTTCCAATTCTTGAATTATAGAGAACCAGATAAAATTAAGGTGTATTTTTTTTTGTTCTTGTGATCAGAATTAGGGAACCAAATTTTATAAAGTTTTTGATGAAAAGTGGTGTTCTTTCCATTAAAGAACAGACCAACTGTCAATATAATAATGAATAATTACAATACTATCCAAATTAATTTCTATATTAATAAATTGGACCACAATTAGAATAAAAATTCTAACAAAATTAACTATTAAAATAAAATATACATTAAAAATGATAGTCTCTTAATTAACCATTATTTGTAAAAAATATTAATCTTGTTCTTCATTTAATTAAAGAGATTAATTTTGTGATAATTAATTAATTAAAAAGCAAGATTATTGATAAAACATTTTGCACGTTTTATAAAAAGTAGAGTAACCCTAATGGAAATGGAAATAGTAATAAGAGTGAAGATATGATAGGACGATTTATTAGACCTACTTTTTTCACTCTCGACCACTATATATATTGTTACTAATTAATGCCATTCTTATTGGATGAGACTTGGTCATATATTCATATATAAATATAATAACTCTCTTCCTCAATTCTATATGCTTGTGCATATTAAGTAGGAACAGAGCCACATTACTGTGCTTAATTCTCTCTCTCTCTCTCTCTTCTCTCATCATTCATTCATTGATGATGGCGAAGAAGAAAACCCTCGTCATCAAGAATAATGATAGTAACAGTAGTTCTTCTTCTTCTGCTGCCACACCATCAAAGAAAGTTGTGAAAAAAAGAACTCGCAAAACCATTCCAAGAGATTCACCTCCTCAACGAAGCTCTGTCTACCGTGGTGTCACTAGGTATATATATAGTGCACCGGGAAGTATCGGTGCACCAGTTGTTTTATCTGTTGATTTCAATTAATATATATTATATATATTTTTTATAATTCAGATCAACTGTTAAAATAACTGGAGCACTAGTACTCCCTGTACTTGAAATGTTTCCAATCTTATATATGTTTATAATTTATTTTTTTTAATGAAAACTTTCAATTCTCTCCCTATATATATCTTAATAACAATCAAACAATATGTCTCTGTGTTTCTGTCTCGACGATTAAGTAATTGTATATGGTGATAGGCATCGATGGACGGGTCGTTATGAAGCTCATTTGTGGGACAAGAATTGTTGGAATGAATCACAGACTAAAAAAGGAAGACAAGGTATGTATGTATTATGTATGTATTTTTTATGATTGTTTTTTTTTTTTTTTCACTAATTATGATGTTATTTTTTGGAATGTGTTGGTTGATGACGGCAATGCTAAACACACAACTGGATGAATTACAGTATATCTAGGTATGATTTTGAGACTTAGCATATATTTATTTTTTAATGTGATAATTTGGTCAAAGTGAGAGTTATTAATAGGAGAATATCGTGAATGTTAATTAATATAATTTGGTTATATCTAAATTGGGGTGGGAAGTTGAAAGGTGGTATAAAGTGGTGGATGATTTTATTGAGGGGTTTGTTATGGTTGGTTAGGAGCATATGATGATGAAGAAGCGGCTGCACGTGCTTATGACTTGGCAGCATTGAAGTATTGGGGCCAAGAAACCATACTCAATTTCCCAGTAATTAATTACTAATTACTTACTAATTTTTATTTGTATTATTCTAATTTCATTTCAAAAGTTTGTTTGATTAATGTGAAATTCATTTGATCTTAGGCATCAAATTATCAAGAGGAGCTCAAGGACATGGAGGGACAGTCTAAAGAAGAATACATTGGATCCTTAAGAAGGTTTAATTAATTACTCTTTTTTTAATTTATTATTATTATTATTTTGAAGCCATTTCTTATGATAATTTCATTGGTGATATGCAGAAAAAGCAGTGGATTCTCAAGAGGAGTCTCAAAATACAGAGGGGTAGCAAGGTACTTCCTCAAGATTCATTGCTTCCATGTTTTAGTGGGATTTTAATTTTTGATTAAGTAATATAATTAACAAAAATGTTATTTGTACACTAAAATTAACTACTAAAATCGGTTATCATATATATTATTTAATTTATTTTTAATGTATATTTTATGTTAGTAGCTGATTTTAGTCTACACATAACATAATTGAATAACTAATGATATAATCATTCAAAAATTAACTTTTTCAAGACACCAACAAAATTAAGGGATACTTTTTTTTTTTTTTGTGTTAAGGGATAATTAATTAATTAATTTATAAATGTGAGCGGGCCTACGGCCCATAAAGAGAAGGGAGCAAACAACACTGAAGGGATACTCTTCAAAAATACTATAAATTGATAAATACTTTAATTTGTATTTAGTGTAAAGAGTTAGGTATTATATTCAAAGGCTGCAATTGATATGCTTTTTTCAGTTGAATTTTAAAATTGTAAATAAATTTAGTGTTAGACATTTATATTGCATAAACTATAAAGTCACTTTTTTTTTACCTTAACCACTTTATTAGTTGAAAAAATAAAATATGATCTTTTATTATTAATTTTATAAGTGAGACAAAACAAAATATTAAAAGATTAGATATTACATTTTATTCTCTCAATTAAAAAAAATTGAAAATATCCATTCGTTTAATATTAATATAATAACTTTATAGTCAATCAAATACTTGTTTGACTTTTTACCTTATTTCAAGATACTTTTTTTTAAGGGTTATTTAAATGTTTTTCTAAAGAAATTTCTATAATTTTAAAATAATATAGCTCAAAATAAACTTTATTACTAACTGAAAAATATAAAATTATTTCAAAATGGAACTAAAAAAGTGACTGAAACTTTTTATAACCAAATGAGTAATTTAAATCATGACTTTGTTTGAATTTGGAAAGTGGCACATATGTATAGGAACACATCAAATGCTAATTTTTTTTTTTTTTTGTTATTTTTTTATGTGATATTGACACACACTAAGCTAAACTATTATGGGTTCCAATTTTCAGCAAAGAAATATGAATAGGGTAGAACTTTTGTCAATGTGTGTTGTCTGAATAGGTTCTTTCAACCTTTGATATCCACAAATTCGGTTATTTAACTATCAATATTAATTGATAATAGGACAATAATTGAAGTTGCATCATGATCCAATTGTAACAGTGTCACATTATTAATTATTTATATGCTATACTTTATAGGGTTAATAGTTAAATTAGTCCCTAAAGGATAAGACATTCTTTAAATTCATTCTTGAAAGATTTTTTCAATCAAATTAGTCCTTCAAAGATTGCGAATTAATCATATTTGTCCTTCAGTCACTCTATAAACAATTTTTTTCAAAGATTGATATTGTAAAACATTAATTGATAACATATATAATACCTGATATGTCTTATTGGATATTGACCAAATATGTTTATGAAAATTTATTAATTTAGTCATTTTTTCCAATTACAAAAATCATATTCCTAACATGATTTAGTGACTAAATTGATAGGTTTTCGTAAACATATTTAGTCATCGTCTAATTGAACATGTTATGTGTCATGTATGCTATCAGTTAACATTTCACATCATCAATCGTTGAAAAAAATTATGAGTGGAATAACTGAAGGACAGATATGACTAATTCGTAATCTTTGAAGGACCAATTTGGTTGAAAAAATATTTCAGAGACGAATTTGATGATTAACCCATACTTTATATATATATTTTGTGAAAATTAAATTAATATTATGTATAAAAATGGTGGTAACTAAAATACTTTGGATTTTGATTATAGACACCACCACAATGGAAGATGGGAAGCTAGAATTGGCAGGGTCTTCGGCAACAAATATCTATATCTTGGAACTTATGGTAATTTTATTTTATTATTTAATGTGATCTAATTGTATTTTAAGGTGCATGCACATGGAAATTAATGCTATGCCCTTTTCATTATTGAAATATTCTATTATTATAATTTATAAACATCATAATAATAAATTTTTCATTGAAATATGGCAGACAAATAAGTTGAACTAACCGGGAAAAAAAGCAGAACCAAACAATCTATATAAAGTGACAAATTAATATTGTAAACTAAAACTAGTAGACTATATCAAAATTCAAAATTATTAATGGCAATAACATGGAGTAGATAATATGAATATGGGTTTTCTTTTTGGGAGAGAATGAATATGGTTTATTTTTAATTTTTGTACTAATATTTTGCTATTCTATTTTAGTTAAAAAATTATGGAGTAAATTACTAAAATAATACTTGAAACTTCACATGCTGACAAAAATAACCTAAAAATTGTTAACGACAAATTAGTCTTTGAAAAATTTAAACAAAAAGAACCAAATATTAAATATATATTTTTTAAAAATACTTTAAAGATTAGATTTTGATACAATTTTTTGCAAGTATTATTAAAAAAATAAAAATTTTTCATGTTTTAAAATTTAATAATTGTATGCTAAATGAATTTTTTTTTTATTGTGTATGACCAAATTATTTTGAAAAATAAAAAGAATAATCTAGAGAATAACTTTTTTTCTGAATTTTTTGTACATCTTTTAAATATTTATTCAAATATCGTCGTAAAAATTTTGATCAAATTAATAAGTAGTTTGATAAATAAATAAAAATTTTTTTTGTCACTTATAAAAAATATCATATTTATTGATTATTTTTATCACATTTTAAAATCATTTAAGAATTTTTTTTGTTGATAATATCTTTTAATTTTTTTATTTTTTTTTTGCTCAAAGCTTGAATTTTTTGGATATGAAATTGATAATTAACTCAAAAATGATGGGATATATTTAATAATATATTTCCATATCTATTAAAGCATGCAACAAAAAGTATATGTCACCCTAAAAACAAAGGATGGATGAACAATTAAATATACAGTACTTGTTTTTAATTAGGATAAACAAATGGAACAAACTACTTAAGAGATTTAATACTAATTAGGTCACTTAATAGGCTATGTACTCTATGCCTGAAATTTTGGAAATCCATTTGACTATTCCTTCCAAATTCCAATCCCTACCTGAAAGTACCTACTCACTTCATTTAACTATATAGGGTCCCACATATCAAAGCAAATAGTACAATTAGAAAATTCAAAAACATGAATCATCAAATCTTGTTGGTTGGGATGTAGATCACCAAACTTCAACTGCTTAGTAAAGCCATTTAATTTTACATACATGATGACATCATTCTCTCTTAGTGTTATATGTGGTTTGGAGATTGATTTTAATACACCAAACATTACTTTAAACATTGATATTTTTATCTAATTAAAGTCATTCTTTGGTATAATTATTAGGTAATATATGACAAAGATAAACTAGTTTCTTGACAATACATGGTTGACCATCTATGCTATTTTATGAATTTAATTTTATAAATTTATAATATAAAATAAGTTTAATTATTCTGTTGGTCCTATAGTTTTGTAAAATTTTTAATTAGGTTCCTATACTTTTTTTCTTTTTAATTGGGTCTTTGCACTAATTTTTTTGGGTAAAGTATATTTTTTGTCTCTGAAGTTTGACAAAAATTTCAAAAATACCCCTAAGTTTTATTTTGTTTCAATTTTGTCCTAAAAGTTTTCAATTTGCATCAAATATACCCTTGACGGCTAATTTTTCAAAAAATTTAAGACCAATTCAACAACAATTTCATAAGAACAACCCTCAACATAAGCAAATCAAGCATAATTTTCATGTATTATTGTTAGATTGGTCTTAAATTTTTTGAAAATTTACCCGTCGAGAGTATATTTGATGCAAATCGGAAACTTTTGGAACAAAATTGAAACAAAATAAAACTTAAGAGTATTTTTGAAACTTTTACTAAACTTCAAGGATAAAAAGTATATTTTACCCTTTTTTTTTCAATTAAATCCCTCTTTGTAGTAATTGTCTTAATTGTATAGGAACCCAACTAAAAAAAATTGGTGCAGGGACTTAAATAAAAGAAAAAAAATTTGTAGAGACTCAATTGAAAAAAAATT
The DNA here is from genome assembly GCF_003086295.3 of Arachis hypogaea. Taxonomy (NCBI): domain Eukaryota; kingdom Viridiplantae; phylum Streptophyta; class Magnoliopsida; order Fabales; family Fabaceae; genus Arachis; species Arachis hypogaea. The sequence continues at coordinate 1,174,443 of NC_092054.1, read as the reverse complement.
AGTGCAGACCTAATTGAAAATTTTGCAAAACTATAAAGACGAATAGAGTAATTAAACCTATAAAATATTTTATAAAGCAATTAATGTGTTTTCAAATGTTATGTTTTGAAACAGCTACACAAGAGGAAGCTGCAATGGCATATGACATGGCTGCCATAGAATATCGTGGACTTAATGCTGTTACAAACTTTGATCTTAGCCATTACATCAATTGGCTACGTCCTAAACTCCAAGAAATTCAGAAAAACCCTAGCCAAAATAATCAAGAACAATCGTCTAGTGGTTCCGAACTCGATAATAATCAATTAGTATTTGGTTATGATCAGGCCGGTTTAACCACCAGCGAAACTGGGTCTGAAGACTCGACCCAGTTTAAAACTGGTGGTGAAACCGTGCCAACTTCGGCACTCGAGATCCTCTTAAAATCGTCGAAATTAAAAGAAATGTTAGTACGAAATTCGGTTGACGAAGATAATCTTCACTCTCAAACATCTTCGGAATCAAACCCTACTCCTCGGCGCACATTTCCGGAAGACATTCAAACGTTCTTTGAGAGCCATGATTCCAATCTCTACACTGAAAATGATGACATTATATTTGGCGAATTGGGCTCAATTTCAGCACCATTTTTTCAGTATGAGCTTGATGCTTGATTTGAAGGGGAAAAAAAAAATACTTAATTAGCATGATTCTTTGTTCATCGAAGCAAAGAGGATGATGCTAAGGAACTCAAGAAATTGAAGGGGCCTAGATCAACAGTTTAATTATATCATCGTCATAGATTCTTTAAATTGAATTACTTTACTTTTTCTTTTCTTTTTTTTTCCAAACAAACATATGACAAATAGGAGAGTTTGCAGATTGTATTTGGTGAAATATGGTAATTATTTCTCGGTGGAAATTCAGGTGCAGTCCACTTTACGTGAAGTTGATACGTGAAAGCCGTTAGATGATTTGACTGATTTGACTAAATTTTTATCTAACGTCTCTCAGATATCAACTTCACGTGAAGTCGACTTCACCTGAGTTTTCACCTTATTTCTTACAATTGTTGTGATCTAACAATGCAAGAAGGTACGTAAGTGCTTGACTAATTTTAACATGTTTTTTTTAATTTGTTTATTTTCTCTATATATTCTCTATTACTGCTTTTTTTGTATTTATTTATTTATTTTATTTTATTCTTATTATTATTATTATTCAAAATATAAACTGGTCATTATCCCCTAACAAACGATGTGATTTATGTTAACAAGAAAAAAAAAAGTCAAAAACAAAAAGGTCATCTATACATACATTCAATTTCATGCATATAGTTATATATCTTGATCGGCCCAAAAGGCATGTTAGCATTTTTTGATGCAGAATATTTTTTGTGGGGTTACAAAATAAATATGAGGCACCGTCATTCTTATGAAAAAAGAAACAAGAGATTAAAATGAACATAATCCCAATTTCCATCATAAAAACACCATTATTACCCCAACTACTCACCATAGGGGGAAGTTAGTTGTTGGGAGTTGGAAGGGAGGTGCTATGCTATAAAAATAAAAAATAAAAAAAAAATTTGTTGGCGTTTATGAGATTTATGATTTTTATTATTTTAGTTCTTCAAATTCAAGATTTATTATATTGATATTTGAGATTTATTTTTAGAGTTTCAGATATCATATTTATTTTTTAACCTTTTTTAGTTTTAAGTAAACCAACAAAATGTCAAACTAACTCTAACTTGTCACATTAGATTTAAGGTTAAACGATGTTTGTTCGTTTTGGTACTTAAATAAGATAAAAAATGATGTCGTTTTAGAGAATGAGAAAAAATAAAAGTTTGCACATCATATGAATTTTTTTTTGTTTTTTTGTTTTGTCTTATTTAAGTGTCAAAATAAAACGATGCTGTTTAGTCTTATATCTAAGATGATAAGTCAAAACTAGTTTAATATTTTGTTTGCTGACCCAATATTTAAAAAGGTCCAAATACTAATATAATCATATCTAAATTTTAAAAATTAGTATAATAAATTTTATATTTAAAAAATTAAAATGATAAAAATTATGAATTTAAAAGACTACTTTAAAAATAAAAAAAGGGTTATTATTTAAATTTGAGAGTTCAAAGAAGCTAGAGAATATAACTTTCAAAAACTTTGGCCTAATACATAAAAAAAGAGTAATTGATGAAAAAATTAGGTCACTTATTTGAAAAATAAAAAATTGGTTTAAAAGAATTTTTGACGGTCATTTTTTTAAAAGAATTGGTTTAAAAGATTAGGTCAATAATTTTTAAAAGAATGTCTAAAGATATTTTTTGTTAATTTTTTTTTTCTTTTCATGATTATTAACTATTGAGGGAGGATACTTTAACAATTTGACACTTATATATTGATTGCCAAATATATTTTATAAAATCAATTATTTTTAGTACATCTTTTTTCATATACTATATTATAGGCGAAAATATGATTTGAGTAAAGTAGGAGAGTGTAACGCTCATTAAAAAAAGACATGTTATTAAGGATGAGCCACCACATCATTATGCCATCTTTTCCCTTGATATACATTCTGTACATGAATGAAATTCAATTAGATTTTTAATATCTTAAACTAATTAATTTTGATTTAAATAGTTCGATGAGTAATTTACTAGTTAAACTCCCAACTTAATAATCTGATACCTTATATCAAATTGATTTCTTAATCAATTCTGATAATTATGATTGTGATTATTGTTGTTATAGTGGTGAAGAGTTCTTGAGATAAAAAAGAGAAAGTTAGAAGGATTTTTAAATCATTAACTAGTGTTGGTATAAAAAAAATAGATTTTTTGATTAGGGATGTTTTGACTCTCAATAATTTCGATTACAAGAATCAAACATGGGTGAGTTAATATCGGAGAAAAATGGTACAAGAAGTATCGAAATCGAAAGTAAGATAGTGGACAACATACTTTATGACAAGTCTATTTTTATGACCTATAAATAGTAAAAAATGTGGAAGAGTTCGAGGACTTCAATCAATTAGAACACTAAATCATCACATAAACTCATAAAATTTTCAATCTCCGCAACGCAACAGAAAAACATATAGTACAAGTGCATGTCAGTGTTAGAAGTCAATTTTTAAGAGTTAATATTCAAAATCGTCCTTGAAAAATATCTCGATCTCCATTTTAGTCCCTGAAAGATAAACTTAATCAAAATAATCCCCAAAAGATATCCGAGTTAATCACGTTCATCCTTCCGTCATCTCCCTCGATGAGTTAGCTAACGTCTGCTGACGTGTGACGTTAACTGCCACCGTGACAGACGCCTACGTGGGTCCTACTATTGCTGACAAGGTAGTTGTGAAAACCGTTCAAATCAGTCCCTTAGTGTTTGAACCCTAATCCTAAATTCGACGATAAATACGTCGCGTTCAACAATCAGGGGGCCATATGCTTGGGTAGACCTTGAAATTGCTGGTTTGCGGCGAGGATGGAGGCAGGAAACGGAGGTCGTGGTGGTGATGTGTCGTTTCTGTCGAATGGCAGTAATAGTTCCAGCGTTTCAATGCGAACTAGGAGGAAAACTCATGAGGAATCATGTTTCTGTGGGTTTAAGGCTGTGATAACAAAAATCTGGGATAGCAAATAATCCAAATAGACTATTTCATGCATGTCCAAGGTACCGGGTGAGTGTTGTGAAAAAAGTTAAAGGTTTTTCATCTTGTTTTGTGTTGTTGGATTTTTTTCAATTTTTTGTTTTCTGATTTTTGAATTTGCAAAAGGGCGGTCACTGCAATTACTTTAAGTGAGTCGACGATAATGACTATGAAGGGGTGGCCGAAGGTGGAACAAAGAAAGATTATGGGACTGATTTGCAGGTTGAAAGTGACTATGATGAATGGAGGTTGAAGGTGGCATGGAGATTGGACAACTTGGAAGCTGAAGTTAAAGCATTGAAACTGCTAATAATTTTCATGTTTGTGCTAGTTGTCATTAATGTGATCCTTTGTTGTTTGTTATGTAGTTCCGAGTAAACCAAATTCTGTTAATATGTCATGGTGTAATGAATTGAATGCCTTGAATGAGAATAGATGTTTGCATTTGGTTTTTTAAGATTAAGACCAAACAAACCATCAAATGTTCCAAATTAATCGGAATCACTGTTACAGTAAGATGTATTAAGCCATGAACATAATCAGTAGTTAAAGTACTGTTAAACATTGTGTTGTCATAGAAGGCTAAATGTCACATTGTCTTAAAGATAAATACCACAACAAATTCATAAGGTTTTACATGAGGATACAAACCTAAAAAAAAGGCTAGATTAAAATAAAAGGACAAAATACAACTTTTAATTTTGATAGTATATTTAAAAAATGTGGACAACATACTTTATGGTAAGTAAGATAGTAGACAACATACTTTATGACAAGTCTATTTTTATGACCTATAAATAGTAAAAAATGTGGAAGAATTCGAGGACTTCAATCAATTAGAACACTAGATGACTAGATCATTACATAAACTCATAAAATTTTAAGTCTCTACAACACAACAGAAGAACATAGAGTGCAAGTGCATGTGAGTGTTAAAAATCAATTTTTAACTTGTTTTCTTTTGCTTATTTGATTTATTGTCATTTATTTTCTTATTACTTTGCTTTAATCAATATTTTACCCTTTCATTGTTTTCTTTATTTAATTGTTTATTTTCTTATTATTCTATTACTAATAATTTTGATATAAAATTGCTTTGACATTGTAATTAAGTAATTTTTTAGTTAAGTTTATTCTTTTTCAGACGAGTCATACCTGCTTTTTGATATTTGAGATCTTGATACAAATTTATTTTAACATTACTTGTCGAAATTGACCAAAAAATAAGTGAAACAACTAGTTTATTGACGAAGTTAATAAAATCTAGTTAATGATTTGAGTTTAGAGTATAATTAATATAATGGAAATGACAGTTTTTTTTTTAGGGTATCTCTAATCTAATAAATTAATGACTAATTCGTCACGAATTAGAACTTTATTTAAGAGTTTGTCGTTGACTAACATATTGCTGCATGTAAAATGTGAAATTTAAATAATTAATATTTACTTAAACAAACTAATAAATTAATCACTAGACTAATCCAACTTGATTTAAATAATAGTTTATTGATGTCAAAATATTTAGTATTTAGTAATGTAATATGATTTAAATAATAAAAATTTAAAACACGTGAGAAACGGAAAAAGAGCACTTTTTTTTTTCTTGTAGAGCATAAAAGTATAAAAGGAAAAGTCTAAAATAAAAGTGGCTGGAGGATATGGGTTCCCAAAAAGGAGTGGCTTATGATATTTATAGCCTTTGCTGCTTCGCTGCCATTACGTTGACAACACACCAACAAAACTATAATTACACCACCACCACATATTTTGAGGCATTTTTTTTGTTATTTTTTCTTTTCAGTAAAAAAAAAATGATTGTAAAAAAGAGATTAATTTGAATATAATGTGTTATATGAATTTAATTAGTTTGGATTTTATGTTGTCCCCTTGTTAATTCCAGTGAACAATTTCAAATTTTAAATTATAAGTACTAAATTTTAAATTATAAATATTAAATTTTATATTATAAATTAGTTTTATTTTAGTTCACTCTTAAATGTTCTTTTTTTACTTGAGTGAATTTAATTTATTTGGATTTTATATTGTCTTGCTATTGATTAAATTCTAAATTTTAAATTATATATTTTATATTCTAAATTAGTTTTACTCTGTTTATTTTCAAATATTGTTTTTATTTGAGTTTTAGATGTTTTTGTTGGAGTTAAATCTCAATTTGGCCCTGAAATTTAGTCCGATACTCAGAATGACCCTCACAATTTCGTTGGCCTCAATTAGACCCCCCAAATTTGTAATTATGGCTCTGGCTTGTCTCCTGCGATCATCTTCGTCAGTAGAATGCTGATTTGATACAATTACATTATGGTGGACACTACTTAAACGACGCCGCATTGGTTTTGCGTTCAAATCCTTTAGAAACCACGTCGTTTCAGTTTTTTGTCGGTTAAAACTCTCTTTCTTTCCGCTAGGACGATCATAAGTTGCAAAATATCAAGAAAACCCTTACACTGTATGGTTTTCAAAGGGTTTGAGCGCGAAACTAATGCGCCGTCGTTTAAGTAGTGTCCACCATGTCATGCACTTGCGCTAGATCAGCATTCCGGTGACGGAGATGATCGCAGTGGTAAGTTGGAGCCACAATTATAAATTTGAGGGTTCTAATTGAGGCCAACAAATTTGTGGAGATCATTCTGAGCATCTGACCAAATTTCAGGGGCCAAATTGAGATTTAACTCTAATTTCTAGTTTTAAATAACTTTTTTAATATAATATTCAATCATTGGCTAAATAGTGTTGGCTCTTAATACTTTAAGTTTTTTTAAATATATGTGTAAAATATTTATGTAAACAGCATACCCATCAAAATTAAATCTTCATATATTTTGATGATTGTGATTTAAATTGACTTTACATGCATGGTATATATATAATGTTATTACAACTAACCTTTGATGGTAACAAGTTTGTCGTTTAAATATAAAATACATTTATTTTGTCTGTAAATTGAGGCAATAGAAAAAGAAACATGCATCCAATGCAAATGCAATTTGAGAATGGAGACGAATCGTCTACTATTATGACTGACATTTTTTTAATCAAATTCTAGCTTCTTCTTTTCTTATTTACTTTGATATATTTTATTTTTTATTATTGAACTTTGCCATATTTTATTCAATAATCTATAAATATATAACAAAAATATATGTACATATCGAAAATCAACCTTTTTATACTTATATATATATGTGTGTTACTTTATAATTTTTTAATATATATTTCGTATTTTAATGTATATTTTATATAAATAATTAATTATTTAATGATTAATTTTTAATTAATTTACATGACATAATTTAATATATAATATCTTCTTTCACATATAGAAAAATATAATATATAAACAATAATGTGTACATATTATAAATTTGCAAATCGAATTGAATTTGCTAGGTCAATCAGATTAATCGAAAATCGATCATCAAATTGATCAATTAATTCGGTTTAGTAAAATGTTTAATTGACAACAAATTAATTAAAAAAAATAAAAATATTGATTAATTAGTGTAATTGTTTAGCCATCAATCAGTTTAAATAATATAATACAAAAAATAATATATTTTATATATTAATATATTATTTTATTATATTTAATTTAATTTTAATTAAACTTCAATTAAACTTTTGAATTTTTAATTTTATCAATAATGATCGGTTCAGTTTTTATAACATTGATACATTATATATAATAAGATCAATTTTTTTTAGCTCTCAAGCAGAACAAATTATCAAAATCTAATTTATTCTATTTTTTATTCAAAAAATTTAAAAAATATATATAATTATAAAAATTAATAAAAATAATAAAAAAAAAAAAAATAAATTGTGTTTTTTATTAAATTTTTATAATTTTTTATTAGAATTAACATAAAATACACTAATTTAATATATTTGAATATAATATTTTTATTCATATCTCATTTGTTAAATATTATTTTGTATTTTTATACTCCTATCTCAACGTCCCGCAGTCATATATTAGAACTGAATTGAGTGATTTATTAAAAAGAAAATCATCATTGTCAAATGAAAAAGTAAGAAAAAGTAGGGTGTGCATGGTCCGACCCGCCCCAAACATTTTAGGGGCTATTTTTGTGTGATTGCATCAGGTCTAGGGCCGGATAAGGGTCTAAAAAATAGACCGGTCATTATTTCGGGTCGGGTCCGGATCATGGCTCAGGTCACCCGAAATCGGTCCGGTGACCCGGTCATCATACACAATTAATATTTTGTGTTATTAGTGATGGATGATGGCTATTCTTATGTGAAATTTAAGTATTATAAATCTTAATATTCTGTGTTATTAGTTATTATAAGATTATAAGTTAATATTTTACACTTTTATGTTTAAAATGCATAAAATTTTAGACTAATGGATAATATTGTGTTATTTATATTGATTTAAATATTTGGTGTGATTGGACAATATTAGTATTGATTATGGTTATACTTTAGTTTTAGAAAATAGTTGGTTCTTGTTATATTTTTCTAAGTGAATTTTACCATGTCAAATAATGGTTGGAGTCTTGGAAATTTGGATATTTTCACATGCTAGCTTATAAGAAGGTATCAAGGTAATGTAATGTTAATGGTTCGGTTCTTACCTAGTTTTTACCCGGTATAATTGTGGCCCGAAAATGTATAGATTTCATCGAGTTTAGGGCCGAATTTGGGTCTAATAAATAGACCCGGTATATATTTCGAGTCGAATTTGAGTCACATCAAACCCGATTTCACCCGACTCATGCACACCCATAAAAAAAAGAATATGTGATAGGCATTGCCTATAATTTCATCCTTAGATAGAAATATATAGGGTTAGTTTTTGTGCCGTACAATATGTGATAACCATGCAAATTCGAATTTTTCATCCTTATATATTACGTAGTGGACTAAACTTCTTCACTAGCTCCTTATTAGTGTGTTCCAGCTTCATTGGATTGACGAGTAGTGAAAATGAAAAATAGAGAATCACTATCACTATTAATGACAACCAATAATGGTGCAAAAAAAACTAAGGTTTGTGAAGATGGAACCTCCCCCGTAAAGGATCGGAGCATAGTGATTTCTGGATGATGGAACCTCCACTACTGTGAAAGACAAGTTCTATCTCTCATACTTTGTAAGTATTTGAAGAATAGTGTTGGAAACATTTTAAGTCCACTGGGAGTATCGGTGCTCCAATTATTTTAACCGTTGATCTGAATTATAAAAAATATATATAATATAGAGGAATGCTAGGGGGTCAGTAATTTTGGTATTTTGTAACCATCAGTGTTTTTAATAGTGTGAGATTATATCTAATGGTAGAAGATTACTCACTTTTGTTTTGATGGTTAAGTGCTGGCCAGAAAACACAAAAATTGCTGGCTCCCTAAACTTTTTCTATAATATATATTAATTGAAATCAACGGTTAAAATAACTGGTGCACCAGTACTCCCCGATGCACTTGAAATGTTTCCAATAGTGTTTATTATTAAACAAGAGTTATTATTAGGATGTTAAAATATGGGCCACATTATAATTTTGTGGTAATAATAAAATATGTGTTAATTATATGTGTATGAGAATTGACAAGGTAGGTATTTGAAAAGTAAGCTTCTTAGGATATTTGTCAAAATTAAAATTTTTAAAAATATTAATTTCTTTTTAGTACAATGTATTTTTTATGAAAAAAACTTAGATGACTAATACTTTGTAAGGATTATTCTATTTTATGTTATTTTTTCTTATATTGGCTACAAAATTTGGTCATGTGACATACTCTTTATGAAACTCTCTACTATATGTACAATTTATTCATTTTATTAATAGTAATAATAAGATAATTAGGTTTCTTAAAAATTTTGTAAAAGACTTATATTATATAATATAGATCTTTAAGGAAAATAAAATACCAAGTAAATATCCATGAAAATATTTTGTAATACTTATAGATTTCTAAAGACAAAAAAGTCCATGAAAAATCGCAAAACTTATAGTTTTGGAAGAATGGGATGGAAGACTGAGAATGATGAATTTTATATTACGTTGTAATTTTTTAAAGACATATAAGGGTTTGTTTGGGTGAGTTTCTAAAAAAAGATTTTTTTTGAGTCATCTTTTTTCAAAAGATCTTATGGAAAAATAAAAGTAATTTTATGTTTGGATATCTCATGCAAAAAGACCATTTTATCTATCAATTATGTTTGGGTATAACAATATAAAAGTACTTTTTTGTTTATTTATTACATAAAAAATATTTTTTTAAGAAAAAAAGATATTTTAAAAAAAGATATAAATTACAGCTTCTCAAAAATTTTTTTTTTTATTTTTCTAGTTCTTTTACTTTTACTACTAAAAATTTGTCAAACACACTAAAAAATAAAAAAAAATATTTTTCATTGAAAAAAGATTTTTTTTAACAGAATAATGGGCGCCCAAACAAACGTTAAGTGTTGCAATTTATATGATTATGGAAGATTGAGAATAATATGTTCGGTATAACATTGCAAATTTGCAATACTTGTGCTAATTAAGTAGTCAACTGACTCAACTCATTAGTTTATTTAAAATAAATGTTTGTGGTTTAGATATTATTGTAAATAATTTTAAAAATTATAATTATTTAAAAAAATTATAAATTCCCTAAAAGTTTTCACAAACCTATCTATCTTATTACACTAGTCACAAAAAAAATCTATCTTATTACACTTTTATTTATTTGTCCAAAAGTAAATAACACAAATTGAAAAAAAAAAGTCGACGACAAAAATTATCTTTGTATAAAATTATACTATTTCGTTTTTATTCTTTAATATCTAATATTTTTTTGGTTTGAGCGTTATTCTCATTCTCCAATGAGTATCGAATTCAAGTAGAGGTGAACGCGGATCGAATTGAATCGGATATGGACAAAATTTTGATCCAATTCGCACTAAAATTATCGGATCGGATTGGATTTAATATCTGTAACTTTTAAGTTTGGATTCGATCTGATATATCCGCAAAATACATAAATATTTTAAAAACTTATTTTTATTTAAAAGTATCAATGAAACACTATTTTTCTACTCTTTTAAACATATTTACTCTTAAAATATTATTAAACATACTTTTTTAAATAATAAAAATAAAATAATACAACATATATGATCATTATTAATTGAAATAAAACATAAAAAGAATATTTACTTATTTTTTTATTTATTTTTTGTGGATCTGTCGATATGCAGATACCTACATGAAATCCGCAATCTGATCCAACAACCTTGCAGATCAGATCTGATAACCTTGCGGATCGGATTGATGTTGGCAATTTTCGGATCGGATCCAAATAAATACCGCGGATATGCGAATCGAATCCGATTAATGAACACCCCTAAATTCGAGAGAGATGGTTAAAACTTAAGAGATACAAATCCTAGTTCATTTGTGTCGATTTGTATTGGTATTCTTTGATATCTAATATAAAATATTAATAAATACATAACATTTAACAATACTTAAAAAATATTTTCCAATTACTAACTAATAGGGTTGGAAGTAAGACGAGTTGAGTCGAGCTAGATCAAATTCAAGCTCGACTCACGAAAATTAAGGTTATCTCACGGCTCGACTCATTAACAATTGAGCCTATTTCGTAAGCTCAAACTTGGCTCAACAAAAGCTCACGAGTTGGCTCAAATAATAGGAACATAGTTTATAATTCTATATCAATAAATTATAACTTATATATATTAAAAAATATTAAAAAATAAATTTAATATATTATCTATCTATTAATTATAAATTTTTTATTTATGTCCTATATCAAAATTATATATAAAAAATGACTATAAAATTTTAAACTATTAAAAACATTAATATATATGTAAAATTATATATTACTATTATATATAATCAAGACCGTTCACGAGCTAATGAGCTGAACTTATCCAAACTCAAGCTCGTCTCATTTAATTCATGAGTTCAAATCTAAGTCAAGTTCGGCTCACCAACTCACAAGTTCAGCTTATCAAACTATTAATGAGTCGAGTTCGAATTGGCTCATAAGCTGACATGACTCACTTCTTCAAGTCCTACTAACTAAGCCCTTTTATTAATCACTAAATTTCCTAAAAATAAAAATAAATTATTCTCTCATCCGTAGCTTCAACAACTAAATAAATGAAATATATAAGTAATATATAAAAATATTTGTAAGTGTCTGGCTCCTAAATCATAATAGTGACAAATGGAACTCTCTATTCCTCTCAAAACCAAACAAAACAAAACACTTTTACAGCGACTACTACTCTTTTCTGCTATGACTAGAATATATAAATCACACAACAATAAGAATAATAATAATAATTAATCAAATAAAAAAAAATATATATATATATATATATATATATATATATATAATCATAAGAATCTTAATTGTTTACTAGAGAGTTAAGTAGTTAATAGCTTTTAGCTTTTAGCTATGGCCACTTCACGCTCTTTCTCCGCTCTCACCCATCCACTTTCTTCCTTCACTTCAAAACCATCAACACCCTTCAGATTCAGAATCTGCGCCACCATGGCATCTCGGATTCCCGCCACCACCACCATCACAAAGGTGGCTCCGGCCGTTATAGTGGGCGGAGGAAGGGTCGGCAGGGCCTTGCTGGACATGGGCACCGGCCAAGACATCCTCGTACGGAGAGGGGAATCTGTCCCTTTCGACTTCCAAGGACCCATTTTGGTCTGCACTAGGAACGATGACCTTGAAGCTGTTCTTCAATCCACTCCTCCTTCTAGATGGAACGGTAAAGTTTTATCCTTTCAGTCTTTCACGCTTCACCATTTGGTTATTTGAGGTACATTGAAATTGGACATTGATATGCACACCAAGTGTTTGATGATTGTAGCAATGCAGAAGCTTTGTGTCCCTGTTTTTATAGATGCACACCAACTATTTGTATTATGTTCCAGCTACTAAACGCACCCTTGAAGTCTAACTTTTTGTTATGTATTAAGGATGTTACTTTTCCTATTTTATTTTCTTTCGCAATGTTGGTTTTTTTTGCTTGCTTGCTTGTGCTTTGATGATGGTTTTCATCATGTGGATTGATGGGTTGATGATGGTGGAGCAGATTTGGTGTTTTTCCAGAATGGGATGATTGAGCCATGGCTTGAGAGCAAAGGGTTGAGTGATGCTAACCAGGTGTTGGCTTATTTTGCTATTTCAAAGCTTGGAGAGACGCCGATTGATGGCAAGACCGATACCAACCCCGAAGGATTGACAGCTGCATATGGCAAGTGGGCTCCTGCCGTAGCTGAAAGGTTACATGCTGGAGGCCTCTCTTGCATGGTATTCATCATGAGTTTAAGTTTGAGGCGTCTCTTGTTCAATTATCATGTATTATATTATAATTTTGGTTGGGTTAAGCTTTTTTTTCTCCCGCTAACTTTGGTTGGTTGGTTGGTTTTCTTAAAGATTGAAATTAAAACGAAATATTTGCACATTTGATAGTGTGATGAAATATCAGATGCTGATCTTTGTCTCAAAAGCCAGGTTCTTGGCAAGGAAGCATTTGAGAAACAGATGTTAGAGAAGCTAATATGGATTTGCTCGGTCATGCTTGTTGGAGCACGTCATGGTGGCGTTTCTGTAGGTGTCGTGGAGAAGGAATTCCGCTCTGAAGTAAGTTATTTATTTATTTATGATATCTTTTAACCAAAGATAATAAAGGGCAGGGGATGAGAATGGAACACAGGATCTTAGGCTCTGAAGTAAGTTTTGCAATTGATATTTTCTCAAACTTTTTTCTAATTAATTTAATCATTAAAGCTGTCTTGATTATGAATTTTGAGAGTCTTAGCACATGTCATGTGTAGAATAAAATTGTGTAGTTGTTCATCAGAATCAGCTAGTTGGTGATTGCAATCAGTGTAAATTGTAAAAAAAGAAAGAAAGAGAAATAGATTTATGATTTTGGGTTTGTCGTGGAGTCTAAGAGTCTGTGTCCATAATGGATTTGCTGATGCCGAACAGCATGCTACTTTGCACCATCATATGAAATTCTAGAGCTACAAATAAATATGCATAAGAACTGTGTTTTTAGATTTACCTAAAAATTGTGGCATAAAAGGCAGGCCACGTTCCCACACAAATAAAACAAGAGTAGTAAAAAAAAAAATAGTGAATATTTTGAGCTAATATGTATGATGTATTGAACTGAAAAAGTATACAATCAGCACTGACTTTGATATCTACACTTTCAGTTTTCTAGCCTTGTAGCAGAATTAGCATCAGCTGCAGCAAATGAAAAAGGATTAACATTTGAAGAAGCCATGGAAGACCGCTTATGTGCATATTCTCGGGCTGTTGCCCACTTTCCCACGGCAGTTAAGGAGGTATAATATAACTAATTGAATTAATATTCAGTTCGTATACCAAAGGCGTATTACATTTGTTTTTTGGATAATGTAAGGGTAATACACTTGTCACCTCCTTAAACTTTCTGCCATGTATCCTTTATCTCATAAACTTTAAAAACATACTTATAAAAAAAAAAAAAAAAACTTAAAAAATATGTAAATCATCCCCAGAATTTTTTCATGCACAGCTTTACCCTGTTGACAATTTCTCCATCCATCGCAAACAAAGTTCAATGTGTCAAAGTTGCATACTTAGAAAGTTTAGGGCATTGATTTCCACAAATACTAAGTTTAAGGGCTATCCTGCATTTAATTTGGGTAAAGGCACATTTTTAACGTTTAGGAGCTAAAATGCAGAGTATGTAAAGTTTAGGAGGATAAACTGCAATTCACCCTATATAGAACCCTAGTACCACTTTGCTAGAATGTGTGATACAACACAACTATCCTTCTTTTGAGTCAGTCATGAAGTGAAAACTCAGCAAAAAGCTAAGCTTTATTCAAATGATTACAACACATTTGAGTGTCACTAACTATTATTTACACACTAAGGTTACTAACTAACTCACAACAATGTTTTCTATGGCTGCAGTTCAAATGGAGAAATGGTTGGTTTTACTCTCTTTCTGAGAAAGCCAAGGCACAAAGCAAGCCAGATCCATGCCCTCTGCATACTCAATGGCTAAAAGAGTTAAAAGTTGTATAAAAGAAGCTTGAATTCATATTATAGGCTTAGGCTCTTGTATTATTAGAATTGATATGTTGTAATTGTATTAGGCATGGCCTTTATTTATTTATTAATGAAATTAAACAAAATAGAAGCTTGAAGGCTTGAATTCCTGTGTTCAATTCTTGTTGATCAAATGAATGATTGAGCCATATAAATCAGTATCATTGTTCTTTTTACCCAAAGATAGATAAACTTCATTAACATGAATAGAAGATTACAGAAATTAGTATTATTAGTTTATTACTTACTAAAGTAAGTTTCCCTTCTTTTTGGTTTTTTTTTTTTTTTCATTATTATTTTTTTTTTAAATGTTTAGTTTGAAATACTAAAAATCTAGAATATAACAATGATTGCAGCCATATGAGTATGTTCGGTTAGTTGGTCTGGATTCTTTGAAATGTGGTGGATGCTAAAGAGAAAGGGAGGTAATAATAATAATAATAATTTAATTATGTTGTATTTTAAGAATATATTTTAAAAACATAACAATAGGAAAATTTTAAATTTTTTATGTATTCAATATATGAAAAATATAAAATAATAATAACAATTAATGATTTAACTATCTTGTATAAATTTAAAGAACGCAATAATAATGATAATGATGATAATGGGCATGCACGTTGGTGCAAAAGATAAGAGGGAGTTTCCAATTTGAAGTTACGTATCCAAATCCAACTTTTTTTATTTGTATCTAAGTATAACTATTTTCTAATAAAAGCTTTTTAGGTATAATTATTTTCCGTATATCTACTATAAGAATAATAACCAAAATATTCACGTATAGTATCTCAATCAATTTTCTCGAATATATAATAAAACTATGTCACTATTTTAAAATAACATACCAAATCAGTTTCTAAAAAAATTATTCAAAACATTTAATCTTTAATAAATTTTAATTACCAAATCAATTCTTAATTTTTTATTTTATTAAATATATTAATTTTCACGTCAAAATTTTGATAAAAAAATTAGACAAATAAATTCTTATCGTTTATTTAATAAAAAAAATATCAATCCTTAAAAATTTTAAAATTTTGAAGATTAGATTCTTATTATAGACTGATTTAAAGTTTAAACTACTCTCTTTCTTTATATACTAGTATTAAATTTGTGCGATATACGGACTTATATTTAAATTTGATATAATTGATAAAATAACATTTTATAATCATAAATTTTTTGATACTATCATCGTCATTATATAACAAGGTGAAAACTCAGGTGTAGTCGACTTTACGTGAAGTTGATAGTTGAGAACCGTTAGATGAAAATTTAGTCAAATAAGTCAAATCATCTAACGGTTCTTAGCTATCAACTTCACGTGAAGTCGACTGCACTTGAGTTTCCACCATATAACAAACATATTGAATATATTATTTTATATATAACAGTATAAAATCCAAAATATTCTTTAACCACACAAAAAGAGAAAAGGACAAATAGGTCCCTGACCTTTTGCCATGCGGACATTTTTGTCTTTGACCATTGAAAAATACTTTTAAGTCCCTGACCTTCACAAAATTTGGACGGATCAATCCCTGACGGAGGCATTTGGACGGATCAGTCCCTCACAGAGGCATTTGGACGGAGGGACTGATCCGTCCAAATTTTGTGAAGGTCAGGGACTTAAAAGTATTTTTTAATGGTCAGAGACGAAAATATCCGCGCGACAAAAGGTCAAGGATCTATTGGTCTTTTTCTCGCACAAAAAAAACCTGGAAAGTTACCCTCACTCCTTCCTTTGATCAAGAAACAAAGAAGGTTGAGTTTTATTTTTGTAAAAGTACAAATTTACCCTCGAGAAATTTCCCATATTGTAACAAAAAAAACGTTTCTTGTTTGGAATGAAGATTGTTTCTTGAGTTGGGGAAACCAGACAAGCCACAATTTTGTTGCGGCTCTCTCTTCAATCTCTCTCTCTCAGACTCGTTGGTAGAAAAACACACACAAAACACAACAACACACTACTACTCTACAAACTACAATATTCAACCTTAGATTTTCCGAGTGAGTTGAGTGATTCTGACTCACCAACATATATATAACAGCACACACACATCACTCTCTCTTTCTCTCTTTCTCACTCAGCACACTCTCACTCTCACTCACACTCACTAAGATTTTTTGCTTCCCTTTTTGAATCCTTGTTGATTTGGTTGGACAATCTCCTCTGACTCCAAACAAATCTCCAGATTTCACCTCCAATTACTCTTTCACTTTCAGGTATCAATTCTTTTAACCTTCTCATTCTCTTCCATTTTCCTTACACTTAGATCCTTCACATTCCCCCTTTTTTCCCTTCTTGGTACCCTTGATTTTTCCTTCTTTACTGCAATACTTCTACATGTGGAACATGCCCTTTTCCTGTTTCTTGGAAAATTTTGTTTTTTGGGTTGAGAAAGTGCCTCAGAGCTGCAAAACTCTTGTTAAAGTCTGAATTTTTATGGACACATTGCTTATGTAATACTGAACTCAGAGAAGCCTTTGGGATCACTAACTCAATCTTCTTCTAGATCGTGTTCTTTTGCTTTCTTCTTGCTCAAAATAATGATGTGTGCTTCGAATTTGTCTTATAGGGTTCAATGTGCTTGATTCCAGTGCTCTTTTATGAGTTATTATTAGTAGTTAATTTTTTCTTCAAAATTTTCGTTTTATTCAATTTTATAGTATTATGTGCTGGTTTTTCTGCTTGATTGATGGCGAAAATGGCAGTGGAAGCTTCTTTTCTCTATTTTTCCCCTTTATAATATATTTGTTTTTTATTTTTCAATTCTGGGGGTATCCATTATTCTACCCAAATTAAATGCCAAGTTAGAATTAAAAAATATTTTAGGGCTAAAGGGTTTACTTGTTCCATATAAATTTGGAATAAATGGATCCATGGTGTCTTGTTTCCGGGTTTACAGATTGGCAAAAGCTTGGAAAAATAGAAGCTTGACTTTTGTCTTTACATAGGGTTGTCATATTCAACATTTCAACTCTCTTGGATGCTGATGTTGTGTGATGTTGGTCTTTTCACATATTGTAGGATTTTGTGGGAAAAAGATGTACCACAACAATGTCATAGTAGACATAGCTCCGGACTTTAGGTTCCTTGGTGCTTATTTTAATTTATTTGTTGGTGCCTCAAAAAATTGTTCTACTAGTGGGATCTTTTCTGTATATTAAAAAACTTGTCTTAGTATTCCCACCTTCATTTTTTTTTTAAATAATCTAAATCTGGTGTAGTTTTCGATTGACGATGCATGTAAGTTTTGGGTTGGCTTCTGATAAATAAACACTGATGGAGTGGTGTGCTTACAGATGTGTATCAGTGCTCTATTTTGTAGGTGTGTACTGATTTATGAATCTATTGTGTATATTCTCATAAATAAAATGTATTATGTATATTCTTGGGTGTTTCCTATTCATTCTGTTGATGCATTGATCTTATGCTAATGCCATGGGGGAGCTTGGTATGTGAGTACATGTTTTGAAGGTGCTAGGAAGTTGAATAAAGCTAGGAAGTTGAATATCATATACTTTAGTTGGTCTTACTTAATTATACGCTGTTTCTCTGATGGAAAGCGCTTGTTTAATTTGCTTGCTTTTATGTGGGAGAATTGTTCATTCATGTTTTTTTGTTGCCTATGACATGTGGAATGCTATGCGTTCCCTTGAGTGATGTAATCATCCCTCGTGCATTATGCCGTGCTCCTATCATGATGTTTATGAACTTCATTTGTTTGTTGGCTTTTCTTTTATCAGTTTACATTGCCGTGTTTCGTAACCTTTCCATTATGAAGCATTAAAACTTGTTGCAAGCTGATGGTTTTGGTTGAATTATACTTAATCCTTCTTGCTATTAACATTATTTTATTGGTTGAACTTTCAGGATTTCGTTGACATATTGACTTGTCTTGTTCGGCACCAACTTCCAGTAACACTGTTGTGTGTGAGTTCTTGAGAGACCGTCTTCCAGATGGGCTCCAGAATTCCATCTCATCAGCTCAGCAATGGCCTCTATGTATCAGGCCGGCCGGAGCAGCCTAAAGAAAGGACTCCAACTATGACCTCAACGGCTATGCCATATACTGGTGGAGACATAAAAAAGTCAGGAGAATTGGGAAAAATGTTTGACATCCCGGTTGATGGCTCCAAATCTCGGAAATCTGGACCAATAACTGGTGCTCCTAGTCGGACGGGGTCATTTGGAGGAGCCAGTTCACATTCTGGACCAATCCAGCCCAATTCTGCTGCTCGGGCAGCCTATACTTCAGGTCCAATGACTTCTGGGGGCATGCCTGGTTCAACTTCGCTAAAGAAATCCAATTCTGGACCATTGAATAAGCATGGGGAACCTGTTAAAAAATCTTCAGGTCCTCAGTCAGGTGGAGTAACACCTATTGGGCGTCAAAATTCTGGACCTCTGACTCCTGTTCTTCCAACGACAGGTCTTATTACATCTGGGCCTATATCGTCTGGCCCTCTAAACTCTTCCGGGGCCCCTCGAAAAGTCTCTGGTCCTTTGGATGCGACAGGTTCCATGAAGATGCAAGGTTCTGCTGTAGTTAACAATCAAGCTGTGACGGTTCTCAGTCAAGGTGATGAGTATTCCTTCAGGAGGAACTTTCCAAAGGCGATGTTATGGTTATTAATTCTGCTTTTTGTGATGGGTTTCATTGCTGGCGGTTTTATTCTTGGAGCCGTAAGCAATGCAACCCTCCTTATTGTGGTTGTGGTTCTCTTTTGCTTAGTTATTGCATCTTTCACTTGGAACACTTTTTGGGGAAGAAGAGCTATTATGGGTTTCATCGCTCACTATCCGGACTCCGAGCTCAGAACTGCTAAAAATGGACAATTTGTGAAGGTTTCCGGGGTATGCTTTGCTTCTTTTCCTAGCTAGTCCTGGAAATTGTGTCTTCTTGTGTTGTGTGTATATATTCCTTTCTGATTTTGCTTTAAATAAATTATGCTTAACCTGATTTTCAAGTATTTTTAGCTTTTCTCCTATTCAAACAGTGGTTCTTAAAGATGTGAATGTTTAATAACAAGGATATTTGATTGTGAACCCAATTAATTTCTCAATCATTAGAAATTGCATGACGGCTGTGGCTATCATCATACTCCTAGGAAATAGCATTACTTGAACTAGTTATGTAATCTACTAACTTGTAAGATGTCGGTAAATATGCATATTAATAGTGAAACTTTATTATTTGTTTCAAGATGTTAGTAACTAATAGTTGAAAACTAGAGGACTGTATTATGTATGGAAAGCCTTTCATTCAGTCTTTTCACTTGTTCGAAACAATCCAATTCTTTTCATTGAATGAGTTTTGGATGATATTTAGATGAGAGCATTTTGTTTTATGTTCCATGTTAGGGTGCTTTGATGAATTTCGTGTGTCAATATGACAACATAACTATTCTACTTCACCCATGCCTCATTTTTCCCAAAGTAGTATATGTTTTCCTTGTTCGCTTCATCCATTTATGTGAATGTGCATTGATTAGTTTTTCTTGTTCATATATTTTCTATTATAATATGCTTGAAGCGATAGTAATCAAATACATTTGGCTATGAAACATGAAGGTTGTTACTTGCGGCAATGTGCCTCTTGAGTCATCCTTCCAGAAAGTCCCTAGATGTGTATATACCTCGACAAGTTTGTATGAGTATCGAGGATGGGATTCAAAAGCTGCCAATCCTACACACCGCCGGTTTACCTGGGGCCTTAGATTGCTTGAAGTGAGTTACTAAAAAAATATCATTTGGGTTAGTTATGATGGGATTTAAATACTTTGTTGGCTTACACAATTTTTGTCCTTTTCAGGCCTTAATCGGCATGGCATCAAATCCATATTTCTCCTTGTGATATAAAATATATTTTTTAATTATTGTTTTTAAATTATTGAGATTATCATGCTTCAGGATGAGTAAGGCATTGGTTTTTCAGTTGTGGTATTTTTCTCTCCCTTATTGAGTGATTCTAATAGCTTTGAAAGTTGAAACTGATATTGGTAAGATCATATTTACTGATCTGTTTATGGTATTCTGTTTTGACTATGTTTACTTGGTTGAAGTAACCAAGACATTGTTAATTGAGAAGTTCATGTTATAATATAGGGTTAACTTAAGCCACTTTTGTATCATTAATATCATGTGTTGAATCTAAAAGAGTCACACATTACTTTGTTTTCACCATTTTGACTGGAATATCTGTGTATGTCATGTGACATGTGATAGAGGCGTGTGGTTGACTTTTACATCTCGGATTTCCAATCTGGTTTAAGAGCACTGGTTAAGACGGGGCACGGAGCAAGGGTGACCCCTTACGTTGATGACTCGGTTCTCATCAATGTAAATCCAACCAAAGAAGAACTGTCTCCGGAGTTGCTCCGTTGGTTGGGAGAGCGAAATCTTTCAAGCGATGACCGGATCATGCGCCTGGAAGAAGGGTAAAAAACTTTTCTTTTGTGTTAAGACATGGTTGGTTGTACTTATTGAATCTAAGCTCAAAATATTTGTATTCAGATACATCAAAGAAGGAAGCACGGTAAGCGTGATGGGGGTTGTGCAGAGGAATGAGAATGTGCTTATGATTGTTCCTCCGCCGGAGCCGATAACTACCGGTTGCCAATGGGCCAGGTGCATCTTCCCGGCTAGCCTCGAGGGCATCGTTCTAAGATGTGAAGACACGTCGAAAACCGATGTCATACCAGTTTAACAGTTTGTGAATTGAGAAGGAAGTTACTGCAGAATCATCTAATTGGTGTTCTTAGAAGAAAAGTATTCTTTTACCCTCTATTATTAGTGGTGGTGGGATAAATATATATACACTCTTTTATAGATTATTATTGATTAAGATGACAAATTTGTGTGCTTTTATAATTCCATTTTATAGTTGTTGTATAGCTTTAAGGCTTTTTCTTCTAGGCTTTGTAAACTTTGGTTATGTTTGATGATGCATGTGAAAATTTAGTTTCTTACATGTATGTATGAGCATATTGTGATTATGCTAACTTGCTAAATATAATACAAGCTTTCAAGTGTTCCAGATTTTTTCTTTGTGCATTTGCATTGAGTTGTTGCAGTGTGTGGTGGATTAGAGTTACCGAATGAAAAAGTCTATGAAACCAATGCCTTTTTTAAGCCAACATTCTAATAAATTAGTCAATTTTATAACAAAATATTAAAACAAGAAAAAATTAAAATAATTAAAAAATTCAAAATTTAACAAAATAAAGTGAAAAACCCAAAACAACTCTTGACAATTATCTCGAAAGACAACGAAGTCATTGACAAAAAAAAAACCAACCTAGCCTCTGACAATTACCTCGAAATGACAACGAGGTCTCTGTGCAAAAAAAAAAGTCAATATTATTTTTTTTGATACAAAGACTAATCAGTTCCAGAAAAAAAGATCAGGGACCGGATTTGGTGTTTTTTTTTTTTTGGAGACCTCGTTATCCTTTTGAAGTAATTGTCAGGGACCGGATGAGGTATTCACTCAAATATAAAATATCTAAAATCATAAAAAAAAAAAAAATCTGTAAATAACTATGAAATCGCAATAAAGGTCCTGCGGATTAGCCATGCACGTAAATTGCTATCCCTCTCTAAGAAACTGCTGAAGAAGTGTAGCGATTTACAGAACCTCTGTGGCGATTTTTATAATTATATAAAAAATGTATTTGCGTATACAATTTTCAAAAATTATAATCCAGTAAATTTCATTCCCAATTAATTTATTATGATCATTTGCCCTAAAAATTAACTATAAAAAACATTTGACATAATACTTTTATTTTTAATATTTTATTTTCATCTACTTTTAAGTTTTAACTATACATGTATGTTGGCAGAAAGAGGTTTAAATATATAAAAGAATAAAATAATAAAAAAATTACGAAATTTTTAATCCTAATTATAGATATTAATTTAAAAACAGTGTACTATTACATCTTTTATTTTAGAAGACTTTATTAATATTTTTTTATTAAAAAATAATCTATCCAAAATATAAATTTTGGTAAATTTATTTGTCACCGTCCAATGAATAAAGCAGTAGGATTTGGATCTTCTAAATTTTAAATTTCACTTTAAAGAGTAAAGTTTGATCTTTCACCTTTAAATAGTTTTTCTCTCATATTTTCTCTTGGTCCACTTATAAAACAAATGATGAGAGATCAAATTTTATTCTCTAAAGTAAATTCAAAATTTAGAGGATCCAATTCCAAAGCATTCCAAAGCAGTAAGATGAGATAGTATTGACAGATTGGAATCTATGTTGGAGATGAAAACCGCGTGCTGGTAAAATGGTTTATGCAAGAGAGTCTGAATCCCCAAAACAATCATAACAGATCTGAAATCTCGATGCGAATGGTTAGTTAGTTAGTTAGTTAGTTATGGTTCGGGCTTCGTCGGTGAAGGTTGGGTCGGCCAAGCTCGTTGTTATCTGCGTCGGCCTCTTAGGTTTCGCCCTCGTCGCCAACTTCCTTTGGCTCTCTTCTTCTGCTTCTTCTTCTTCCTCCTCCTCCCATTTCATTGTTCCCACCACCACCAACATTACTATAGCAAAGCACAACAATGATGCTGCTTCTTCTTTTGGAGGAGAAGGAAGAGTGCTGGCCGCGGCTTACGCCGATTTGCCAGCTCCTCAATTGAAGTGGCAGAAGATGGCTTCCGCTCCTGTTCCTCGTCTCGACGGCGCCGCTATTCAGATCAACGATCTTCTCTTCGTCTTCGCTGGCTACGGCACCATTGATCTTGTAAACATTCTTTCTTTCTTTCTTTTTTTTTTTTTTAATTGAATTCAACGAATGTGGCCTTGCTTTGTTTAGTTACTTTCTTTTTCAGTTGTAGTATTTACAGTTAGATTCACTTAACGGAATTTGATGAGCTGGCACTTTAGTTAGTTACTTGCAGTTGTTGGAGTTTGTTAGTTAGTTGGATGGAGCTTCATATTAGATAGGGAAAAACGAGGCTTTTTTAGGGTCCTGATTACATCATTCAGAGTTCAAGCATTGATGCACAAAGTTGCTTTAGCATTTTTATGATCAGGCTATAGTTGGCATTACTGATTTGTATGCCTAAATGTTTTGATTGTTCATACTTTTCAGGTACATTCACATGTTGATGTGTATAATTTTACCACGAATACTTGGGGAGAAAGTTTTGCCATGCCAAAAGAAATGGCACACTCACATTTGGGGATGGTGACGGATGGAAGATACATATATATTGTTACTGGACAGTATGGACCGCAGTGTAGAGGTCCTACGGCTCATACATTTGTGCTGGACACTAAAACAAGGAAATGGAGGGATATGCCTCCCTTGCCTGTCCCTAGGTATCTACCATGTGGAACTGTAACACTTTTATCATTTCTTGCTAGTCTTTCTTTTTAGCATGTTTCGAATTGTTGCGCAAAATTTAATATTCTAGATAATTTCTCTGATACTGTAGTCCTTTATGCATCCTCTGAGAAAGGTAGAGCCATTATATTTTGCACTTTATAGGTTTGCCATCGAGAAAGAAAATGCCGATGCTAAGTCCCTGAATCTTAAAGTGTCGTAAGTGTCATTCAGTACTCATGTTCATTGACATTATTATATACAGATATGCGCCAGCAACTCAACTTTGGAGGGGTAGACTGCATGTGATGGGTGGCAGTAAGGAAAATCGACATACACCTGGATTAGAACATTGGAGTCTTGCTGTGAAGGATGGAAAACCGTTAGAAAAAGAATGGAGAAGTGAGATACCCATTCCTCGTGGAGGCCCTCACAGGTTTGTGGACTGTCCAACATGCAAACTTTAGATGTTAAAAATGACAGGCATGTCATTTGAATCCAATGCACATATAACATCAGGGTTTACAGATATGAATTTTTCTTGTGTGAATGCAACTGTGTGCAGTTTATTAATTGTTAATATATATTCTTTTAGGTCTTGTGTTGTGGTTGATGACCGGCTTTATGTTATTGGTGGTCAAGAAGGTGATTTTATGGCCAAACCAGGGTCACCTATTTTTAAGTGCTCACGCAGGCTAGAGGTAAAGTTGTTTTTATTAGTGGATCTGATCATATTGTCATAACCACTACACATCGTTCTCCTTGACATGAATTCTATGAGGCAGATATTGAATTTATGTATTTTCGATTCTGGTTTTTATTTCTTAAATTTTTGTTCTTTTAAATACCTTGGCACTCTCTACCACTCACTGTTTATTGCCATTTCATGTCAGGTAGTCTATGGTGATGTTTACATGTTGGATGATGAGATGAAATGGAAAACGTTACCATCAATGCCAAAACCAAACTCGCATATTGAATTTGCTTGGGTGGTTGTAAACAACTCCATTGTCATTTCTGGAGGCACAACAGAGAAGCACCCTGTAACCAAGAAGATGGTTTTAAATGGAGAAGTATTCCAATTTAATTTGAATACTTTGGTACGGACTTCTCTTTTACAGAAACTTATGAATTTTTTTTCTATATTGATGCATACTTGTTCATATTCAATAACTTGCGTGTATCCTTTTACATTCTGATATCAAACTTCTCATTCATATGTCAACAAATACCCCATTGTTGTTTTACTCATATCAAAATTATCCGTGAATGGAGGGAATATGCATTCTACAATGAAGGCAAATAACAATACAATTCAATTACAAGTAGGAGCATCATATTTAGTTGTAACTGATTGTTTATTTCCATTGTTGTTGATTTTGCAGAAGTGGTCAGTGATTGGGAAATTGCCATTCCGAGTGAAAACCACTCTAGTTGGATTTTGGAATGGTTATTTGTACTTCACCTCAGGACAGAGAGATAAAGGACCTGATGATCCATCACCGAAGAAAGTCATTGGAGAGATGTATAGAACAAAATTAAAATTAAATGTGTGATCACTTGCTGGGGAAACCTTTAGTATCCTCTTACTGATCACAAATTGCAGCAGAAGCTGAGAGCCCCAAAATATTACACACATTCTTTGTCACTGGAATATTCATTGTTGTAATTCACCTAGAAAGTAACTGTAATTCATTCAACAATATAGTTTTTAAGAGTCCTATTTTTTTTTTTAATTCAGAATTTTTACCTTTTCGGCTTTTGTATACCTTTCACTTATGTAGTATAGTTTTGAGTTTAAAGACACCGAACATTCAAGTAAATATTACCGAGACACCTATTTAGGTGTCTAAGCTTCTTGTTGCCTTAACACCTAGTTTTACTTGAAAGTTGAAACCTTTACTTATAAGGGAAGTTATGGAGTATTACCTAACTAAAATCTCAGATTAGTGCATGATCTTATAAATCAATGTAATTTACACTTGAAATAAAGTTAATCATCATACATCTTTTTAAGTTTTTCTAATCTTTATTCACACCATTACTTCCTTAATTAGTAGTTACAATTCACAGAATACTTTTGACACTGGCTGAGCAACGGAGCTGCTATTTACAATCTCTGATACAATAACACCAGCAGTGTCATAAGATTATGGCATGTAACTGGTAGATACTACTGCACATAAGATTACACCATGTACACATTGCATCCCTAGCCCCTAAGTTGAAGCACAAGCTCCACAAGAAAGAGTTCTCTATCAAACCTGAGTCCAGAGGGTTCAGCAGGCTGAAGAAAACCATCCACCATTCCACCGAACACATACAGAAAACGCCCTGAATGATCTACGCAAGCACGGTGAAATGATCTACACATGGGTTCATACCCGCTCGACTTCCACCTTTTCCACATATTTTTGTCTTTAACTCTCTTAGATGATCTCATTGTGGATTGCTGCATACTTGTGCAAGGAATAGCACTTGTATCCAAAACCCAGAAATCATTTTTCCTGTGTCTGTATGAGTCTTCTCCTCCATAGATTAGCAACCTACCCCCCAAAACCATGGTAGCTGTGTGTCCAACTCGTGGAAGCGAAACACTATGTGGTATGCCCTGCAGATCATATAGTATTGGAACCCACTTTAGATATCCTTGGCATGTATCCAACATCCATACATCACCAAGAACCTCATAGCCTAGGCCTCTGCCACCAAACAGAATTGTCCTACTTTGTCCAATGCAAGTCAGTGTGTGGCCAGATCGAGGTGCAGGCGATGGTTGAGCTACAATCTGATGCCATGTGCCAAAGCAGCGGCTATCTGAGAACTCCAAGACCCATGTGTCACCCAACCGGAGGCCATGAAGGCCGATTCCACCATGGATTAGCATTCTCTTGTCATCTATACTACAAGCAGCATGAGCCCCTCTTGGTGGTGGAGCAACTGCTCCAACATCAAGCATCTTCCAGGAGAATGCAACACTATGGTTCTCATTGTATGTAACTTGCCCCACCCATGTATCATTTTGCCGGTTGCCAAGGTCATTGATTCCTCCAAAGAGAACAAGGAAATCACCCATTTCCACACATGTATGACCAAATCTCCCACTTGGACTTGTTGAATTCACTGCTTGCCATCTCAGCATACTCCGGAAATCGTTACCAATATATGCCACCCATGTGTCATCAAGATGTCGTCCTAAAAACCAATATAGCAAAGCAGACAACACAGATACCAAAAAGTTAGAAGTTAGTTAAATTTCTGCAGACATAGAAACTTTCTGTTATACAGAAAATCAGCATGATTGTGAGTATGCAGAAACCATATCCTAAACCGTTCATGACATAGTGAGAAGTGATTTTCTCATTTGTCCTATATATCTTATTATCCTCAAGAGAAGTCAGACATAGCAAATGAGTTAAGTGGGGCAGTTTAAGCTTCATGAGCTCTATGTTAAGTTCAAGTTGAAAGTCTCCTAGATTAGTTGACTTGCATGCTTACTAATCACAATCTAATATAATAGTGGAATATATACTATGGGTTTCTGATAATCAAGTCAAGCATGGCATTAATACAAGTAGGAATTCACTTCATTCTTTCATATAATCTTGATTACTCAATGACCTAAGCAACTATCATGTCCCTTCTACATATGGCATAATAGTAAGGCCATGTGATTCCAAATTCCTTTCAATATTTTCCTATTCTACTCACTTTCCCTTTCTTGTGGGGAAAGGACTTGTCTCTCTGTCTCAGAATAAAAGGGAACAACCAAAAAACACAAATATGATATGATACTTAGTATTGTTACTAATAACCATTTGTGTGAAACAAGGAGCCATGTCAATGTTTTTGATCAACATGCACATAATAAGTATAAGAACCAAGAAAAAGAACATTGAATTTGGACCTTATGAATAAGAATAGAATTACAGAAATACTAACCTCCCTCACATCCACCACCAAACAAAACTAAACAATTGGATACAAAGTTGAGAGAGTGAGAGGCTCTAGCACTTGGAAAATCCAATTGACCATGTTGTGGCTCAGAAAATCTATGGCAAGTAACAGAATCCATCTTGTAGACTTGCTTGTAGAGCCTCATCCATGAAAACTGATGGTGGTTGTTATGATGATTATTGTTGTGAATGGAAGAGGAAGAAGAAGAAGAAGAATTAGAATTGATGAGTCCATCAACACATGAAGAACCTAAGTCCCTTTTGCAAAGATATTTCCAAAGGGTATCAGAGGAAGTTATAGCTCTGAGCCTCTTACAGGTCATGGAAAGTGAGAAAATTGCATCTATGGGGAGGAGGAGAAGAATAGTTAAGAGGTGGTCCTGTGCTATGTTGGTTATTGGTGATCCACTATAACTATGGTTTCCACTAGCACTGGCTTCTTCCATGGTAATAGAAGCTCTCTTACTTTGTTGTATGGATCTATGGTTATGACTCTTTGCAACAAACAAGCAAGTTAGTTTGGCTTGTGTTGGGAAGAAGCCAGAGAGACAAAAAATGAAGCCAGGGTTAGTTTGAAGTACTTGGCTTCTTCTTCATCTATGCTTAGATAAATAAAATTCCATTTCCCATGCTTATATTACCAAGAATTCAGCTAATTTGACTGAAGCTAATTAAAGTTACAACAAGTGAGTTTAGAAAGAAACAAAAACTATATGTTCAAAAATACACAAAAATTGATGATTTCACAGTATATCCACACACACACAATGTATACAAGTAACAGCTTTTTTCATATAAGTGGTGAAAATAAGTGTTTTTTGTTTGTTTGTATTGGATAAGAATAATAATAGTAATAATGTGACATGAGTTATTATGTGTTGAGGGGAAGAGAAGAGAAATGGTAAAAAAGGATGGGAAAGGAAAGAGATTGATATTGTGGACAGATAAGTGTGGTGCCCATTTTCTTTGTCTGCTTTTGTGAAATGATGAGACTAGAGCCCCTTGTTTCAACAAGCTTTAGCTTGTGTTTTCTACCATTTTCTGCCTATTTGCCATGTCACATTACTTGGACTAAGACAACATATATAATAGAATTCATCTTTAACACCCAAAAAGAATTACTTAGATAGAAAGAAAGAAAAAAAAAAAAAGATACAGAACACACTTGCAAGATCATAGTGTAATTGTCAATTTTATGAATAGGATTGGTTCATGTCAATTTTACTATATAGTCTCTAGTATTGTTGCAACTTGAGAGTAGAACTTAGTTAGAAGCTATCCATCAATAGCACTTAATGCACATTCCTTCTATTTATAGTTTTATACTCTCTATTCTATTATATCTATTTGAATCTTGTTAGAAATCTAAGAGAGAAAATAATTATAAAATAAATATTAACGTTTTTAATGATGCCAACTACTATTACAAATGAAGTTGTTTCTGTCATAAAAACATTCAAGAAAATTTTGGTTGGAAGTTTCAAGTCATTAGATGATGACATGGTGACATGGTATGCAGTGAACAACGGATTGATAATTGGAAATTAGGACATTAAACTACAAAATAATATGTAGCGTCTTTGAATTTGAGATAAGATTCTAGTTTGACAATTGACGCTCATGTCTCAACCAATAATGTTCATATTACTTTTTCAAATCTTTTAATTTTAGAAACCTTAAAACGAAATTTGGCAGAATCTGTAACTCAGATAAACATGAGATGATCAACTTCTAGAAGAAAATAAAACACTATATTCTTCATAAAATAACAAACCAAATGATATGTAACATCTTAGTAATAATAAAAAAGAAATAAATAGCATATTATTATTATTATTATTTCTAAAGTTCTGAGATGATTATGTTATTTCTAGTTTGACAATGGCATTATAACCCACATAGGGATCCCTCAAGTCTCATGATAATATTATAATACACTTTCCGGGGCAGAAATTAACAAGTCCAAAAAAGTCAAAGATTAGAAAACTCTAAGAGTTCCAAATCTTGTCTGGGGAAGAGGAGGATAATGTTAGGCATCTTCATGTTTTTCTTTTTTCTTTTCATTTCTGCAAATTGTACACTTTTCCTCTGTGTATCAATTTCCGAAGAGCTTCTTTGGCTTCTTCTAAGGTTTCTACACTCTGTCCTTCATCAAATGATATCCTTTGAATGTTGAACTGAACAGGAGATTGAAACTTGAAAGATTAGAGAGCAGCAGCTACAAATACTAATGGTAAAGAATTGTAAAAGAAAAAGCGAAAACAATCAAATTCGGTTTCTTGTTTTCACTAATTTCTTCGTAAAGTTCTAAAAACAGAAAACACAAAATGAATACGGAAAACAAATAGGGCCTTAGAAAACTAATATAACCGTTGTGTCGAAGAAGCTTACCTGGGCACCTTGACGGACCCTTATATCAGTCCCTTTGCTGTCTATAGATATGAGTGCGGCATCATCTACCTCGGCCTCATCATTGGATAGAAGCTTCTTTAGGGGCTTTGAGAAGATGGCATTGAGTTCCTATTGTTAGATATCAATGTCCGGTAAAGTTGTTATAGTGGGGCAAAATAGACAAACTATTTCGAAGAGCAGTAGAAAATGTTTTCAAAATCAGATTTTATATATCCTTTTATTCCATAAGTAAGGTTTCAGAAAGGTTTACCTTTAGATTCTGTTCACCACCATCAACTGCGATCTTATCGGGTTGAAGGGTCTCATATTCCTTTACATCCACCCAAGCAACAGTACCAAAGCCCCCAATGAAATATATGTCACTGCCATTTGCGAGGAACCAATTAAATCAATTCCCAATTCCACATTTATGCTATTGTATGCAAGTGCTATATATATTGGAAGATTTCAAAGGTAACAAAAAGACATCTTTCACCAGACATCCAAAATAAGAATGTTTTATAATTCAACCCAAAAACACAAACAAAACAAAAAACTCTCTGTCAAATATATATAAAAGCAAAGTCAGGTAGAATGCCCCGAAAAATATATGTCCGGAGATTTTGTTTGATACACTCAGCAATGGCTGCAACTGTATCAATTTGATAAAGAACTATAATCAGATAGCAGCAAACCTTATATTCTGCATCCTAAAATAGTAGAAGTTGCCCCATTGTTGAGAAGGCCCCTGTTGATGTTTCGCAATGTACTGCTTATGAGCCCATTCCTATTGGTGCAAAGAAAGACCATGAGCAAATAATCCTCAAATTGGAGTTAGCTATAACCATATTTACTAGTACAATTTTTTCTTTTGCCTTTTCATTGAAAAATGTTCACATTTTCTTCTCTATGTCATTCTGATTCAACAGAATTTTACATTTGGCTGTTGAGGGCCTAACACATTCCTCCTCTTTTCTCCGGGCTTGGACCCAGTTATGTAAAAAATCTGGAATAAGCTCAACAATTTCTTCTCCACAAAATCAAATTAATCAGTAAATAACCTGTTGATCTTCTGGAAGTGGATAAATATCCCCAAAGATGGTCACCCTTGCATTGGACAAGCCACTCCATCCAGGTATCTATAAAATTAAGTGTCAATAAAACTCATAGATGGAGAAAAACAGGAATCAGAAATATAAGATGCTCTTGGGAAATATTAAATTGCAAACCTGAACTACAAGCGTGCATCTTGGGTCAGCTAACAAATTCCTTGTGTGAATCGCAAGAGGTGAAAAAGAAAATATTGGGTCTGCAAAACCAGAATATAAAGCACGTTATATAGATAAACATTATGAACAAGCAAGTAAACCATAATAGTCCAAATAATCATCCTGATATATACCTACAAGATATGGCAAAGATCACCACGAGACAAACTTCAGAAATGAAACATTCTATTTAGCTTATGCAAAGGAGAAATCTTTAATAAGGGAAAGAATCTTGAGTTAGACTATGAATTTTTAATTTATTTCATCATATTTTAAACATGCTTATGAAGTACTACAGGCAACCATCAACTAGATTGGAGTCTTATGCATTTCATGCTCCAACTAAAGCAGGAACATTGAACTCACTCACCACAAGGCCTAAGCTATCCCAATCTTCTCCAAGAGAGGATAAAAAATATATTGGAACCATTTATAATATCACATGCCCAGTTTACAATTATTTAACTTTCTTAACAAACATGTTCCCTTGCAGTAGAACTCCAAACCTTAATCCACTATCAACCTTATTTGTACCATCATGAACAACCAAGCATTGTAATCGACATGCGAAAAAATATTCATGAGTGAGTGTCAAATAACTAATGTAAAAAACTGTTGACTTACGGCCCATCGAATCTGGTGCAAAGTCAACCAAGGAACCAAATGGATATCCTTCTCGTCGGTGGTGCATTCGTGACATTACAGTGCACAAATGAGCAAATCTGGCCTTGAATCACAGAAGGAAAAGGTAATTGAAAAGTATAAAGAGAAACTGTGAATAAAACTGATTCTAAAATTCAGCTCTAAGTAGAATATACAACAATAAAATATAGCATATAAGCTACCCCGGCAACATTAGTACCTCCTTACCTGCTCCATCAAATTGCGTACTGCCAAGGCCGGTCTAGGTAAACCATGAGCTGAGGTTGCACTCTGCACACCACCAGAAATTGGTGTCCTGAAAAGTCCGGCCCTGGAACCCCCACCAGATCCTGGAGTCATAGTTGTCCATTGCATGTCTGAATGTAATGGCTCATCCTTATCTTTGTCGATACTATAGGAATCGCTTAAATTTTCCTTCAGAACAAAAGGCCACCCAACTGAGTCTAATGTCGATGATAAAACACTATTCATTCAACTTCACATGAACAGTGAAGTAGAATAAAACACACATTCACACACAATAACACATCACAACCTAACAAGACTTGAGTGTAGGAATACATACAATTCAGCAAAACCACCCTTAAAATTGATAAGCTTAGCACTACATTGATTCACCGACACATAGTCATATTTGGATGCACGACGTAACAATTCAAACTCAACACACTAACACCAACATATAGGCAAATACATGAGATCATACATCAGCCAGAGCAATGGTAACACTATGCATTACTTCATTTACTTGATGAATGTGCAGGGCAATTTTGAGCAGCAGTATGAGCCAAAAATTCAGACAAAGCACCAGTTTCGCGAAACCAATAATGTTTGAATTTTTCAAACAACACGATTGGGAAATCAACCTATGTGGTGCTTTACTCCAAATCTTCGGACACAAAAGACAAAATTTTGAATTAGGAAATCGACAATAAACCATAGAACAAAAAGACTGGCCTAATTTTCTTATGACATGATTAAATACAGTGACAAACTGATAATAGTGTTAACCACTGAGAAACTATGTAGTATTTGAGTATGCATTATGCAACACCAGAAAACTATATAGAATAGCTTTGCACCTGAAAAAAAATCATAACATTGAATGTTAGAATATGAGAAAAGATTACCTGAGGGTCACAAAACGGCACCGTTTCGTTTGAAAGAAAGCCAATGTTGTTGTTGTTGTTGTTTAGTGCTTCTTCTTCATTGGGATCGGTGGGAAGATCACTGGGGAGAGCACAGAGACGAAGAAGCTGAAACTGTGAGTGATTGGTGAATTTGATTTTGAGGAATTGAGGTGGTGGATTGGTTATTGAACAAGAATGAGTGCGGGGAAGTGAATAAGAGTGTGGAGATAAGTTGAGATTCGTTTGGGTTTTGGGGATGAAACCGCAGCTCCACAATAGTGCTTCCATGGAACTGAAAAACCGCAAAAATCTAAAACTGAACTGAACTGAACCACGATTGTTATCAAAAAGAGTTCAACTTTACCTTCTGGATTGGCAGAAGATACAAAAAGAGGTTTTTGAAGGGTTTAATGAGTGTTCATTAGAACGATGTGAAGAGCAAAAAAAAAAAGGGTTTTTGATTGCAGAGAAGAATGGATGAGAATGATGGAATATAGAATACAGAATCAAATGTTGCAGAGAGAGAGAGAGAGAAAGAGAGAGAGGAATGAGGATTGGGATGGTGGAGACTGCTTTGTTCCGCCGTGGCCCCTGGATGAGGATGAAGAATCAGATTCCATTCAATTTCAATTTAATTGATTAATTAATTAATTATTAATTATTAATTATTAAGCTTAAAATAAGAAACAAATCAAAGAGGAAAAAAAAAAGGGATCACAGTATATAGATCATTTTTATTTTATAATTTTTGAGAAAAGGACAAATATGTCCCTAACCTTTTGTCGCGCGGACATTTTCGTCTCTGACCATTGAAAAATACTTTTAAGTTCCTGACCTTCACAAAATTTGGACAAATCAGTCCCTCCGTCTAAATGCCTCCGTCAGGGACTGATCCGTCCAAATGCCTCCGTCAGGGACTGGTCCGTCCAAGTTTTGTGAAGGTCAAGGACTTAAAAGTATTTTTTAATGATCAGAGACAAAAATGTTCGCGGGACAAAAGGTCAGGGACCTATTTGTCCTTTTCTCATAATTTTTTTGTGTCATGTTTATCTCTATTTCCCTCTTTTGATTCATCGTGGTTTTGAATTTTAATTATTTTAAAGTATTTATTTTCTTCTTAAGAATATAAAAATTTTTAATTTTTGTTATCATAAGTAAATAATTAAGATATAATAGCGAGTCAAATTTAATAACTAAAGAAAAAATCTGTTGGAATTAAAACTAAATCAAATCAAAATAATATATATTTATAGACACTAATTAAAAGTAATTTTTAAGATTGACAAAGATATGTACAATATGTTTTAAATGGATAGAAATAAAATATTGTGTCTAGAAGCCTGAAAAAATATAAATGAATTCTATAATTTTTTTTCCCTTTTAGTTGGTACATGAATCTTATGAACTTAATTCCTAATTTGAAAATATTATAGAAAAAAGTTGTAGGAAAATAAAATTTGGTAATCAAATATCTATAAGTTTTAGGAGATCTTTATTTGATTTTGAGATTAAGTTTATCCCCTTAGATTGAAGAAGGGAGAATTATTTTGATGCATCAACCAAACTTCATATAAGCCAACATTGTAATCAAAAATCATATCACAAATGTTAAATGATTAATATTTTTTATATTTAAACCAAAATTAATTATTATTTTTTTACTAAAAATACTTAATTTTAATAGTCTTTTGATAGGTCTTTCTATACATAATCAGTTGTATATCAATAATAATTAAATAATTATATTATGCGTACATAAAAAATTAATTATTAATAAATTAATGTGTATAAAAATATATATTTGATATCTTATAAAAAAATTAGGAGTGTTCATAGATCGGATCCGATCCGCATATCCGCGGTGTTTATGCGAATCCGATCCAAAAATTGCGGATATGGATCCGATCCGCAAGACTTTCGGGTCGGATCCGCATATTCGCATATCCTCGAAAATAAAGAAATAAATAAATAAATATTTTTTTATGTTTTATTTCAACTAATAATTATCATATATGTTGTATTATTTTAATTTATTATTTAAGAAAAGTATGTTTAATATTATTTTAAGAGTAAATATATTTAAAAGAATAGAAAAAATGAATTTTATTGATATTTTTTATTAAAAATAAGCTTTTAAAAATATTTTTGTGTTTTGCGAATATATCCGATATCCGATCTATGTGCGGATCGAATCGGATCCAACCTTAAAAACTGCGGATATTGGATCCGATCCGATCCGATAATTTTAGTGCGGATCGGATCGAAATTTTGACCATATCCGATCCGATCCGCGTTCACCCCTAAAAAAAAATTATTATATAATTATAAACAAATTTGATTATTCGCTTAATTTTTTTACGAATTATTTAGTTAAAAAATTATGTGAAATAATATATACATTCATGACTAATTTTCATCGAATGAAATCATGGAATATCATTGGCAATGTTATTTGAAAAAAGGAAGTTTAGAATTATGCAGAGACCATAAAGTGTTAACATTTTCTTCATGAATCTTCTAAAAGAATAATGCCATCAATATCCATATATTACTCATAATCCTTTAATAGTTCTAGTGTTCAAAGGAAAACACCTATTTGCTTTTCATGATTAGAAGACTCACATTCCATCATGAAAGAAAAAAAATGTGATCATGCAAACAGGTAACTTATAAATATCTTTGTAACCAAAAAAGAAAAAAAAAATAAATCTAGTCCATTCAATGAACAAATTAATGCTTCTTTTTTAATTAAAAGAAGAGTACCCTACCCTGCTTTTGTTATCTTCCAATTCAAGTTTCCAAATGTTAGGTGCAAGTTAACAAGTTTCAACATCTCCAACCTTTTTTTTTTTCCCTGTATCAATCACATTCACACCTTCTACACTGATTTTTCACCTTACTCCTTTTGCTTTAGGATGAATTATTGATCAACTAGTTATCATTATAGATGTCTTTCCCTAATGTACTATATTATCATCTTCAATCTCTATATGTCATAATTCAGATCAAGGACAGCTTATTTTTATTGCAGCACCATCTTCTGGACAAAGGGTGAGTCTCTAAAGTCACAGGTTCAAATAGTAGATACCCTTTTCACACCATGTTCTGATCCTGCTTTTAGAAGAGATGAACTCGTTGATCACGGCCGAACCGATCTGAATTCAAGCCTTTGAAGATTGAAGTTTGAATCTTTTCTCAAATCCCATTTCAATGAGGAATCCAAAATTTCCATGCAGGGGAATGGATTATAGGCTATTATGCCTTCTAGCCTTTGGTGTTTGTTTGCTCTTGTTTGGAGCAATATTCTCAAGATTGAATCTTCAAATTCCAAATGGATCTTCCTATTCCAAAGTCACAAATAAGTTCAATAGTCCTAAAAGAGTTGTAAGAAAGGGTGAAGGGTACCCTCCAAGTTTTGCATATTGGATCATTGGCACAAAAGGAGAAAACAAGAAGATTTTGAGGCTTTTGAAGGCTATATACCATCCAAGAAACCAGTATCTTGTTCAGCTTGATGATGAATCCACTGAGTCTGAGAGAATTGATTTGGCTCTCTCAGTTAAATCCCATAGAGTTTTTGAGGCATTTGGGAATGTTGATGTTATTGGGAGTAGTTATGCCATTAATAGGATGGGATCTTCTTCACTTTCTGCTCCTCTTCATGCTGCTGCTATTCTTCTCAGAATGAACCAACATTGGGATTGGTTCATAACCTTGAGCGCTTCGGATTATCCTATAGCGACTCAGGATGGTACGTATTCACTAAGTTTTATTTACAACTGTTCAATAAAAAAAGATATTTTTCTAAAAATTTAATGACGCCTAAACAAGCACAGAAGATTTATCTTTTGATATACAGAAGACAGAATCTACTATGATTCATTGTAAACTTGTAATATGCAATTTGCATGCTTGTGATGATCTTCTTAACTAGTGATCAATTTTTGGTGCAGATATCCTTCATGCTTTCACATTCATGCCAACATATCTCAATTTCATTCACTTCACTAACAGGACACTTAGAAATGAGTATGTCATCACCAAATTAAGATCTAGATTATATTATTTCCTTAATTATGTACAACTTATCACTTAGCTATGATAAAATAATCTAGTGATTTCATCATAATTCATGATATGATGATGCAGGCAAAGAAACATGAATCAAATAGTGGTAGATCCAAGTTTACATTATGAAAAGAGCAGTCCACTCTTCTTTGCTGTTGAGTCCAGAGAAACCCCAGATGCCTTTAACATATTCCTAGGTCAGTCATATTGTTTTTAATCAAATTCTTATTATAATTTTAGACTTTGCAATTAATTTCCTATAACTATGTTGTATGCAAATATTTAATTTGAACTTTATAATTTGAACACTTTTGGTAATCAAGTTTTTTTACAGTATAAGTACATTTTAAGTAAAAAAAAAAAGTTCTAATTTAAATATTTTGTAATTAAGTCCTTATATTAAAGAATAAATTATATATTTTTTTTGCAAACATTTGTTTTGTATAAAATTTAGATTATAAAATTTTTAAACTTTAGTTGGAAAACTCTTGTATAGTATAGAGATTTGATTATAAATATTTTCTTATAAATTGATTATACAAATGTTAAAAATATAGATAAATATCTAATTGAAAATTGAGCGAAACTATAAAGACCTAGTTAATTAGAATAGTATTACCTTACTTACATCAGTAAATTATGATACAAAATGTATTTAAATCAAAAATGAAAATGTATCTAATAATAAAATTACATGATATTATTCGATAATGCTAAAGAGACTAAAAAAAAACAGCTATAACTTGTTTTATTTAGCCTTCATTAGTTATTACTAAAAGGGTAATGCTAGGTAGACAAAAAAAACAGCCAGAACTTGCCTTATTTAGCATTAATTAATTGTCGCAACAATTAATGAATGCTAAATAAGACAAATTATGGCTGTTTTTGGCTGATTTTCTTTTGTTACCAAATATTTCCGTTACTAAAATTAATAAAAGTAAAATAAGGTAAGTTCTGACTTTTTTTTGTCTAAACTTTTTTTGTTACCGAACATTTCAAATATTATTAGGTTCACCATGGGTGATCCTTACAAGAGAATTTATGGAATACTGCATCCAAGGTTGGGACAACTTACCAAGAAAACTACTAATGTTCTTCAGCAATGTGGCATACCCTCTTGAATCTTACTTCCACACTGTGTTGTGCAACTCAGCAGAGTTCCAAAACACAACATTGGACATTAATCTAAGGTACAGTCTTTGGGACACTGATCCAACTGAGTCCCAATTGCTTGATTTGTCACACTATGACACAATGCTGGAAAATGGTGATGCTGCTTTTGCAAGACCATTTGGTGAAGGTGATCTTGTTCTTGATAAAATTGATGATTTGATTCTTAATCGTTCATCTAATGGATTGGTTCAGGGTGAGTGGTGTTCTTCAAGCATAGAAGATGAGGCAGATTTAGTGTGTTCAATATATGGTAACATTGATAGTGTAAAGCCAAGTTCTTATGGCATTAAGCTTAAGACTATGTTAGATGAAATTGTGAATAATGGGGTATTTAGAACTAGATCTTGCCAATTCCACAAGATGGGGTGACATATTTTATGTTGCAATTTAAAATGTATGATTTTTTCATCACACATTAGGTTAACTATTGAGATGAATTTTTTCACTATGCTTTTTTAGGCCTTATCATATATCGGTTTTTTTTTTTTTTTCTACGGTATCCCCCAACCCGACAGGTTAAGGGCTAATCCGTCGCGGATCTGAGCTCTATTTAAGGGTCTGCTGCTGGCCAATGGGTTGCTGCATGCACAAGGCAAATTCGAACCCCGACACTTGCTTAAGCGGACGAGTGAGATGACCACTTGACAAACCCAAATTGGTTAAAGCGAGATCATATATCCTTATTCAACTAAAGTCTTATTTGTTAGGTCTTGGGCCAAAATAATGTAATTTGGGCCGACTAAAGTTTTTGTTTTTTGTTCCTTTCTTGGGCTTAGCCCCTTCAATCACAAAAAAAAAACAATTACAAACAAAAGATTAGTAGTGACCAATAAAAAAAAAGACTAATTAGAGGAAACTATGAAAGAATGAATATCTTACCTTAAAAAAGGAAAAATGAGTGAATGAAAAGCAAGATTTTCACCAATGAACTAGAGCTCAAATGACATAATCTCCTCTTAAGATCGAGTCTCATCGGTTGTAATTGATCCTAGCCGTTGCTGCAACGTGTGGTGTGTACCCAAAAAAAGAAAAGCGAAATTTTCAAAAGATCAAAATGGTTGGCAAGAAAAAACGAAAAAACGAAAAGGCCAAAATGCTTCCAAAACTCAACATGCATTCATGTTATAATCATATGATAACGATTACAATTGAAGTTGTCAACCTCGTATGCTTATAAGATTGTATAATTCAAAGAACCTCTTACTATTTATGTTATTTATTTGTTTAAATAACAATCAACATTCATTGAACATGTAGCGTCTACAATTCAAGCTTAAGTCTATTTGAAATATATCATTGGTATTATTATCAGACATATGTAAAATAAAAAAATATTACGTGGATATTAAAAATTGGTCGGTAAATAAGTCATTATGTATTTTTATATATTAATTCAGACATTTTTAACTAAATAATTAGCTATAACATAATCAAGTTTATCATAGTAGAATAATATTTTTTTACAATAGAATAATAAAAAATATAAAATTTTAAATATGTATTTCTATTATGATGACTAATTTTTTGTATATACATAACATATTTGGTATTTAAAATAATTGTCCAAAAAAATTAATTATTTTAATGGTTTTGTTATAGATCCAACCTTTTCAGTTAATAAAGTAGTAAATTAGTAAAGATTAAAGAGGAAAAAAGAGAAATTTAAAGAAAACAAAAAATGTTGATCGATTTGATAATTGATAAAAAGTTGGTTTCAAACTTTCAATATTTTTTCTTATTCAAAAGAGAAAATAAAAAAAATTTATAATCAGTTAAAGGTAATCTTGTAATATAATTAAGAAAAAGTATAGGGTACCAACATATTATCTACCAACTTCTGCCAACTCTTATTTATAATTGTGTTTTATAAAAGTGTGTTCGTAGATGTGTCTAATAATTAATATATTTTAAATACATATATAAAGAGACACATCCAGAAAATATATCTATAAAGACACTTCTATTAAACACGGCTATAAAAAAGATATTTTTATTAGACACATCCACGAACACACTTCCATGAAACACAATTATAAATAAGAGTTGGCAGAAGTTGGCAGATATACTGTTGATAACGTAGCGGAACCGATTAATTAACCCTTCAATCCTTACTAAAGATCAATGATGTGGTTGCAACTTATATAGAGATAGATATTAAGTTTATTAAAAATATCTGTCTTTAATTAAAGTATACAACCATGCATCTACAATCGCTTTAAAATAAGTTTGAAAAGTTTATAGCCATGGGTTGATGAATATTTTAAGGAGATTCCAAATTATGGTTAAGAATGAGCCATGACAACCCTAAACTATTTAAGCTATAGTTTAAAATTCAAATCCAAATAAAACATGTGGTTTAAACATAATGAATAATAATCCCATTTTGGGACAAGAAGAATCTACGTACTCATCAAAACCCACATATCTCGTTCTCTGTCTTCTTCTTCTTTCAAATAAATAATAGCTTTAAACCGCAACCACAATGGGAGCACTTTTTAGAAGCACATTTAGACCTCACATCTAAGCCCTCTATTATTTGTGTTACATGTTTATGAATAACCAACAATAGTTGTAGTGTATTTAATTTAACCTCATATTTTTATTCAGGTTGTTAGTTGTAGTGTATTATTATTTATTGCTCGGTAGAAATTGAGTTAGAAGTTGGGACCAAAATCACTGCGGAACCATATACGTGGTACTTTTGTAGTTGTGGTCTTAAAATGGTTTATATTCCAGCCACCTACTACATAGGAAGGTTATGCTACGGTAACGAATTAAATTAATTAATTAGTTCCACCTAATTAAACAAAAGTAGTTAGTTATCAGCTAAGTTAGACTAAATCCTTATAATCGTTTTAATCCTTCAAATTTAAATTTATTATAATGATTTTTGAGATCCAATTCCATGCACCATATTGGTAATTGACCTTTTTTAACGTTGAGTCAATGAACATAATGCTGAGATAGTTCTGACTTGTTACGTTAGACATATAGTTAAATAACTTTTTTTATTTTAGTTATTAAATAAGACAGAAACAATATGGTTTATAAAATGAAAAAGAGAGATATAATGATTTATACATTATATAAACTTTTTTTTCATTTCTCATTTTTTCTTTGCTTTAGTGCCTAAACGAAATGATGCTGATTAGTCATGTGTCAAGCTTGCTAGTAAATCAGAATTAATTCAATACTTGATTTGTTGATTTGGTATTAGAAAGGATTCATAGATTAAAATGGTGCTCAAAAATTAATTTCAAAGACTGGTATAAATCATTTTAAATTTAAAAGATTAAAATAATAAAAACTATAAATACGAGGAACATTTTAGAGATTTAGTCGCTAAATTATAACTATGAAAAAAAACAACTATTGTACATATATTTGTATAAAAATATATAGTAACTAATTTTAGTATATAAATAATATTTTTGTAATTTAAATTGGATATATCCATGGTGTTAGAGTTTAAATAGAGAAATATTTTTTTAATCAATATCAGCTTTTTTATTTTAAATTTTATTTAAAATCTATATTTTAAATATTAAATTCTACATTTTAAATTCTAATCTAAAATCTTAAATCCTCGACAAAAATAAAAGTTAAATAAATTATTTGCAATAAAAAAATTAACTATTTAAAAATTAATTTCCTATACTCCTAATTTTAATATAATTTTGTAAAAAAAAATTAAAAGGCTAATAAAATTTATTATTTTTAGACATTACTTTTAGTTATTAGTCTAATTTATTTAATCTAACAATATATTTTTAGTCTATACTTTTAAACATTACTAACAAACTACTCACTAAAAAAATAAATTCTACTAACCATTTGACATTCTTGTTTGTAAAATACTCTGCACAAATAATTCTGAAAGGATTTCGCTAGAGAGACAATGGACTATTTGTACAATGTGTACAATGGATTATTGAGTTATAAAATGAACATCTCTTATACTATCTAGAATAACCATCCGAGTATTAGGGATAATAAACATCTTTTCAAAAAATTAAATTGATTTTGGTGTTTGCCAAGGATCAAACTCTTGACCTTTCAAATCTAGAACTCTAATACCATATTATGATACCACTTATCCCAAAAGCTTTAGCTAATAGAAAAAGGTAACATTAATGATTATATCTCTAATACTCTCTAAACTTTCATTGTGCACATTGTATAAATATTCCATTAGCTCCTCATACTTTTCCATTCTGAAATGTACCTCACCAAAAACAAAGATATAAAGTTTGTTTTGTGGAGTTGAGATATTGTTGGTTCCTTGGATATGAAGTAGCACCTACCGATGCCTCATTTTCTTTGTTTGGTTTTTTAAATTGGAATTGAGAGACGTGCAGGCAGAAGCAACATTATCACTGGTTCGCAACGATTGGATTTATTTAAAGCCTGATAAAAATATATGGTTTATATAGACGACACAGTGATGAATAATAGCATATGATTAGATCCACCACCATGCCTCCAATGATTCTTTTTATCTTTAAACGCCAACATTTCAAATGAAGCAGAATTTCCCAGACATTATGTTGTCCTTATCATTTATTTGAATTGTTACCCCACTTTCCCTACCATCTCTCTCGATTTGTTTCATTTCATAAACATGCATCAATAAAACTTGATCAATATGCATGTTACAATTGATACAAATTACATAAATATCTTTAGAAAAAATATTGTAAAATCATGCATATAATACTATTACATATTAATAATCTATCGAATTAAATGCAACTCTAAATATCAATTAAGTATTGATTGAACCCATGAAATTGTGGATCCAATTGGTACACGTTGGGTAAAATAGATTAATCAACCACCATGGCATTGGCAGCAATCCAAACAACGTATAAATTTTTTTAAAATGTTTTTAAAATGCCAGTATTTCAACTCTTTTAATAATTAATTTTAATTAATATATATTATATTTTTTTTTATAATTAAAATCACCCACTAAAGCACGCTATAATTTTTCTATAATTTTTCTATACTCACTTAAAAAGAACTTAGAAAATAGAAACATTTGAAATTCTTCGGTATACATTTTCTGTTTTTTCTAGACTAAACAAACTACATCAAGAGAAAAAGAACTTAGAAAATAGAAACATTTGAAATTCTTCGGTATACATTTTCTGTTTTTTCTAGACTAAACAAACTACATCAAGAGGATGATTTTTTTTTTCTTTTGTGCATTGTTTTACATCACCATCACAAATAAACTAAACTAAGGTGCTGAAATCAAATCTATTTCCTTGCTAAGACTAAAATGTTGTTCTCCTTCTTCTCCTCCAATAATGAGTAAACAACAACAACAATTGAGCTTGAAGAATACAAATAGAATATAGAATAGAATGTTAAGAACCAGCAATTTTGGTATTTTATAATCATTAATTGACCATCAATTATATTTTTAATGGTGTAAAATTATATCTAATAGTAAAAAATCACTCATTTTTCTTTTAATGATTAAATGTAGGCTAAAAAATACAAAAATTGCTGGCTCCTAGACTTTTTCCTTCCATAATTCTAAGACTCATCAGAGCCTTCTTGCAAATGGAAGAAGGGAGAAGTGGTTTGTTGTTGTTGGGAGAAGAAGAAGACACGTGAGAGCATGGCATATGCTTGGAGAATGAGCTTAGCTGGCACACCTGAGATCTCTTCCAATCTCCGCAGATTCTCGAACGTCATCCCACAAAATCTCAAACCTAACCAAAACGACGTCGCAGCACCCACCTTATACGGAATACCAACTCCCTTCCATTTTCTCACCCATACTCTCAACGCTCTGCACGCCACGCACGACACGCGTCTCCCCTCGTTTAATCCCAACCCTAATTCCTCGCTCCATTTCGCGAACACTGAATACTCTTTCGCCGACGCCGTTCTTACCTCATCGGAACCAGATCCACCGCCATTACTATTCTTCTTCTTGTTATTCCTCTGCCGCTTTTGCTTCGG
The DNA here is from genome assembly GCF_003086295.3 of Arachis hypogaea. Lineage (NCBI taxonomy): Eukaryota > Viridiplantae > Streptophyta > Magnoliopsida > Fabales > Fabaceae > Arachis > Arachis hypogaea. Next base: position 1,129,696 of record NC_092054.1, on the reverse strand, counting down.
CGTTGAAAAATCATCGTCGTCCGTCGTAACCGCCGAACCGGAAGAGGTTACCGTTCTGATTCTCTTTTCCGGCAAGTATTTTGTTCTGATCTTGTTGCCGGCGCGTGGCTCCGAGCTGGAAACGCATGCAGAGGAGGAGGACGAGGAAGAAGGAGGTGAAGAACAGAGGGAATTGTCCTCCTCCTCCTCCTCCTCCTCCTCGTCGGAGTAATGAATCTCCGTCGGGGAGCAGGATCGGCAGTTGGCGGCGGTGCGGCGAGACGAGGCGCCGGAGATGTGGACTCCGGCGAAGGAATTGCAGTTGAAACAGAGGAGGCGGCGGCGGTGGCGAGCGACGAGGAAGTTGGCATTATGAACGGTGGCGTCGCATTTCCAGCAAAGGAAGGCGGAGTCAGAGGCGCAGTAGAGAGAAGCTTTTTCCTTGCAGAGCTCACAAAACCTCTCCTTCATCTTCGTCAGAGAAATCGAAAAGACAATAAAGAAAGAAATTGCAGAGAAAGTCGGTGAGAGATGAATGCGTTAACAATGAGAATGAATGAATGTGGTGTTTATTATATAAAGGAATGAACTTGTATTAATATCCACATAAGCTCACATATTTTAATTTAAATAACCTTATGTATGTCACACTTTTTTTTTTTTTTTGAAGGGTCGTTATTTTTATTTCCATTTGTTTTATTTGTGGCTAGTAATATGTGGTGGTGAGCTAGGCATGGAAATTGAGATGCAAAATTGAACACCATAGAATGAATTGAAATGGAATATGAACACAAATTAAACCACCACTTGGCTTATTCTATTGCTAACTTGCATGCAAATTGCAAAATATCTCTTAATGCTTCTTTTCCACATGTTCGGTCATTATTAAATAATTCTATTTTAATTATATATTTGTATTAAAAATAATTTATTAATAATTGAAATTCTAGATTGACAATAATTACTTTTTCTTATTTTTATTTTATATTCAAATCATCATTAGTCAACTCTCTTTTTCTCTTGACACTAAAAAAAATGTGAACCTCCTAATTTATTTATTTATTTTCTGTATTTATATAAACATAAAACGTGGACACGTGGTTAACGTTAAATTACAAATATGAAAATGAGACACGTATATGAAGTAAGTTTACACAATTATCATTTTACTATATTAATATATTTAATTATGCAAAATCCTTACTACTTATGAGGCTCATTCTTCCTTATGGATCAAATTTAGGTTGTGTAAAAAAAAAAAAAAAAGGATAAGAAAACGAATTGATTGAAATTATGATGATGATGTGATATGAGGGATTGATCTCTCTTACCTCATTCTCACATGCTACTTTCTCTTTCTCGTGCCTTTTGTTCTCATTCTATAAACCTCGTCTCTCTCGAACCTTTTCCTTTTTATTTTTATTTTTCATTCTCAAAAGGACTAATTTTTTTTTATATACGAAAAATATATTAATATTTTTATTGAAAATGATATTATTTAGTGTAATTATAGATAAATAAATTTTGTAAATAAAAAATTAATAGAACATATAAAATATGTATTAAATATATATCATCATTTTAATAATACACAAAATATATATTAGATACGTATTAACATTCTAGTCAGTACATATTTTATGTATATCTATAATATAATATTATATTTTAAATATTAATATTTAATTAAAATACTAACTTTATCTCCATATTAAAAAAAATTTTTGTTCCAAAAATATATTTTGATTATTTATTTCTTTTAATACCGCTTTTATTTTTGCACCGTCAAATATTATTTCACATGTTCAAACTGCGGTGAATATCGAGATTATCCTTAGATTGAAATTTTTTTTAAGTATATATTTTTTCTTTCAACCATATATGTGCAAAAAAAAAATAATTATTCATATAAAATATAGTTAGAAATATATAAAATAATATATATAATAGTGGATTTTACTATAATATATTACAATAATTATAATAAATATTTAAATATTACTAATTAAAATGATATTTTTTTATATTTTCGTAATATTTTTTAACCAATACTTTTTGAATAGTATTATTTAAAAATAAAAAAATATTACTTTAATATTAATAATATTTGTTAAAATTCTATATTCAGTATAATCACCATAATATAATCATACATTTATACTAAAATGACCTACATAAAATATATATATATATATCAATATATAATGATAATTTAATAATTTATTTTTAATATACATATAATTTTTTATTTCTCTTACTTTATTTATATTTTTTTCCTTAAAATTATTTTATAACTTGCCTCATTTTTTTATTAATGTTATTTTAATAGTAAAATGTTGATGTGGTTAATGAGATGATAAGATTAATAATGGCATATATGTAAATCTAAAATACAATTTAAACGTTTACATTATTGATGGTAAAAGAGAAATACATAAAATTTCAAAATTCAAGATTTCTATTCTAGAATTATAGTAGAATATTAGAAGTGGTTGGTTTTGGTTGAAAGTGGGAAAAATATCTGGTTGAGCTGAATGGATCATAGGGCACTTCTCCACGTGGAACCATTCAATTTCCTCGTCATCATTTCAAATTTTCAATCACGTCACCATTCCCATAAATCAAACAGATCTTTCTTTCAAAATGAAAATGACTTATGTTGGTGATATTTTTTTACATACATATACTTATGCGGCTAAAAAAATTTGATACGGAAGTAAAATGAGTGATATATTTTAATATAGTAATTTTTTGTGTTTTTTAAAATTGTAGGAGTATACAAAAGTTGAAAAAAATTCAGAATGCACAAATCAGAGGATTTAATTTGTGTTAAAAAAATTGAAAAAACTCAGAGTGCATAAATTGGACCATGTGAGTTGTTTGATTTTAAAATTTTGCTTAAGAAATCGCATGATCCGACTTGTGGTTGGGTAAATATGATTTTCGGAAGCTAAAAAACGGACCATCCGAGTTGTTTGTTGTTGTCAATTTTTTTATGAAATGGAATATCAAACGCAATTTGGACTATCCGTTTACTGATAGAGAACTCGCATGGTCCGAATTCTGTTCCACTGACACCACATGGCTGTGAAATACCTGTATTCCCCATATCCGAGTCCAACACTATTTTTACTTTCATATTCAAATTAAAAAGTGTACTTATGCACACATATATATTACATATATATTCTTAGGATATTTTTTAAGAAAATGTTTTTGAAAATTTTGATAATGATTTATTTGCCGTAACTATAACCTCTTTTTATTTATAATAATATCCTTAAGCCAATAATAGACCATAAGTTATTAAAATATGTGTAGTGTGATGTATAGATATTATTTAATAATTTATCCCATATTATCTTTTTAAAAAAATGATGGCTTTGTATAGTAGTGTCACAAGTAATCATCATAACTTAATAATTCAATTTACAAAAAGTAAAGGTATAATGATTTTGTTCTGTGAAATTTTTTTTTTAACTTGATTTTTCTCTTCTTCTTCATTTTTTGGTATATATGTATATTATTCAATAATTTTAGGGGCCTTATTAAAAAGACCCTTCACCAAACATTTAAAAAGTAAACAAAAAAGAAAAGGTTCGAATGCCTTTAAAACATATTCTTATATATATGTTAGTATATTCTCCCTCTTTTTCCTTCAATTTTGGTTCATGTACGTACCAAAACATAAATTAATTAATTAAAAAATGAAACCATTGATTAACTAGTTATAATTCATAAATTCAAACTAGAATACCATTTTTTATATTTTACTTTTAATATTAAGAGCTTATTTGGGTGAGTTTCTAAGAAAAGATATTTTTTTGAGTTATCTTTTTTTAAAAGATCTTATAAAAAAATAAAAATAATTTTATGTTTGAATATCTCATACAAAAAGATCTTTTTATCTATTAATTATGTTTGGGTATAACAATATAAAAATATTTTTTTGTTTATTTATTACATAATAAACATCTTTTTTAAGAGAAAAAAATCTTTTAAAAAAAGATGTAAATTACAGTTTTTCAAAAAAAGATATTTTTTTTTTTTAGTGCTTTTACTTTTATTACTAAAAATTTGTCAAACACACAAAAAAAAATAAAAAAATCTTTTTTTATTAATTTTTTTTATCAAAATAATAACGTTCAAATAAACACTAAAAGTTTTAATAAGATAGCTTGTTATTATTTTCTTCATTCTAATCATATAATAAAAGCAGATCGTGCAGACCTTTATTTTTTTCTTTAGTCAGAACATACCTTTCATCAATTCATGTATCTGTTACTATTATTATATATTCATTACATTTAATATTATTTAATTATTCTAATAATTATTAAAAATAAAAAAAAGTTAAATTACTTTAAACTCTTTTTTTTGTGTCTTTTCAAACATTTTTGAAACATAGCAAAGTTAAATCCATTTATGGTGATGTTGAAGCAAAATAACAAAAATGTCCAAAAACGTAGATAGTAAGGTATTGTCCAAAGCTACGTCTTTCTACAAAATCATAAAGGTTTTAGAATTTGAAACCAAGAAAATGAGAATGGAGGCTGCGATAGGAAGCAAAAGAAATGGAAGTGGCACCAAACAATATGAGTGACGTGTCACGATGTTAAAGGACCGTAATAAATAAGTGAGCTACGAGGAACCACAGAATGAAATAGAGTGGTAATTAACCACACAATAAATAAAGTGGTGTAAGATTGGAAGGTGTTGATTCTTCAATGAAATTTAAGCCATGCATGTGTCACTCATGAAAACCATTTTGCGGTGGTTGATTCAATAAATGACTCATTTTTGGTGGAACAACATTTTGTTCTTTGTTTAGAGTAAAATTCAAAAACAATTTTTGACGATTACTTCAAAAGATAATGTGATTTTTGACAAAAAAAAAATTTTAATCCAGCTCTTGATAATTATTTCAAAAGAATAACAAGGTTTTTGTGCAAAAAAAAAATCAATATTATTTCTTTTAACATAAAAGCTAATCAGTCTCAAAAAAAAAATCAAAAGCTGAATTAAGTGTTTTTGTTTAGGATTTCGTTGTCCTTTCGAGATAATTATCAAGGGTCGGATAGATATTCACTATTTTGTTTATAGATAAACTTCATTCCAATAGTATTATAGATTTAGTTCATTTGTATCTTAAATTATATGTCAAGATTATAACATAAAAAAAATTTTATTGAAAGAATTATATTAGATATATATTAAAACTAGTTATTAATATAAAATGTATATTAAAAATAAATTAAATTTTATATATATATATATATATATATATTAATAATTAATTTTAATATATATTTAATATTTTTTATAAAAATACAAAAAATTTAATTTTTTAATTAATTTATTTTATATTTATTAAAAGAATAAATTTTAAATTTTTATTAATAGTAATTTTAATATATGTGCCTTTAGGATTTGTTTGGTTAGTGTCTATGTCTATAAAAAACATGGACACAGTTACACACACGCCCCATGTTTGTTTCGTGAGATATAAAAATGCAGAGACACGATTACACATAGAGATACACAAAATACGTGTATTTTGTATTTTTCTAAAATAATGAGACACGATGAGACACAATTTAAAATTTATTTTTTGACAAATTTATTCTTAATATTTTTTTAAAATTCTAATTTTGTCCTTATTTATTTAACCTTTTTAATCTTCTTCTTTCATACTGCCTCAGCCTCCTTCTTCTTCTCCTTCACACGCTTTCATCTTTTACTGTTGCAATTTTTTTTTTCATCCTCCACTGCAGCTACTTTCCTCCTCCCTTGACCCTCGAATCTAGCCACAAAACTTCTTTTTTCTTGAATCGGACCTGCAAAACTTCTCTTGTCTCCGTACGTCTTTTTTGGCAGCCATAGATGTCTTCGTGTCGCTCCATTCTCGCCATTGCAGATTGTCGTTGCCACGGGTCTCATTGCGTCACCGCCATAGGTCTCATTACTTCACTATCCCCATTTTTCATATCTATTCCAGCTTCCTCTGTTTTTTTTTTATCTGCAGTTTCTCATCACCTTTTTCTTTATTTTCGTCACTTTTCTCGACCCTCAACACATCCCTCTCACTTTTATTTCTATTTATCTTTTAATTGCGTATCAGTTTTTAATTTTTAAAATATAATTATTGAAATTCTTCGTTCTATTTCAATTTTTAATTTGAATTGTTGAACTAATAATTAAATTTTTTTATGATATTGATTTGAATTGAGATTAAAAAATTAGCATTGGTGTTAGAAATAAGTGATAATGATAATGGCAATGATGATTATGTTTAAGATAAAATAGACATTTGAATTAGATAATTGTATCTTGTGTATCATCACCAAACATTATAATAAAATTTGTGTATATATGTGTCTATATCTACTTATGTATTTATGTTTATGTCTTTGTATCTAAAAGACATCAACTAAACACAGCCTTATAGCACAAGTTAATTAAATTATTAAAAAAATTATATCTAAAATTTGAATTTGAGGTCGTGACATTAAAAATATATATTGTCATACTTTTATTCAATGCAACCATATATTATATAGAAATGGGTAAATAGTTAAATTCGTCCCTAAAAGATTATTTGATTTTTAAATTGGTTTTTGAAAGATTTTTTTTAATCAAATTCGCTCTTCAAATATTTTAAATTAATCACATTAGTCCTTCAGTCATTTTTTTGTTGACGGCGCCAAAATTTGTTAATACGATACGTTAAGTGATATTACAACACACAAATAGGAGTCTTAATTGACTATTAATATGATAAGATCGAATCAAAACATAATTGAGAGGATAACTTGATGTATTAGAATTTCTCAATTTGAGATTTATTTGATCTAATTTCATAAACTTATCATATTAGCTACCAATTAGGACTACTAAGTGTATATTGTGGTGTCAATTAACGTGTCATATTAACAAATTTGGACGCTATTAGTAACGAAAGGACTACAATGACTAATTTAAAGTTTTTGGATGACAAATTTAATTAAAAAACATTTTCGAAAACAAATTTAAAAAATAAATAATTTTTTGGAGACTAATTTAACCATTTATCCTATAAAAATGTATGAATGAATGAATGACTTTTGAGGTGGACCTTAGTGGTGAAGTGCAACCATGGTTTTGAAAATCGAATCGGACCGACCAATCGAACCGGTTCAAATGGGAATTGGCGATACAAACGGTTCGGTCCGTTGTCTATAATCGCTGGAGGAAAAATCGTTTAAGAACTGCTAAATCGGCTGAGAACTGGACGGTTGGACCGAACCGGTAACCAGCTAGTTCGAATAAAACAACGCCGTTTTTTTATTTGTAAAAAAAAAAAACAGAAGTAGATCCATTCGTGAACCAACCCCCCCTTCTTCCCCCAATCATTCACTCATTCGTCACTCCTTAGACTGGAGAACTCTGAAGCAAAGGGAACCCTAGCCCTTCATCGCCGTTGCCGTTCCCAGGTCTTCAGCGCTGTCGTTTCTTCCTCTTCTCCGTGTCTGGAACCCAATAGCTCAGCACATCGTCTTCATCTTTGCTGGCTTCTCGACATGGAACTCAAGTTAGTGGCTTCTCGTCTTCATCTTCACTGAATGTTCGGTCATCTTGTTGGTTTGAAGTTCTGAAATTGTTGTTCTTCGGTCTTCTTCTTCAATGTTTGTTCCATTTTTCTTCAATTCTTCTTTTTCGATCTTGGTTTGAAGTTTGGTTCTGAATGTTTTGTAAATTGCAATTACTCTGCTTGTTTCTTTGTTTCCCTCTCTTTCCACTATTGTTCTGGTTGAAACACTTAATTGTATGGTTCGGATTGCTCTGTTACTCTGTTAAATCATGAGTATTAAAAGAAATTTACTCTGTTATATATATCATTTGTATCAACCAGAACACCTAATACAGTAACACTTACTCTATTACTCTATTTTAGTGTTTTCTAATTGCTCGATAGTTCTGATAGTGTTTTACTGGTTTACCAGTTGCTGATGGCTCCTAATTTGTTTGTTGCAATATTGTTGAATGCTATTGGCAGAATTTAGATATGGTCTTGTTGACGATTTTTTATTTTTCATTGTGCTGTGGCTGTTTTTAATTTTGTATCTGTTTTATTAATTTCAGTTATGGATAATAGTATTAATCAAGAAGCTATTGCTTATAATAATGCATCTGTGAATAATAACTTGCCTGTAAATCCTCCTATTTCGAATGATGCTGGCATGCTGCTAATCCTAATCCCCCTAGTACTAACGATAATCAGTCACAAGGTTCTTCTAACTTACAAGGAAAAACATATTTAGTTTGAAAATATGTTGCTCTACAAATAGTGAATGAAAAATCACAATATCAATGTTTATTTTGTCTACAAGTTTTCAATGGAGGCGAAATTCACAGGATGAAGAAACATCTAGCAAAGATTACTAGAGATGTTAAAAAATGTCCTAAAATTTCTTATGATGTGGAAAAACAGATGGAAAATTTGTTGAAAGAAATTCAGACCAACAAAAACAAAAGAAAAGTAAGTTTTAGTGAATAGGGTGGTGATGAGGTAGAGGATGCAATTGATGAAGCAATAGCTCAAGAAGAACATCAGCGTACTTCGGGTTAACAAGTGGTTGGAGGCGATCCATAAAAGAAAGTCAAAGTCATTCCTCCTATGTTTGCACCAAGAACAACTCCAGGAGCTCAACCATGTCTTAAAAGTGTTTTACAAAACAAAGAGGCAATACACGAGGTTGATAAACGGTTTGCTCGGTGGCTTTTGGATTGTGAAATTTTATTTAATACTGTGATGTCACCATTTTTCCAAGATATGTTGGATGGTGTTGCTGGTATTGGACCTAGTTACAAGGGTCCTTCTTATGATAAGTTAAGGGTTCACTTGTTGGCTTATCTTAAAAGAGAATGGCAAATGCTAGTTGATAGTTATAGGTGTGCATAGAAAGAAACTAGAGGTACCCTCATGGCTAATGGTTGGACAGATCAAAGACAAAGAACATTAATCAATTTCCTGATGTATTATTCTAAAGGTTTGTGCTTTGTGAAATCAATAGATGCTTCCAGTATCCTAAAAAATGCTTCACACTTGTGTAATTTGTTTTCTAGGGTGATTGAATGAATTGGCCCTAATGATATTGTGAATGTAGTGACCGATAATACGGCCAATTATGTTGCTGCTGGTAGGCTTATCAATAAAAAAATGATAATATCTATTGGTCACCATGTGCTGCTCATTGCCTTAATCTTATTTTAAAAGATATAAGCATTATGGCGCATATTTCTAACCTTGCAACACGTGCTTCATATATCACAGTATTTGTGTACAATCATATGGTTTTTTATCTTGGCTAAGAAAAAGACTTGATTGGATAGAAATTGTACGTCCTAGTGCAACCTATTTTGCAACTGTGTTTATCACATTGAAGAGCATCTTTGACCGTAAAAATAATTTGCAAACATAGATTGTAGATTCATTTTTCACTGGTCACAAATTAGAAATGAGTGCTACTGGTAGAGCTGTGAGTGCTATTATTTTGGATTGTAAATTTTGGAATGATTGGTTTACTGCATGTAAACTTGTGGGCCCTCTGATTAAATTGCTGAGGCTTGTTGATGCTGATGACAAACCATCTTTGGGATATGTTCATGAAGGAATGCTAAGGGAAGAATATACAATTAAAGAGATGTTTAAGCAAAACAAGACTACATATCAGCCGTACACAGATATTATCAACTCAAGATGGGACATGCATTTGAAGAAAGATCTTCATGCGGCAGCTTACTTCCTGAATCCTTCATTCTTTTTTAATGAAAATTATAAAGAAGCACCTAATGTTATGCGAGGTTTGCTTGATCTTGTTACCTTGTATTGCAAGTGTAACAATTTAGATTCAGTTGAGGCAATAAAAGAAATACATTTATATAGAAATCGAAAAGAAAGCTTTGATAGACCAGAAGCTATTCGAGCTGCATCTAAACTTAAGCCTGGTAAGAATATTTGAATATTTGTTTAACTAATAGTAACTTGTTTTATGCTTATGTTTTTAATTGATAACTTCTAATATGTTATGTTTTTATGATTGGTAGATGAATGGTGGAGGTTATTCTGTAGCTCTGCTCCATGTTTACAAAAGATAGTTGTTCGCATTCTTAGTCAAGCATCTGCTTCTTCTGAGTGTGAGAGAAATTGGAGTCCTTTTTACCAGATTCATACAAAAAGAAGAAATAGATTGGAGCATGATAAACTGAATAACATTGTTTATGTTACTTATAATTTGCGTCTTAAATCCATGTAATATATGTTTCATGAAATATCATATTGTTTCATACGTAATCTTTATCATAACAAATTTGTAAATTATTAATTCTTCATATATTGTATTTAACATTTTAGGAAGGAAAAAAAAAGAAAGCAAAAGATACAATATGATCCAATTAATTATGAAAGCATCAGTCTAGTTGACTTTTGGGTGATTGAAGAGGTTGTAGAGAAAGAGCCTGATCTTCCTAGTAATGTGGATGACTTATTGCGTGAGTATAGTATTATAGTTTATTTTCTAATGATTTATAGAATGTTTTTAGTTTATAATATAATGATAACATGTGTATTTTATTAGGTGAAATTGATGCTGATTTATATCAAAGTGGCGGTGGTAGCAGTGGTCTTTATGCTGCATCGATCTTTTGATTCTTCTGCTCAAGAGGGTGAAAATGAATGTGAAGATGATCTCACCGAAGCAAATTTGCAATAAGTTCTTGCGGATTTTGATGATTGATAAATCATGATGTTGGGATTTAATATTTAGATATGCTTTTTTATTATTTAATTTTGAACTTGTATTTTGATAAAATTATATAAATTTTGTTGATGATATTTTATGTAGTGTTTTAAAGTTCGAAGATATTTTAAGATTTATATTAAACTATAATTATATTTTAGGATATTTATTTATAATTTATTTATTATTCTATTTTAAAACAATTTTTTCGGTTAAATCACCACTTGAACCGATTAAACCAATAAATCAATAAACTATAACTAAAACAGTTTGATGACCAGTCCAATTTTTAGAAGCTTGAGTGCAACATAATACTAGTCATAGGTGGGGACAATTAAATTCTATAATACGATATGCTACTAATAATAATAATATATGTGTATGAATGACCTCATGTTTAGAGGCAGATCAATTATTGAAGCCACAAATTAAAACCATATATAGGCTTTTAGTTTTTTGGAGAAGGAAAATTCTCTAGTACTTCTTCCCTTTCATGATATCCCCGTGAACTTATTAGAATTTTTCATTTTCAGGTTAATAATTACTTGTTTTTTTTTTTTAAATAAGAATACAAACCAAACAAATTCTTAGTTTTTTGCAAAGCAAACTTTATCTATAACATACATTCGGAGGTTAGACACCAAAAAAAAAAAAAAAAATCGGAGTTTGAATATTATAATAGAAAAAGATTTATATCATCTCATATCTTAAAAGTCTATCTCTTTTCCTAAATATATTGGTGGTGGCGTTGTTTTAAAGAACGTATAGTTATAGCATATTAGAATTTTAATAAAAAAGTATATATAGTAGCAAAAGAAAGTTATATCTATAATTTTAATAATTTATTAGCAAAAGAAAGTTATATCTATAATTTTATATTCAATAAGATTTTGCTAGCCTTTTTTTAGAGATCATAATACTTTTAATTTAACTAAAAGATAATGTTAGAAAGTTAATATTTTTAATAAAAGATAAATAATATTGACTTAAATGCAAAATTAATACAAAACTATTAACCATTTAGTATTTTTCTGAATAAAAATTATTGTACTTACTTAATTCTGGACAGAAATGATAATTTAATTAGGAACATATTCAAGTGACATCACATTTTAATAAAATTATATAAGTGATGAATAGATATAATAATAATACAATATTTATTATCAATAAATTATAATTCAAATCACATAAATACTCTCTCTTCACATAAAAATCTCATTTATTTATGGATGTTATATGGCAGCAAGATCTACTTTATATTAGTATTTCAATTTATTGTGCGGTGAAAATTGATGTTCTAATATATATGTTTTGCATTCTCATATCAACATGCACGATGCTCTTTAAGTTTATTTGCTTGAAATATATTAGAGCTAGAGAACATTAGATATAAATAAGTTAAATATTATAATTATAGAGAGAATAATATACATAAAAATAAAATAATAGTTAAAATGATGTAATTATATAATAATATTTAAATTTTATTAAGTTGTGTGTTTTAACTCTAATTTATGCTCCACATTTATTATTTAAGCAAGTTTAATGAAAAATTTTAATTTAAATTAATAAAATATTTTAAAATAATTTTTTTAAAAATTAATTATTCTAACCAAATAGTTAAAAACTATAAATATATATTTTTTCAAAGGATTGGTTGGATGAGAATTAAAATTCTAGGTTTTTATTTTTTATTCTCTAATATTTCAAATCATCACATGCATGTAGGGAAGATACCTAAATCCTATTGTTCACATTTATCTAATCATAACTAAAAATAATAAGATATGTTAAAAAAAACGTGCACTAAAAAGTTAGAATAAAACTCTAAATTATATATACACTTAAACAAGATGCAAATGAATAGACTTATTTTAGATAATATCTTAATTGTCCACGAATATATGTACTATTTAAAAAATAAGAGAAGTGGGACAGAACATGAGATGACTATTAAACTAGACATAAGCAATGCTTATGATAGGGTTAAATGGCATTTTTTTATGGTATATTATGGATAAGCTGGATTTTAATGCTAAATGGATTAACTGGACTAAGGAATTGGTAACGACTGTTTCTTATTCTGTCGTTGTGGAAGGTCAACCTTTTGGCTATTTTAGGCCAAATAGGGGCATCCGACAGGGTGACCCCCTATCTCCATATTTCTTTCTTTTTTGTGCAGAAGGGCTTTCCTTCTTGCTACACAAGGCAGAGCAAAACAGATTAATTCAAGGAGTTTAGGTTCATCAGAGATGCCAAACAGTTAATCACCTTTTGTTTGCTGATGATTCAATCTTTTTTTGCAAGAGCGCACCTAATACAAGCCAAAGTATTCTAGAATTGCTAGAGATCTATGCGGATTTCAGTGGGCAAAAAGCCAATTTGAATAAGTCGGCTATCTTTTTCAGTCACAACACACCTCAGAAGACAAGACTAGCAGTTGCTCGGACACTAAATATTGAACATATCGGAGCACAAGACAAATACTTGAGACTGCCCTCTATATAGTTCAAAAATCAAAGAAAGCAACATTTGGAGCTATCAAGGATAAAGTCCAGAAGAGGATTATGGGTTGGAAAAGAAGTCTATTGTCATCAGGTGGCAGGCACACGCTATTGAGAGTGGTGGGGGAGGCGATTCCTATTTATACACTCTCTTGTTTCAAGCTCGCGGACACGCTGTTGACTGAGATTCATAGCATGCTCTCGCAATTTTGGTAGGGTCAAAAAGGCGCAGAACGAAGAATGGTTTGGATTAAATGGGACACAATGACGAGACCGAAGAAAGATGGAGGGATGGGGATCAAGGACTTAAGGGCGCAAAATTTGGCTTTATTGGGCAAGTAATGTTGGCGTCTAATGAAATACCCTAATTCTACTCTATCAAGAATGCTCAAAGCTAAATATTTCAGATATACAGATTTCCTACATGCAGAGATAGGAAGCGTACCGTCGTGGGGCTTGGAGAAGTGTTCTTGAAGGGCGCAAGGTGATCGAGAAAGGCTTGTTATGGAAAATAGGCTCTGACACTGATGTTCGCATCTTCCATGACCCACCCTGGCTCCCACCACCAGTGCCCCTTAATGTCCCTCAAAATGCACTGACAATCCCGCCAAATCTGCAAGTGTATTACGTTAGTGCGTTACTAAATCCTGATAGAAGTTGGAATAGAAATCTGATTGAGTCGATTTTTTCAGTTGATATATAAATCCTGATAGAAGTCTTATCCTGGGCAGCGGCTCAATTCGACGGTAGACAAAAGACCCTCCTCATAGCGGCGCTGTGTTGGAGCACTTGGAAAGCGAGAAATCGGTGTGTTTTTTAGAAGGTAATAAGCCCGGCACTAGAGATAGTGAAAGAAGCCAGCAATTTAGTGCGTGAACTCGTGAGCCATACGTGATAGATGCTGATAATTTTCTTTACTTTTACTTTACTATTCTTTAAGTTCTTAGTCTTTCGGTCACAGTTAGTAATAAATGAAAATACTCAATTCTTTTATACTTCCTTATGAAAACACTTTTATTTTATATTAATAAAATAACATTTATCTTTGAGAAATGCAAATGAACTTAAAAAAAACTTAAAAGTAACAAAATAACTAAAAAAAATCTAAAAGATAATAATAATAATAATAATAATAATAATAATAATAATAATAATAATAATAATAATAATAATAATCAAATTCCTTTACACTTACAATCAGAGTGAGATTACAGAGATTCTACAAATCTCCACCTTGAAGGGGTAGATTCTCAAGCTACGTGCACATTCAAATCCATCTATTTTTCATTTTGCTCGGAAATACAAAACAGAATTTGTTAGCTTCTGTTAGGAAGCTAACTGCATTAGCTAATTATTTGGAAAAGTAGCTATACTAGAGTATGGAAGAGATATTACCAACATTGTGATGGACAGATTTTATTAACCAATAACTATAATTAAGGTTATATATTAAATAGTATTATAAGAATTAAAATATATAATTATTTAAATTTAATATATATTTTATTTTATTAATTAAGTACTCTTTAAGTACTCTCATCTATATAGATTATTAAAGTATATTTATTAAGATAAAAGTATCTCGTAAATAAAATTGAAAAAAAAAAAACGAGTCTTCATCTCAATCATGACAATATTACATTATAGGAACACATTAACAGTCTTCAAGAGCAGCAAGTTACTCTACTCTACAGTAATATTATTTCTGTCACCACGATGAGCAATCACTTCGAATTCGTGTGGAAGTTTCTCGTCAACTTGATCCAGATGTTCAGGAATCAGGATATTCAGTTAGATTCATCCCAACAAAACTAATCCTATCAATCTATTTTATTTCACTCATCAACAAATAATTTGTGTGTATTTTAATCCGTGTAGAAGCATTATGCATGGAAGCCTCCCGTCAACAGGATCTAATTCGTCAGGATATTCGGTTACATCTATCCCAACAAAACTAACCCTATCAATCTATTTTTGTATTTCACTCATCAACACATAATTTGTGTGTATTTTATCTTATTAATTAGGAACTCCTGAAGTATTCTAATGTATATAAATTAGTAAAATATATTTTTTAAGATAAAAATGTGTAATACTCTTTTATATATACATTATTGTTTATAAGAGAATATTTTCCAACAACAAAATTTATACCAAGAGTGGTACGTATTTTGAAAAAGCTGTTACAATCATCTCAGGTTATTTTTTTCATTCTCTTTAGAGTGAGTTGGAGTCCATTGTAAGAGACCTCTTTTTACCATTAACATCAACATCATTTCCAAGTCCTAGAACGTCATCGCGGCTGTGAGGCATACCTAGAATTGAAGATAAATGTAACAAGAAGTAAGATTGTACAGAAATATAAGAGAAAAATAGAACCTATTCTTAAAGTATGTGTATGTATATAAGCCCATTCAAATGATAAGAACAAGCATGAATATTGGAATTTAAACAGAAATAAAAGAAATTGTTGAACAGTAAAAACTAGAATAAGAACAAAAAAGATATCAACAACGCTATGATGCACAAATTTTAGCAACCAATAACTAAAATTAAGGTTATATATTAAATAATATTATAAGAGTTAGAATATATAATTATTTAATTCGATATATATTTTATTTTATTAATTAATTAGGTATTTTATAGGTACTCTATAAGTACTCTAGTATATATACATTAGTAGAAGGGTTATAATATATGCACACCAAAATCAGTTACTAGTATAAAATACATGCTAGAGTATAAATATATATTAAAAATAAATTAAACTACACATATATTTATACACAAATATATTAGTGGCTAATTTTAGTAGTTAATTTTAATATACAAATAGTATTTCTTTAAATATGTTTATTAAGATAAAGGTGTTTAATATCCTCAATTATTTCTTTTTTTTTTTTTCTCTTTTCAAAACCTGATTGAGAAATTCACGGGCATTTCGTGACATCTTTGCCAGAAAATTTAGCATCACCAATGAGCTTTCTTGTTTCGTTCATCAAAAGTAAGTGCAAATTTGAAAAAATATGCAAGACAACCTTAATTTCTTCCATCAATAAGAGCAAGTCCAATGCATGAGACTCAATTTTATTTTTTTTACACTCAGAAGTCCTAGTCGTTCGAGCAAGAGAAGAAAAAGTTCCACACAGGTTTTTAGAGGGACCAGGCCCTTTGAACAGAAATTTGGAAAAACCAATAATAACTTGCCAAGTTATTATTTAAATAAATAATTATATAAAATTTAAATAAATTATATTAAATAATTATATTAAATAATTAAATAATAATTAATTTAATAATTATTTATATTAAATAATTATATTTTTATTTGATTAATAATTAACATAATTAATTAGATTAAATAATAATTAAATTTTTATTTAATTATTTAACTAATAATTAATGACAATTGAAAGAGGACTTGATTGAACATATATGACAATTTCACAATGTTTGTTGTCAACTATAGAGTTTAATTATGTTTTTCTTTGTATTAAGTAATTTTACAAATTAGTGTAACCGAATTATATATTGTGTATTATTGTTATATATGAATTTATTTAATATTAATATCTTTTAATAGTGAATTATTTTTAAATTTAAACATTTAAATTACATTATTGAAAAAAATTAAGTGAGACCACAACAGAGACTAAAGTTAGTTCCTTCTAATGGAGAAGAGAGAGATGCTTTGAGTTCCTATTTATTATTTATGACGCAAAAGCTGATTTGGAGTTACTTTTTATGACATGTGAGCTATAAATAAGAACTGATATGAGTTCCCTGTTGGAGATGGTCTAACACTACAACAAAAACATTGAATACCATTAACGACGGATTTGACAAAAAAATTATCGGATAAAAATGTTATTGTTAGATTTGATATTTTGACTGTAAATTTGCCAATAATAATTAGAGAAAAAACAAAAAAAATTAGCACCAAAATTACCGTAGGTTTATTCGCCGATAAATCTCAATTAATGAAATACTGCATTTTGATCATATGCAATGTATTACCACAAGTAAATCCGACGGTAAATCTAATCTAAATTTAAAATACACGGCCCTCTTTCCTTAATTTCGAAAATACCCTTCTCTCCTCTCTTCTCTGTCTCCTGCAATATCTTCGGACAGCCCCTCTGGCAGCTCTATTCATGTAAATTCTTTACTGCTTCTTCTATATTTTTTTTATCATTCTACAACTGTTTTGTAATTTAAATATTATTTATTGTAGAATGTTAAACGGTTTTAGATTAAAAAGATTATCTATTTCATTATTTGGATATTTAGATAATAATTATTCTAAAATTTATACAAATGATAATACTGATACTGTTACTATTGTTTCAGTAAAATTAAATTTTTAGTTTATTTTTTATACTTATTAAATAAATTAAATTTCTATTAATAAGAATCTTGATATATATCTTTGTGGCACAAGCTAATTAGATTATTAAAAAATTTATATCTAAAATTAGAATTTGAGATTATGACATTAAAAATATATATTATCATACTTTTGGAAAATTATCAGGTGTACCGGAGAACATCGGTGTTCCAGTTGTTTTAACCGTTGATTTCAATTAATATATATTATATATATTTTTTATAATTAAGATCAACGGTTAAAACAACTGGAATACCGATATTCCCGGTACACCTGATAACCTTCCCATACTTTTATCCAATGCAACCATATATTATATAGAAATGTATGAAAGAATGAACGAATGATGTGCATTCTTGAATGATTTTTGAGGTGGACCCTTGGACCTTGGTGGTGAAGTGCAACATAATAGTAGTCATAGGTGGGGACAATTAATTAAATTCCATAATGTGATGTGGTACTAATAATAATATATGTACATGTATGGCCTCATGTTTAGAGGCAGATCAATTGGAGCCACAAATTAAAACCATATATAATTAAGTTTTTAGTTTTCTTCTCCCTTTCATTCACCCCACCTTGCTCAGAAGATGAGCTATCATTATATATGATGGAGATGCAGATTGAAGAAGGAAATTTCTCTAGTACTTCTTTCTTTTCATCATATTTTCGTGAACTCATTACAATTTTCCATTTTTCACTTAGTTTGTATTTTTAGCTTTTTTTTTTTATTATATGTTTAGTATTTTTGCTTTTAAATTTTTTGGAAAAAAAACTGTGAAATAATAAAATTCTGGTTTTTTATATTTACCTCTATCTTATTGTCGTTTTTACTGTACCCAATCTTAAAAAATAAAAACTCAAAATAAGAATATAAACCAAACATACATTCGGAGGTTAGACACCCAAAAAAAATTCATTCGGAGTATGAAAATTAATAATAGAAAAGGATTTATATCATCTCATATCTTAAAATCTATCTCTTTTCCTAACTATATTGTTGTTTTTTTAAGAACGTATAGCATATTAGCATATTAGACTTTTAATTGAAAAAAAGTGTATATATATATATAGTAAAAATTTATCTATTATCCTTCAATTATTGATATTTATTCCAAAAAAAAAAAAAAAACAAGTGAAGAAGCGAGCAATATAATTTTACAATTGATGTAATTTATTATAATATTTTTAATAATACATGTGTAAATGATAACCAATATTACCAAATTAAACAAATTTAGTGAAATCAGCCATCTATTTCTTTTGGAGTAGTAAAACCGTAGTATACTAACTCTTAGCTTCGTCACGTGGTTCAATCATCATGACTGACTTAATTATTACTTGGTCCCCTCATGGCTGAAAGAATTTGCTTAAAGTGGGTTCAAATTAAAATTTATCTTGGGAACTATATTATGTCATGTTAGAATATCAAAGTTTCTTGAACCTCACAAATCGAGATAAACTTCCATGTAGTCTTTGAAGTTGTACTCGAGTTCCATAGTAGTCTCTAAACTTAAAAGTTACATATATTTATTCCTGAAGTTGTACTCCGAACTCAAACTTGTCCTTTCGACAATTTTTGTCCACCTGACGCTACTGGAAAGCTGAGTTGGCAGGTTTCGTGACACGTGGGCATTACAACAGCTAGCTGATGTGGCAGAGTAAACTATTCGGAATCAATTTGGTCCCTCAAATCAAGTTAAAACCCTAATCCCCAATTTTGAAGCCCATAGCGCTCTGTCTTCTCTTCTCTTAGGTTCTCTGTTCTTGTCTTCCCCATCTTTGAAATCCGACTGTTACGGCAAGCGCGAGCAATGCAGTTGGGAGTTCGAACAACCCACGATCATTTGGAAGCATCACGAGGAGAATGAATAGAAACAGAGAATTACGTTTGCCATGGCTGCGGGTCGAGACCAGTGTTACGGTGGTCAGGGACAGATTCTAATCCAAGAAGACTGTTCTTGGGTTGCCCAAACTACAATGTAAGTATTATTGTTGTTGATTGCTGTATTTATGGATATAAAAGGATGGATATTTGGTTAGAACTTAGAAACCAATTGCATATTTGAATGTAGTTGCTTTACTCTGTTGGCATTTCAGTTCCTTTTAATTAGTAATTTAGCTTTTTAATACTGTTTTGTGCTTGAATAAGGAGTTATGGTGCATATTTTTAAAGAGAGTTTGTAGTATGTTGTGTGCAACTGCAACTCTTCATTTTGGGTCTGACCAGGGTGAAGATTTTATTCTGTGAAAATTAGGCTCACTAGTGCACTTGCTGATGAAGTTTTGTTGTTGCTATTTTATGAAGTTGTGGGTGAGCATGTGCCTTGTTTATTCGCTGTGTTTATTCTGCAATGATACTTTGTATGATAGAATTTTGAACATGTTGATGCAGGGACTATTTAAGAGAGTAGTGCGACAGGTTTTTGCAATTTGGATAGACAATTATCTTAATTTTAAGGACACAGTTATCTTAATTTTAAGGCATCCTTTATGGTTGTACAGCTTGCCTGTTTTTGTTGAACTTTGACCTTGCACGATCACACTAGAACTAAAGATCTTTTGAGATTTAAAATTTCTTGTAGCTCACCAATTTTTTTGTACCTCATTCGGGATATCCATATTAATCTTCTTAAACGAACTTAATGTGTCATGATAATGGATTCTGAATTTGAATGATTTACCTAACTCCTTTTCTATATATTGGGTTGGTTTAGTTAAACTGAATGTAATATGTTGTTGATGTCTTGTATACATATGGTACAATAAAATTACTTTCAGATATTTTTGTGTTAACTTTAATTATAAAATAAGTTTTGCAATTGCCAATCAAGTTAACTTAGTTATTGAAATAGTCAAGCTGTTTGATGAATTTCGTTTGGACTAGTGGATTAGTTGTTGGAAAGAGAATGTTAATTTTAGTGGTTTGATCCATCAAGATTCAAGTGAGTGTCTAGAGAATTACTATCCTTAATTACATCAAAATAATGTTCTTGATGTAACACTTTCTCAGCATAGCTGGATTTGATTTCTTGATGTGACATCAATAATGTTTATTCCTTTCTTGATGTAACACTTTTTCAGCACACTGTTAAGTTTTATTCTATGAAATCCCATGCTTATGTCTATGTACTAAAATTTAGATCAATTGTCTATTCGGTGAGGTACAGTTTTCGAGTAATTGCTATAGCTCAATCCACTCAGGTATACTTTCTCTTTTATTTTTGTTTATCATTCGCCTTCAATACATGCTTTCTTGAAATAACTAATGGAGTCATTGTTTCATAGATA
Organism: Arachis hypogaea; assembly: GCF_003086295.3. Classification (NCBI taxonomy): domain Eukaryota; kingdom Viridiplantae; phylum Streptophyta; class Magnoliopsida; order Fabales; family Fabaceae; genus Arachis; species Arachis hypogaea. The sequence goes on along the minus strand of NC_092054.1, from coordinate 1,108,751 downwards.
CACTTCAATACCTTCAATAGGCTGCTGTTTATATATGCTGAATTATTCCTAGACTGATGGTGGTTATACATGCTGCATAATGTCCTGTTTGTATGTAATAGTGCTGTTTAGGAACTAGTCTGATGTCACTTACATAAGTTTAGGGACTAGTTTGATGTCACTTATAATTTATAAAAGTGTAGGGACTATTTTGGTGCTCGAAAACAAGTGTCTGATAGCTTTTTATAAAAGTAAAGGAATAAAAAAGTTGGGTCCCGATGTGGTCTGGTGACCCAGACTATGAGAAGTTCAAAGTTCATGGTTGGCTAACCAACATGGTTGTCGAAGTTCATGATGTGGTCCCTCTAAAAAGAAAGTTCTCCAAGCATGATAAAAAAATAACTTCAGGGAGTAGCAATCCACCAGGAAGCAGTCAACCAGCAAGGAATCTCTCACCTAACCCTATGCAAGGTGTAACACAAGGGCCTACAAGGCTTGCAAACTTCATGAAGTTTGTGTCCACCCCTGGATTCAAGGCACCCAGGTACAAAAAATGAAGATTAGGATGATTATGTTTTGGGATAGGGGACACATGGTGTCTTTGTGTATCTATTTTGCTGAAGTCTTTTACTATGTATGCTTTCTTAAACGTTGTCTTAGTGTTGGAAATTTTAGTATCTGAAACTTATGAGGTCAAAATGTTAACAACTTTGATATATTTGGTGTTTTGGCTCTATAATACATTTTTTGGATGAAACATTACCAATATGAATTATGACTTTCTTGAATTGAGTTTTGTCAGCTTTTTGGTTATATTTTGTCATGTTATAGAATTAAGAGTAATTTAGACCCTGTCCATTTTCATTTCATTGAACAGAAGTGCAGGAACAGAAGTATGCATATAATCAAACACTTTAATTTGCATTTCTTTCAAACAAAAGGACAAGAACAAGTACATGAACAACATATGCATATAACATGCATGTCATTTGTTTTTGGCTAGATACAGTTGACCTGTTGTTTATCCAACTTTAATACAAGAACACCAACTACAATCAGCAGCATGAACAAAAACATCAAAATTTTTTCCATTTTTAGAACCCCAATTTCAGCCTCTAATCTACCAAATTTTCAAGCAATCTTCATCTTCCATTCTTCATTGTCAACTGAATGCCTTGTTCTATCATCACATGCTATGACATCTTCTTCCAAAACTTTATCAACCCACAAAAACAATCCACACCATTTCTTACCTATAGTCTGCACAGCCAAGAAAATTCAGTCAGCAAATTTTATATCCATAAATACAGCAATCAACAACAATAATACTTACATTGTAGTTTGGGCAACCCAAGAACGGTCTCCCTGGATTAGAATCCGTCCCTGACCACCGCAGCACTGGTCTCGACCCGCAGCCATGGCAAACGCGATTCTCTATTTCTATTCATTCTCCTCATGAATCATGATGCTTCCAAATGATCGTGGGTTGTTCGAACTCCCAGCTGCATTACTCGCGCTTGCTATAACAGTCAGGCTTCGAAAATGGGGAAGACAATAACAGAGAACCTAAGAGAAGAGAAGACAGAGCGCTGTGGGCTTCAAAATTGGGGATTAGGGTTTTAACTTGATTTGAGGGACCAAATTGATTCCGAACAGTTTACTCTGCCACATCAGCTAGCCGTTGTAATACCCACGTGTCACGAAGCCTGCTAATTCAGCTTTCTGGTAGCGCCAGGTGGGCAAAAATTGCCAGAAGGACAAATTTGAGTCCCGGAGTGTAATTTCAGGGATGAATATGGATAACTTTTAAGTTCAGGGACTACTATGGAACTCGAGTACAACTTAAGGGACTATATTGATACTTATCTCTCACAAATCACAAAACTATTAACCATTTAATATTTTTCTGAATAAAATTATTGTGCTTACTTAATTCTGCGCAGAAATGATCTAGCTAAATAATTTAGCTACGAACATATCCAAGTGACATCACATTTTAGTAAGATTATGTGATGAATAGATATAGTAATAGTACAATATAATGTTTGTTGATAAATATTAACATTTTAAATTAAAAGCATTGAAGGCCCTGCCTTCTCATGCACACTTGTTTATGCCAGTTGTGTCCTAGTGACCATCGAAAAAACTGACACTTGAAAACAAATAACTTCATAACTCTCAATTCTGATAATATTGTTAGATATAAAAGTAATAATATCGTAAAAGGAATATATAAAAGAGATTTATAAATAGAGTAGTTCACATATACAACTAAGGGGTTGTAATGGATTTAGATTGAATTTGAAATACACTTGGTAGTTTCTAGATTGAAATTTGCACTTAGCTGTAAGTCTGTAACATTTGCAAGCTTGTGTGATTGACACGTGTCGCGAGCTCCTTTCAATTAGTTTTGTACAGGTTTTCGGCAGAGAAGCGCACGTGCTTCAATCCACACACTTAGCTTTCATTCATGTCAAACAGCAAGCGCCTGCCGGACCCCGGAAGCGCCACCGCCAAGCGCCGCCACTTTCTGCCGGAAACCGTCTTCCGTGTCGTGTGTCCGGCCTCAAGGACTGCGGATCTGACGGCGTACACCGGCGAAGGAGTTAAGATTCTTGTTGATGACTCTGCTCCTCCAATCTCCGATCACGAATGCCTCCTAGTTGTCGTAACCGCTCATCTGAGCAACCACCAGTTACTGCCGGTGAATGGGAGGGTGGAGTTGAGGCTTCACCGCCTCAGCAATCTCTTGTTAGGGTTTTGGAACGAATCGCGGAGCATGAGGAAAACGGTAGTAATCAGAACCCGAATTCGACGGTGTCGTTTAGATTGGTTGGAAGAGGAGGGAAAACTGTGGAGAGGATTAGGCAAGAGAGTGGCGGCAGTGTTAGGGTTTTAGCAAAGTACCAAGTTCCCCCTTCCTCCTCCTCTGGAGATGAGTTCATTCAGGTTTGAGCTCATTCTAATTAAAAAAATTAACGTCTAAGGTTCTGATTAATACCTGTTCTTGATTAATATGTACATATATGAATAATTTTTATTGAATTTGGACTAATTTAATTAGACTTAATTGGTAAAAATATTTAAATATGCAGCGGGACTCATTCTTTTAAGCTAAATCCTGTTTGAATGTATATAAGTAGTTAAGTACCAAGATTTGAATTGGATGTGGGTCCCGTGCAGATTAGATTAAGTGATAAGTATGAATTCCTGATGCCGAGGATTGGAAACCCTCAATATTCATATTGAACATTGGATAGATCTGGAGCCCCAACGCCACCACCGATCATTCGGCGCCGCCGTCTTCCTGTAGGTAAGCCTCTCAATGTATGTTTTATTTTGTAAATTAAATTGCAATACCGCTGAGAGTAATTATATTGTTTTTTATTTCTTATTCCTGCTTTGTTGTAGAGAAGGATATGAGGAGGGATAATGATGATGCTGTTCCCAGGAAGGGGAAGGTTGTCACAACCACCGGGGGGTGGCCGGAACTGCTCCGCCGTACCACGACAAAACCACCGCCTATCCTTCTGGACGAGCTCATAGCGGAAATCCTGCTGAGGATACCGGCGAGGTCTCTCGTTCCATTAAGGAACAGCGTCTGCAGTTCATGGAGAACCCTAATTTCCAGTTCCCAATTTGCCAAGGACCACCTTCGGCGTTCAATGGAGGTGGATCCAGGCTTGACCCACCCACTCATGGCCTATTATGGCCAAACCTACTCATACCCCATAATCGGAGTGTTCTCCGTACGATCTGTGATGGAGAACGCTCCCCATGAACCCACTAAAGTAGTTCCCTATGAGGGACGACGCTTCCGCCTCATCATTGGCTCTTGCAATGGATTGCTGTGCTTGCACGATGAAGAGCGCCAGGATGGATTCATAATAAGCCATCGTGCCATGCTGTGGAACCCCTGCACTGGATTCACCTCTCAGCCGCTTGAAATTGAAGGTCTCCTCTCCACTTGCGGATTCGGTTATGATCATGTGAATGACAAGTATAAGCTTTTCGCGATTCTGGATAAGAAATCACGCATGTTTACATTCGGCCCAAAATCTACCTGGAGAACAATCCAGGATTTCAACCGTAATTTTAGTGACGGCAATCACAGGGGTTGTCTGGTGGATGGTGTAGGGCTTTTTGTAAGTGGCACTGGCACTCTTAATTGGCTTTTTCACCGCTATCTTAGTTTTGTGTGGGTTCTTTCCCTTGACTTGGTCAAAGAGACTTTTAATCAGTTTTCCCTTCCCAGCAGGGATTCAGATGATGATCACAGGGTGACTCCCCAATTGGGTATCTTGAGGGATTGTCTTGCTGTTTGTTATGAGACTAAGAAAACTCATTGGACTGTCTGGTTGATGAAGGAGTATGGAGTTCCTCAGTCTTGGACTAAATTGGCCATAATCCCCCACCACCCGCTACTCGGTCGTCGTCCTTTAAGCCTACGGCCTATATACATGTTGAAAGATGTTCTTCTTGCGTTTGCTCCGGGTGGCAAGTTTGTTTTATGTAATTTAAATGATGGCAGCATAGAAATTGCTAATATTGACAGCTCCAGTGATGGCATGCCCAAACTTTGTCCTTTAACTCAGCACGCATCTGGAAGGATCTTTGAACTCTATCATGAAAGCTTAGTTTCACCGTTCCACTTTGGTCTTCCAAGTTGCTCATCTGAAATGCGGTTAATTAAGCCAAGCCTATAATCACTTAAAGATGGTTTGCATTTTGGGTACCTTTTTGGTGAAGGATTTCCTACACTATCTCTTGAATCCATAACTTTATTATCATTATGTAGTGCCCTGTTTTTTTGTGTTTTATTTTTATAGGCTCTGTCTAACTGTCTTCATGTTTAATGTTTTTTAATTAGGTTCCTTATGAATATCGATCTTCGTTTGCTTTAGTTAGAATATGTATTTATCATGAAATGCTATATAATTTATGTTTTGTATCGGTTCGATTTGACAAAATTGCGAGTGCAACATCTGCAAAGGTTCAGGTGCAACTTGTATTTAACATGGAAATATGTCAACTATAGAGATTAGTTTATCAAATAAACCTTTTCGTTATCATTAATTAGAATATAAGAACGATTCAATCAGTAATAATCTTATATGCCAATCTTGGCCTTCCTAAGCTGGTGAAAATAAAACCCTGTTCATATGACCATTTTTTATTAAGAGTTTTAGTTCGTGTGTATGCTGTGCTCTGAAGTGTTTTTAGAGACATTTAGAATGAAAACAGGTTTAAATCCTAGAAGAGATTGTAAATACTTTCTGTTTATTGCATGCTGATGTGAATAAAGGTGAATATGTAAGTACACTCCTAACAAAATCATTACATTTTGAATTTCAAATAAACAACTAAGGTAACTACTTGTATTCATTTTTCAACCAGAATAATCAATAATGTCTATAAAGTACAAACTACCTTGAGTCTGAATAAGGATATAAATACATTGCTATGATCGAAACACTGTGGCAGTCACTTGTCAATAAAGTAACCTCTGACACCATTCAATTCTCTTAACAAGCTATACACTCTGTTCCATCTCTAACTAAAACAGCAAACATTGGATGCAAGCTGTATAACAAATAATTCATTCAATGATCTCACAATGATCTATAATCCTTCACCATTAAAATTTCGCTGCATAATTTCGTGGCACTTGCTTTATCTTTGTTCCCTTTTGCCATGCTTGACCTATACAAACCCCTGGACCTATATGACGGATATATATAACAAGTTGATGGTTGAAAGGGTAAGGATGTTTAACTGAAAATACCAGAGAAAACCGAAATTAAATAAATTCGGCACGTGCCAGCACCTTAAGCGATGCATAGCCACCCTGTTTGTTATATGTTGTATAGTCACATAACAGAATAAGAAACCTATGAAGTGGTAAAAGGGTCACCAAGAAAACAATGATACAGTAGTACACCATGCTGAAATCTATCATAGAGATGTTTAGAGTAAAAATATGGCAAGTTTAGAATTCAGTTAATGGTATGAAGATGCAATATGAACGTACAGTCATAAACACATTGTATGAAAGAAACAAATGGTGCTTACCAGGTTTTGGAAAGCCTTGTGGGAATTCTTTCACATCAAAAAGTCCATCCCCAAATTCATATGCTAAATCACAAGGCTGCTCAGTTGGCATAACTTCCTTAATGTCTCTCTGTGAAATACAAAGGAGCAAAAGAGTCAGCAAATGGGGCCAAAATTGATCCACCTGGGTTGTGAAATTCAGAAAAAGATGTTAATAGTAAGGACAATCAAGTATAACATTGTAACCATGATGCACCCACAACCCATAAGGGCACCCCCAAAGAACAAAATAATAAAAAACGTCGATCAACTCAAATACATTCCTCAAAGATCAGCATATTTAAAGGAAGACTAACATTTGAAACCTTCAATCTCCAACTATAGTTCTATGCTCGAAACATTAAGAAATCAATTAAAAGCGAGTGTTCATCTCATCAATTACAATATTGTGTGAATATACAAAGACTCGAGGTATAAATCAATTAAAAAAACTATAATGTTACTTTTTTCTATCTTTTGTTTAGCCTACTTGCTGCTGCCAGTGATTCGAGATAAAAGTGATATACATAGTCGGAACACTGCAAACTAGAGATATATAAGAAAAAGAAATGGTAAGTAAGTTCGTCGCCATATGTCACTTGAATCAGTAACTGAGCAAAGGCATCCATGCATTTCTCAGCCAAAAAGTAATAAACTTACCAACGGGTCGTCCATAGGCGTTCCCATCAGTGCAAGAAAATATAGCCTTTAAAAGTAGCAGAGGAATCAACCAGAGCCTTCAAATAAATTTTACAAGAGCAAAGAGCAAAAAGGAATTGTGAGTTTACCTTTCTGTAGGAATTTATCCAGGAAAGTGGCATCGGTCCTATGACACAAATGTTCAAAATTGATAACCTTAGCTTTTAAAAATTAAGACGGGCTAAATATGGAAGGAGAATTACACACACAAACACTCTCTCTCTCTTAGAATTTCTTTGTTTTTTTTCTTTTCAACCAAAAAAGATACATTCAAGTACAATAGTAGAAGAAGTTTTGCAAGCAGAAGCTATTAAAAAGCAGAGAAAGAAACAGTTCCTAATTCAATTTAAGGGATTCTAAATTCAAGTTATGTCAAATTAGAAAATTTTTGGTATCATAGTAGAGGAGCTAAATAGGGAAAGACATTTTTTTTAATCACTCTGATTTATGTTTACATGATACTAGGAAAAAGAAAAAAGTCCATAGGCCTTTTCATGGGGACTGTATATTATAATTCATTTCCATTTTGCTCCTCTCCAAGAACAGCATGTAGTAATGGGGAACAGAATGCATTCGTTGCTCCTCTTCAAGCATCACATCATCTTTGTTGGAATTGGATGCACTTTTCTTTACAAGCTTGGAATCCTCATATCGCGAACCTGCTATCTGCCAAGCGATTGATACAAGTCTGCAAAAATCTCCCAAAGATGTACACTCTCATACTTAGTAAAGATCAATTTAAAATTTACTGAATATAAGTATTTCCATAAAGGAGAGAGTCTTTTTCCTGAAAATGAAGGTGACATTATTGAACCAAAAATCTAGTTGCAATGTATTGCCTCACACCAGCACACTAACATTACATAATCACAACTGATATTCATGGAATAGACTATGAAGCTGTGAAGCACAACTGTGATACAATAGAGTGATAAAGGTTCAGTATAGAAATTTCTACTTAGCTGGTCATATCACCAAGATGATGATGACAAACTATTACATAACACCAAACAACATCAATCTCACATATGCATAAACTCCTAATTTTCACTTATTTCCATATATCACTATCATTGACATACTCTGCACAAAAGCATTGGATCTGCCTCAATTGTCTGGAGCTGCCAGGCAGCAACATCCTCTGCAGTAGTACCATCATTTGGTTTGCAACCTAATTCTCCAACTTGATTCTGCTCCTGCTCTTCAGACATTCTCCTCTTCTGTCCTTGCTCTTTTGTTATCTGGAGATTTTTCCTTCTCAGGGGATTCCACTTGGAATCCCTCGTCCTCCTTCTCCTTTTCTTCTTCTGAGTAGTCGCCGGGAGACTTCCTTTTGGTGCCGCTCACAGCCTCATTTCCCAGACCTAGGACATCGTCATCAGTCATACTAGAACAAAACGAGAATTAAATCAGCAAAGTTAACAAGAATCCTCACTTGACAAAAATAAATTAACCCTCTTTAAAATCATCAAACATACAACTCAAAATTCACACATAAAAGATTTAAAGAGGGTTAACTTATGCTTGTCAAATGAGGATTCTTGTTAACTTTGCTGATTTAATTCTCGTTTTGTTCTAAGATGGCTGATGACGATGTCCTAGATCTGGGAAATAAGGCTGTGAGCAGCACCAAAAGGAAGTCTCCCGGCGACAGGAGAAGGAGGACAAGGGATTCCAAGTGAGATCCCCTACAAGGGATTCTTGTTATGGATGTCACTGAATATCCAGATTTTCCGAGGCAATTTCCTGAAGCACATACGCAAGATATTTTCGTTCTAAATCTAGATCCAACTTTATGAATATGAACCAAAAACATTATAAAATTCATAATTCATCCAATAATCTTTCTTTTCTTAAAAACAAGGCACACATAATACTGAACTGTAACTAGTGTGAAACCCTAGCATAGAACGTGAAACCGAATTTTTCAAAACTAGAACTACACAATAGAAAAAAACGAATTAGCATTCAGGATTGAGCTGTTGCAATTGTAAATAATTTGATAATGATTTGAAGGAGAACGTAAATCGCAAAGAAAATCCAAATTCAGAGCACTAACAATAGAAAAAAACGAATTAGCATTCAGGATTGAGCTGTTGCAATTGTAAATAATGTGATGATGATTTGAAGGAGAACCTAAATCGCGAAGAAAATCCAAATTCAGAACACTAAAAACAAAGAGAAGAAGAGAAACTTACGAAGAAACAGAGATGGAGAAGAATTTCTTGTAAGTCTCTGCGATTTCAAATTTGAGTGTAATCCTTAAGAGTGTTTAAATTTAAGTGTGGAAGAAACGAAATAAAAGCCCAATATATTACATAAAGGCCCAATAAATTTTATATGGGACAATGTTTTTCACTTTTTATGTTAAATCGTATAATATAAAGTTATATTTATGTACTATTATTTTTCAATATTTATAATTTCTACTAATAAAGAATGGATGCAACACAAAAATATTAAACAAAATAAACTCAGGTAGTCCCAAAAAAAAAAAAACATAATAAACTCAGGTTTATCGTGAACCCTATCATTCTTTTGTTTAATTAAGTAGTATTATTATATTTGACACACAAAAAAAAAAAGTAGTATTATTATAGGAGTTAACAAATTTTTCGGTCTATGTGCTAATTAAGTTTAAACTTTATACCACTTTTTTTTTATATAGTTAAACTTTTGGAAACCTAAATTTTATTACTTTATACCACTAGCTAGCTAGTAATTATTTGTATTTTGTAGACTGTTAAACTAAAATATATATATAGAGAGAGAGAGAAAAAAAAAAGCACTAACAAGTGTTTTTTAAACAACAAAAAAAATTGTAAGAATAATAGTTTCAATAATCATTTTAAGGACTAATCTATATCGTATTATGAGAGTAAAATAATAAGATGTTAAAAGCTAAAAAATAATGATAAAGATATTTATAAATAAGTACTTAAAAATAATGAAAAAGTAATAAATTATATTATTTTAATTTATTCTTTAAATTTATATATCATAAAAATCAAATCAATATACATAATTTTAAATTGTGTGATACTTAAATATCTAATCAAATCAATTAGTTGATATAATTAATGCATCATAATGAATTGTATTTAATGACTTAAACAAAATAAATTAAGAAACACTCTCAGAAACATTTATGCTACGTTAACTCTATCATTAAATGTAAAAAATTGATTTTTATATAATAGAATCGATAATATAATAGACGGCGAGAAAGAGAAAGATAAATATTTTAGATATTAAGTTGTTTCATTTGGATATTGTAATGCGGGTATCATATTCTTTTACTTATTATACCCTATGGACCTTTTTGCAACTTTATTTCAGTATCAATAGAATTTAACTACCTTTTAGTAATAAATTAAAATAAAAAAAACTGAAAAAAAGTAAAGAATATAAAATTATTGATTGAAATTTTATTTCATTTTTTGTTATTATAACATGTATTTTTATTTAATATATCAACACCGTACAAAATTAATCATAAAAAAAGTATAAAATATAAATAAATATACTGAATTAAGAGATAAAATTATATTTGTTATCTCATTTTTACTTTTAACAGTACAATAGAATATCATATACTCAACATAATTTAAGATGCAAATTATAATTAATTATATTTTTATTTTAAAATATTTAAAATTAATCTTAATATAAATAAAATAATTTAATATATTAAATAATTAATAGAATAATATAAGTTAACTATTTTTTTGATTAATTTTGTTGTTTTTTCTGATTACCTTTAAAATTATGACGTTTTTTTTTTTAATTTGACCGTGAAATAAAATTAGAGTTGTTGGTCTACACCATTAAAAAAATAATACTATGCAATTACATTTGTACATATAACATGTTCTTAAATTTTTATATGCAAAACTTAAGATTCTGTATTTCTTTGTTTATGCCATAAATAAGTATTATTTACAATGATTCGTATTGATTTAAAAGTTTAAAAATTTTTGTACGTATTAATTTTATATTTAATATTAAAACATGAAAATTTACTATGTTATTTTACTATCAATGTATGTAGTATTACATTATAAAATATAAAAATTAAAATTATTATTATATAGCTTAGATGGATTGAACTAAATATAAAAATATAAAACAGAATTATATTATTAAATTTTAGTAATTTTAATTAGTTAATAATATAAAATAAGATAGAAGTGACTATTTATAATTGAATAATTTTTGTTGATTAGACTAAAAAAATTGAAAAACACTCTAAATAAAAAGCCAAATTAACTTTAATATTAAATTCATTAATACGATTTTAATTTTATATAATAGTTAGAGGTTAACTTGCCAATGAGTAATAGCTCAAATGGCATAGATTTCCCATACTCAATTAAGAGGTTGTGGGTTCGAGTCTCCTATCTTTCCAAATTTTTGGCCAATGAATTTTATAGCTCAAATGGCATAGTCTCCCCATATTCAATTAAGTTGCCAATGAGTTATAGCTCAAATGGCATAGTCTCCCCATACTTGCGGGTTCGAGTCTCATATCTTTGGTAAAAAAAAAAAGATAATAAATTAGTAAAAGCTAATAGAAGGATGGCTTTAATTAGTATTTGATAAAATATTTATTTAGAATAATTAAAAAAATTAAAAGTATGATATTACTAAAAATAACACATTTTTATGTTTAAAATATATTTAAATAAAATATTTGTAAAATATAAAATTTAGAACAACATAGCTTCATGAATATTAATCATTAATCAATTATGAACTAACATAAAATTATAATATAATTTGTTGACGAAAAATAATTAACAATTAATATTAATAACTATAAAAATCATCCAAACACTTTGATTAAAAGTATGAGTGGTTAATTATTATTTAGTATTAATAATATTTTGTTCATAACTAAAACTAAAGATATAATTATTCAGATTTAGATTTTAGAAGAATAAATGTATAAGTAACAAATAATCTATTTTATCATATATATTATAAATTATATGATATTTAAAAAGAAAATAAAATGAATAAGAAGAAAATAAAAAGAAATAGAAGAGATAAAAGACTACAATAAAATAAATTGAGTGTGAGAGTTTTATTTTTTTTTACAAATTTTATATTATATCCGTTTCAATAATAATAAATAAAAATACATCAACTTGATATCTAAGAGAAAATGATGAGATAAAATCATAACACAGTTCTAAAACAAAAGCTTAAATTAAACCATAATATCATTGCACAACACAAATTGAAAGTAATTTTACACTATAATATACCACACAAATAGGTAAATGACTTAAGCTTAATTATGAAATTTTTTTATTTATGCATACATGATAATACCATGGTATATAAATGCTTCATGGATAACATCATATATTGCTCTGAATGATGAGCACGTGAGTTAAAGAGTGTGTGGTGGTTTGTGTCCACGATAGTTGCTTTCTTGCGATGACGCCTCACAGGAAGAAAAAGAATTGTTGTAAAAGTTACCTAAGAAAGAGTAATTGGTAAATGAATGATAATTTCTTCTAGTATATATGGTCTTTTATAATGGTAAAATAAAAATGGAAGGAATAAAATTTTATATTTTTTATATTCGGAATAGAATTTGATATTTATCGTAATAAAATTAAAAACTAATAAGTTATAATTCATGTATTTAAATAAATAAATTAAATTAAATAAAAATATTTTTAAGAATTAATCAAATTAGTTATTTGATATACAAATAATTAGTATAATTGATTTTATTTGATTTATTGAATTCAAAAAAATAAATTAGAAAATAATTGATTGAATTAATTAGTTGATATAATTAATTTATTATAATTGATTGGATTTAATAAATTAAAAAATTTAAATAGAAAAACATATGAACAATGATTTTTTAAACTAAATTAATATGTATTTATTGTATTTAATCATTATAAGTAACAAATCATTTATGCTATTATGTACCTTATAAATTAATAAATTAAAATAATTGATATAATAAATTACAATTATTTGATTGATATGAATTATAATAAATCGTGTGATATTTAAATATCTAATTAAATCAATTATTTGATATAATTAATTTACTGTAATAAATTGTATTCAATGAATTATAAAAAATAAATTAAGAAACACGCTCAAAATAGTGACCAATCCAGACATTTTAAATAATGGGGATAAACATATAGGATATAAAAATAATAAAAAATATTTATAAATATATCAAAATATATAAAAAATAAATAATATAAAAATATTAAATATTAAATAATTTTTATGTAATCACTATCAATATTAATATATTGATAAATAATAATATCGTTATTAATTTATCTTTTTGTAAATTAAATATAATAATAATAAATAAAATTAATTAAAATATAAATAGGTTATCTTCTAATCAATAATAAAAGTGAAATATATTTTTTTATGAATCATATACAATAAATGATATTTTAGAAAAAAAATTATACTAAATTTCTCATATCCTCATTATATATTTTATAGACTATTTAATTATTATTGAATTATTTAATAAAAGAAAGACAAAAAATTAATTTCAACTAATAATAATAATAATAATAATAATAATAATAATAATAATAGAATTAGTTACTTAGATAGATAAAAGTACAAAATACGTTAATATTTTAATTGATTTTTATTTTAATTTATGTTTGAGAACTAATTATCAAAATAGATATCCAATACAAAATTCTTCAATTTACTGGTAAATATTAAAGTGAAATTGAAAAAAAAAAACAGAGATATAATCTTTAACTAAATAAATTTATTAATTAAATAATATTACAATAATATTTTGTTTTTATTAAGTTAATTTAATATATATTTTTATCTTATAGATACAAATTAGAGTCTAATTTTAATTATTGATAGTATAAAATATTTTATATAATTGTTTAATTGTGTCTATTATTTTGGATTATCATTTAGGTGAATGCAATCAATATAAAAGATAGTTATCTTTTATGATATGATATTACGTTATTGAATATTTGTGTGAAACTACTTTACACTAATAGTGTATCAAAATTATAAATTGTACCTTAAAAGGATCAACTTCGATGAAAAACGAAGAATACATTTTTATTATATGAAGTAGTAAAAAAAATAAATATGAAATTATGAGTTGACTCTCAAATTTATATTCATGTATCACAGAAAAACGCTATATATAGACTTTAGTAAAACAAAATAAATATGTAAATTATTCATTATTAAGGTAATTTTTATTATATACAGTAATTACACATCATATATTAATTTTGTTAAAATTATATAATTTTTTATAATATGGTTAGAATCATTATCTTCTATCATAATTAGAGAAATCCCGGACAATGAATAAGAATAATATACCTGATATACACGGATTGAAATAGAAATATATGTTTTGAAATTTAGAAATATAAATTCTATTATATCTTCCTAAACAAACCTAAACAACTCTACACTAATAGCCCGTGCCATGTCGTGTTTTTCAAGACTTATATTTAGGAACATATAGAATTTTAATAATAATACACGAGTAATTGAAATAGTTTATATATGGATTTTTCAAGTTATTATTATTATTATTATTATTATTATTATTATTATTATTGGATAATAAATAAGAATTAGAATTATATTAATATTTTTAAAATTAATATAATTAAAATGACTAAAAATATTTAAAATTAATGTGCGTTATTAATATCATAAAATTTGATCATTTTATGATTAGATTCAAATATTCTTATCATGATTACTACCACAGGTGCAATTATCATATTATTATTATTATTATTATTATTGTTATTATTATTACTATTATTATTATTATTAAAATGATTAAAAGTATTTTCAATTGATAATTGATAAGTAGTTTAATAATGCATTAAATATTGATTTGATATAATTATAATAAAGATATGTTTCTAAATTAGTATAATCATGTATTATTCATTAAATATTAATTATAATATAATTATAATAAAGATATTTTTTATAAAATAATTTAGAATAGATAATAGAAAAGTTTATTTTGGAGGAAAAATAGAGTCACGAAAGATCGACACCTCACATTCATTAGTTGGAGGAAAACCCAGTTTTAGTATATTAAGTAGATAAATTTTTTGCCATGACAATTAATAAGTTTCAGAGACAAACTTTATCTCATGTTGGATTGTATTTATCCAAACTAATTTTTAGATATGACCAATTATATGTAACACTTTTAAGAGTTAAGAGTAAAAGTGATTTAAAAATTTTACTCATAAATCATGTAAAAATATCTACAAATTCAAATTTAATTTTATTTATAGAGAAATCTTTAAAAAAAATAAAATTCTAATGTAAATATTTTAATTTTATTTTAAATAAGCCATCGTGCCATGCTGTGGAACCCCTGCACTGGATTCACCTCTATCATGAAAGCTTAGTTTCACCGTCGCACTTTGGTCTTCCAGTTTGCTCATCTGAGATGCGGTTAACTAAGGCAAGCCTATAATCTCTTAAAGACGGTTTCCTATAATCTCGTTTTTTTGTGTTTTATACATTCTGTCTAACTGTTTTTCATGTTTAATGTTTTTTAATTAGGTTCCTTATGAATATCGATCTTCTTTTGCTTTAGTTAGAATATGTGTTTATCATGGAATGCTATATAATTTATGTTTTGTAGCTGTTCGATTTGTATTTGCAAAGGTTCAGGTGCAACTTGCAAGTGCTACTTAACACCCTATTTAACATGGGAATATCTCAACTAATAGAGATTACTTTATCAAATAAATCTTTTCGTTATCATTAATCAGAATATAAGACCGATTCAATTAATAATAATTTTATATGCCAATCCTGGCCTTCCTAAATCCTAAGCTGGTGAAAACAAAACCCTGTTCATATGACCATTTTTTATTAAGAGTTTTTTTGTTGTGACTTAAAAGAAAATAAACAAAAACTAAGAAAGAAAAAAAAAAATAAGAAACTGTTTAAGAAAGGCAGTTCCGCTGAATATTACTCTCAAATTTTTTCTAAGACAATAGAAGCTCCACTTGGGGAGAAATAGTCCTCGTTGCAGTCTTTGCCATGATGTCTGCTACTGTATTTATATCTCTCAAGATCAACCGAAGATCAGCACGCCATTTCCAAGACATGATATCTCGGATTTTTAACACCAAAGGATCAATAAACCCAGAGCAATCTTATAAATTTTTTATTAAGAGTTTTAGTTCGTCTATATGCGTGCTCTATCGTGTTTAAAAAACATTTAGAATGAATACAGGTTTAAATCCTAGAAGAAATTGTAATTATTTCTAAGGAATTTTCAGCTAATAGTTGTTTCGTTAGGTAGCATAATAGGATATATAAGTTTTTCATTTAGCAAAAAATTATTTGTATTCTCGACTATTTTTTGTAGAATTAAGTGTTTTAAGAGCGAAAATCAATTGCCTTCCAAACAGCAAAGTTTTTCATTTTTAATATTAAAAACAATTAATACAAAGTAAAACTAGATAACAAAAATCTTTCATAAATAATGTTACACATATAATTTTTTTTGTTAATTAAATGTAATTAAATTAATCTAACTTAACAAAAATAATTTATACTAATATTATTCTAAATCTTATTGTTTACTTGATTAGAGTTGGTTTATACAAAAATTTAGACGTATAACATTATTTTTATCGAAAAAACTTTATTTGAATGAGGTTTGAAGGAAAGAAAAGAAGTAAAGAGAAGGAAAATAAGAGAGAAGAAAAGAATAATGGATTAATGATGCTATCAAAAATAATTTTAAGATTTTTTTAATGTATATTTAAATATTTAAATTAAATCAATTTAAATTTTAAAATACACCTTCTAGTTTCTAGTCCGGTGTTGTTGCACACTGTAAGTTGTAACATTCGCAAGCTTGCGTCATTGACACGTGTCGCGAGCTCATTTGCTTTAATTTTGTACAGGTGCACGTGCTTCAATCCACACACTTAGATTTCATTGATGTCTAACAACAAGCGTCCGCCGGACCCCGCTCCTCTCCCCGGCAGCGCCACCGCCAAGCGCCGCCATTTTCTGCCGGAAACTGTCTTCCGTGTCGTGTGTCCGCCCTCAAGGATTGCGGATCTGACGGCCTACACCGGCGACGGAGTTAAGATTCTTGTTGATGACTCTGCTCCTCCAATCTCCGATCACGAATGCATCCTAGTTGTCGTAACCGCTCCATCTGAGCAACCACCAGTTACTGCCGGTGAATGGGAGGGTGGAGTTGAGGCTTCACCGCCTCAGCAATCTCTTGTTAGGGTTTTGGAACGAATCGTGGAGCGTGAAGAACACGGTAGTAATCAGAACGCGAATTCGACGGTTTCGTTTAGACTGGTTGCTCCGAGCTACCAGGTTGGGTGCGTGGTTGGAAGAGGAGGGAAAATTGTGGAGAGGATTAGGCAAGAGAGTGGCGCCAGTGTTAGGGTTTTAGCAAAGGACCAAGTTCCCCTTCCTCCTCCTGGAGATGAGTTCATTCAGGTTTGAGCTCACTTTAATAAAAAGATTAACATCTAAGGTTCTGATTAATACCTATTATTCATGCACATACATAAAATTTTACAGATATGACTTATAAGGTATAAACTTTTGATCCAATCACAGGTTTTGAGAAAAATTACCCCGATACTTAATGGTGTGACAATTATTTTACAAATTAAGTAATTTTCACTTCTGTAACATGATCTTAATCTTATACTATATATGTGGCCTGTAATGCTTTTTCGAATGATCGAAAGAAATGATAACTATCTATAACTTGTGTGTGTGTGATTTTGATTGTGACACTCTCGCACAACATAGATGTATTGATTTATCGATAGGATAATGCTAATTTCTGTATTACAATTGCAAATTTGATGTTAATCAAGTCACATTACTTGTTCCAATATTTATTTGAGAAGGCTTGGTTATCGTTGTTGTGATGTATGTAGATAACAGGAAACTTTGGTGCAGTGAAGAAGGCGCTTCTCTCTGTTTCAGCTTGTATTTTGGAGAAGGAGGCATCCAATTCTGGCGCTTTTAAATCTTCTGGTTCTGGGGGACACCATGGAGCAGCACCACCTCACCATGTTGAACCTCATCGTGAAAGATATGGTCCTGATAGTCACACCAGGGGTTATGCTCCCTTTCCTGGACCTGAAAATTCTGCGCATGGTCATAGGCCGTTTATTGAAGAGGATGTTATCTTCAAGCTATTGTGTCAGCACGATAAAGTTGGTAGTCTTATTGGGAAAGGGGGTTCTGTAGTTCGGGCCTTGCAAAATGATACTGGTGCATCCATACAAATTGTTGACACCGGACCTGATTCAGAGGAACGTGTGGTTGTGATAGCTGCACGAGAGGTTCGACAGCTTAACTGTCTTTCGTGCATAATACACTTGGTTATTGTCTCTGCTAAATTCACTATGTCTGTTTGTAAAGAAAAACTTTTTGATTGCTCATACACTTATGATATATTGTTTTTGGTTTGCACACGCTCCAATACTGTTTTAGGTGAATTGTGGCAGAGAATTATAGAGCTGCAATTTCTATGATATTTGTCAAGGTTAACAGAACAAAGTTGATATAACCTTCTGCAGAATTCAGATTTAAAGCATTCTCCTGCGCAAGAAGCTGTTATCCGTGTTCATAATCGACTTACAGAGATTGGATTTGAACCTAGTGCTGCAGTTGTTGCTAGGCTGCTTGTGCGTTCCCCACAGGTAGGCTGCCTTTTGGGCAAAGGCGGTCTTGTTATATCTGAAATGCGAAGAGCCACAGGTGCCAGTATACGCATTTTTTCAAAAGAACAAATTAAATTCATATCCCAAAATGAAGAAGTTGTACAGGTAACGGAGTTTAGACATTAGCATGAGTTATATATACATCTTTAGTCCTGCATACAAAATCATCGGAAATGGCAAAGGAAGCTGTATATTTTCCATGCTTAAAATAATTTATTAGAGAATCACATATTTATATCTTTCCATTGGGTTTTATTCCAAAAAAAAAGGTAAAAGTCCCTTGGATCTTATATATATAATATAATTTGTATTTTGGTCACTTCCCTTGATGCATGTCATAAAGATTTGAGTAAGTTTAATTTGGCTTTTGATTGCTAATACCAAACCCCGCTTTTATTGATGCATGATTTCTTCAAATCTTGAAAGGTAAAATGATGACTTTTAGATCATTTATGACTTGTGATGTTGAATAATGAGTTCTATTTCAGGTTATTGGGAACTTACAATCCGTACAAGATGCTTTGTTTCACATAACCAGCAGGATTAGGGAGACGATTTTCCCAATGAGGGCTCCTCCAAATTTTAGTGCACCGCCACACATGCCTCCATTCCCAGACATGCCACCTCCTTCATTTAGACCAAGAAATCACTTGATGTCCTCTGGCCACCCCGCTCATCCTGTTGGCCCTCCTCATGGAATTGACCATTCAGCTGTTCCACCACCGCCACCTGATCAACATGCATTTTCACATGGTATGGGTTGTGGTCCACCTAACATGGACCGAGCTCCATATCCTCGTGGTTATGAAGGACCTAATTCTCCAAGGTTGTGGAATCCTATGGTGAGTTTCACTTTCACAGCTTAACACCTAGAGGCTTCCCTCTCCAACAAGAATGATCATATGATACCTTCGTCTTTCAGGCAGTTAACAGAGGAAATCCAGGTGGACCAGCTGATCCATCGAGTTTGGTTCCAAGAAATGGGACCCCTGGAAGGTGAGTGAGTTTTGATTCCGTTATTGGCTTTATATTTCACATTAGTTCATAACTGTGTGTGCTGTATGTACCTAAGATTCTATATTGCTGTGTTATTTGCAGGAATGGGAACTCATTACATAGTCCAAATAGCTCAAACGTTGAGGTCACCATCCCTCACATGCATTTAACCCATGTCTATGGGGAGAACAACAGCAACCTAGTTCAGATTCAACAGGTCTGTTTTAGCATCTTCGTTATTAATTCCTTCCTTCTGAAAGAACTGTATAATGGAGTAGTGATAGCATCAAGTTGAGTATACTAATATGATGTTAGAAATTCGTGTTAGACTGTTACTATTGTTCTGACCTTTGGTTCGTTTCTCAGATCTCGGGGGCAAATGTGGTCGTTCATGATTCAAAACCTGGGGGAACTGAAGGCATTGTGTCTCTGTCTGGAGCAGCAGATCAAACACAATTTGCTCAGAGTCTAATTCAAGCTTTCATTTTATGTGGTCAGACTGCAGCTTGAGACGACAAAGATAACATGAAATCTAGGAGGCTGTCTATTGTTTAGTAGTGTGTATTCCAACTTTGATATACAAATTTAGCATATTCTTCGTGAAGGGTTAGGAAAATATGATTGATTTCATATTCAACTAAAATTGCAAGAGGGTAATGCAATTGTGTTATTTTTTGCATCATTGCAAATCTTATGAGTTTGCATTTTGCAAAATCAAAACTTTGCTAGAGAAGGGATGATTTTTTCCCTTCCAAATTTGTATTTTTTTTTTTTTTTGAATTTGGAGTAAAGAACTAAACTTGTTCACCATTAAAAAAAAAAAAACTTTACACGGTTTACCCAACAAAGAATTTTCTGTTCAAGTGTCTAGCTTATTTGATGGATAAATATCTAAATGCACTAATTAAAACAAAACGCAATCACATTTCTCATTCCTTTTTAACTTTGTTATCTCTGTATATTTGATCGCTGGTTTTTTTTTCTTTTAATCTTTTTACCCTTTTCTTCACTCTTCTCTTATATATATTTTCTTCTTATTATATCTTTCTCGCAACCGCTTCATGTGATTTGTTACTATGTCAAAATTCACACATTTTGCAATTTGCACTACTCTTGGATTTTGAGGTGAATCTGAAAGAATCATATTTCCCCGCCCACCCGTTACGCGAAGAATTACTATTAGGTAGTCCGAGAGTAAAATAAAATGATTTATACAACATATGCTAAAATAATTGTCATAAAAATTTATTAAGGACTTATTATTCAATCAATATATTAATGTAAGTTATAATTTAATCCAAAGTGCCTAATAATTTTTCTTATGCGAAATATGCTTAATTTGGCAAAAATATGTTTTACTCATTTCACATTAACAACGTTTAAAATATGTTTCATTTCAAACACATTCATGCAAAATACTATTTAATCACCAAGGCACTAAGATATTAGGAAATTGTACCTCTTGCGTATTCAAGCAAGTATTTCCACTTTTGCCTAATATTAGAAGAGTTCTGCTAAGGAGCCAATGACTTATTTGTACAATGTGTACACCCATAATATTCAGAATAATCATTCGAGTACTAAGGATAGTAAACATTTCATGTCATAAAACCACTCATCTAACCATCTGGGTAGTAGGGATAATAAACATCTCATGTCATAAAACCACTCATCCCAAAAGCTTAAGTTGATTTTGGAGTTCACCAAAGATCGAACTCTTGACCTTTCGGATCCCAAAATGAACATCATCCATAATATTCAGAATAATCATCCGGGTACTAGGAATAATAAACATCTCATGTCATAAAACCACTCATCTAACCATCCGGATCTTTCGAATCTAGAGCTTTAATACAATGTCATAATACCACTCATCCCAAAAGCTTACGCTGATGGAAAAAGGTAACACTAATGATTATATCTCTAATACTCTCTAAACCTCCATTGTACGCATTGTATAAATATTCCATTGGCTCCCATACTTTCTCATATTAGAAATAATAAATTGTATTTGTTTATTTAAATAAAAAGAAAACATAAAACAAAAATTGCAAAACAGAACGCACATCCTAAGAAAACACAATTACTACTCGTTAGTACAACACAGCATAAGGGAGTGCATTGGTATTTGGTAATTGTTCAGCCCCCAGAATAAATCAAAATCCTAATCCTAAAATAAAAGGCCAAGAATACATGACAATTTAGCAATACATTGATAGAAAAACCACAAAAAAAAAAAAAAAAAAAAAAAATACATGATGCTCCTATGAGCATTTTCCAACCAAAATAAAAAGGACTAATAATTCTCATCTTCTCATCTTAAAGCAAACACTCTTCTCACCCTTATTCCATGGAAATGGGACCAAAATATAGAAGGCCTGTCATGAAGAATCCTCAACATCAGCTGCCACTGTTTGTACCATCTGATTGGCCTCAAAATCTTTATTCTGAAAAAATGTTTAAATAAAGGGAAAAGATTAAGTTTATGTAAGAAGAAGAGAATGAATCATGATCGTAAATATAGTGAGCATGGGTTCCAAGTTCCAACCTCATTCTTGTTTAACTGAGAATTATGTCCAGCCATGGACGCAGCTCTCGATAGGTCCCTAAGAGTTCCCTATGGTTCAGAAAATGCATGTCAACATATCAACAATGAAATCAAAATTAGTATATTGCAAATAATATAATTGAAGGAAATCAACCACAGTTGTTTAACTTTCTAGTTTTAAGATATTAATGTTCACTTGTAGAATAGAATTGAGAAAATAAAAAGAAAGAAACAAACTTGAGGTATAAACATGAATGTAATTCACCTTATTTGCCCACATAAGTCCACAAGCATTGCAGAGTGTTCTTGGCCCTTCAGGTCCACGTCGCATCATCGGTGTGCACTTCTCACTAATACCGCAGTGCCGACAACTGACATATTTTCGAAAAATATGGAAAGATGGACTTAAAACTTCTCAAATGGACTGAACTCATGATTTTCATTTTGAGCCATAAAATCCACACCATATAATCATTATCATTACAACAAGAAAGCCATTTTCCACATGGTGGGGTTGGCAACATCTAGAATAGAAATTCAATTTCTTTTTTACCCTCTTGTTCTCAAATGTACCGGTGGACTTACACGATATCTTGTTGGGATCCATTATTATCTGATGACCAGCTTTCATTTGCCCCCCAGTTTGCTGCACCTGATGCAGATTCATCATGATTGGGCTTAGAAGATGTAAACTGACCTTTATTTCTTTGCATCCTACAAAAGTCACTTGTCTTGTAAGCTACTACTGGTGCAAACATAACAAAATAATATTGCCAGTAGGGACATGGATTCGAGTATATGTTTAATTATATGATCAAGTAAGTGGACAGAAGGATATACAGAATCTTATATCCTATATTTACTATAATATTACATTTCACTAAGAAAGCTAGAGTTTTGGGTGAGTGTACATATCTATCAAGCCCCCATAAATGAGAAAATATTGAAAACAACAAAATAAAGCAAGAAGAATGGAATGTCGATTTGGGACAATTTAGAAACTCACTCGGAAAATAAAAATATAAGAGATCCTGCAAATGTATGATAATGATGACAAAGTTATTACATGAAAATTGAGATGAATGCAGGCTCTTGAAGGAACTTACCAATGTGTTCTGTTTCCACAGTTTAATGTTATCAACAACTTAAAGCATGTAGAAACATAAATTGAGTATAATAATTATCAAGCTACATTTTGGTACAAATATTCCAAGCAAGGTTTATGATAGTAAGCATCATACCTTAATGCTACTTCTTTACGAACAGTATAGCGAATTTTTTTGTCAAAATTTCTTTCTTTCCTTTTTTCACGAAATCTTAGCAATGAGGCTAATCTTTGAGGGACGCTAAACTTTTGTGGAGTACCAGTAAATCCCTGCTGAAATACTTCATGAGCCATATATTTTACAACCAAAAGACTATCGATCAAAATTAACGACATAAAGGTAGTACCTGATTACTTTGGTGGGGCAATATTGGCATGGCAGGCATAGTTGGAGGTACTTCACGGCCTCCCAATAGTAGTAGTACAGCTTGAACCTAAGAATGCATCCTAAGATTATCAGAATTGTTTTCTTCTATGGATCAAACTACATACAGGCAGTAGTCCACAATTTTACCGAAAATAGATCACTATTTGTCATAGACAGAAAAGAAAGGAAAAACCAAAGTACAAAAACCCAGGCAAATATAATAAATTTGTACATATAGTGACCCAAAAAACTAAAAAATTCTGTGCACTGTGCTGCCCCTACTGAATTTCCTTATAGCAATATTAGCCAAATAAACAGCTCAGGATCCACAAAGTAGGCACAAATTTTTCTACTTGATCATGACAAGAATTATACACCATGTATCCTTATTATTGAGCTGAACATAATTTTAATTATCTTAGGAACTAGTATTTGGTATTTACTAACAAAGAAAGCATGTCAAACAAAGCTCAAATCATGCATCATAGACTAAACATTAGGAGTAGTGCCATGTCAATGCAGAATGTAAAAAGCAACTCCGATAAGTTCATGCACCTTTTCCGGCGACACAGAGTCAAATACATAAACTTGGCCCTGAAAAGACAATGTAAGTTGATCCCCAACATCACCCCCTTGATCGATCATCGCCGTGTGATTCTCAGGGAGGTTTCCATGATTAGAAGGGATTTCACCTTCAACACTCTCACTTCCACCGCAGTTAGTATCATCACCATTATTCTGATCATCTTCCATCCCATTCCCGTTACTCATATGATGCAATCCATGATGCTCGTGTTCTTGCACGTATGGCACATGCATAGGATGCTGTCCCTCACTCATGTGTATCCGAGAATCACCCCCATGAATACCATCCATGGCACAAAAAGCTAAAACCACCTTCAAAAATTGCAGAAGGATTACTTAGACATAAAGGCAGGCAAATAAAACAAAACCAATGGTAACAAAAAAGGGAACCAAAGTATGGACCATGGAGAGCTTGAAATTCGTCCTGCAAACCAAGCTACTCATACATACAATCAGGAAATTGTATTGACATAACTACAAAAGCATCATCATCATAGTGAAGGAAATTGTGTAAATCATAATATTTTCTACCCAGTTAAAGTAAATTAAACTGTTGTAACTTCAGCTGAGTTTTCAGCTAAAAGTACAATCTTTTAACACCAAACAATAATCAGATAAACACCAAACACTATATGAGCACCTCACAAATTCAATCAAACAATCCATAACAGATTTCCTTGAATTGAACAAAAGGGTATTATAAAAAACAAAACTTTTTTGGTATTAGGGGAAGGGACCAACAGTTGAGGCAATTGGTAGAGAGTGAGTTGATCCGCACAAGAGCCCAGAATCAAAACAGAAACCTTCTTCAAGCTTCGAAATTTGAAGTAATGGAAAAAAGGGGTCGGATTTGAGGTTCGGGACAAGGAAGGAAGTGAAGAAAGAAGATGATGATGATGATGAAGAGAGAGCAACTCTTGTATTATGAAATGGAAAGGTTATGTTTTGATGCTTTGGTTTGTGTGGGTTTGGGTTGAGAAGAGGGAAGAGATGATGAGATCAGGAGAGGGACAAGGAGACAGTGCTTTGTTGCAAGTCAAAAAAATTTCACAAACCCAAAAAAAATTTCATCATTAATGTTATGTGAATGAGTGAATCTGTAACTTCATGACCCCACACCACCCTGCTAATAATGCTAATTTTTTATTTTTAATTTAATTCACATTTTCTTTGTGTATTTTTCAATTGGGTAAAGTATATTTTTTATCTTTGAAATTTGTCAAAAGTTTTAAAAATACCTCTAAGTTTTATTTTGTTTTAATTTTGTCTCATAAGTTTTTGATTTGCATCAAATATACTTCTAACGGCTAATTTTTCAAAAAATTTAAGATCAATTCAACAACAATTTCACAAGAACAACCCTCAACATAAGCAAATCAAGCATAATTTTCATGTATTATTGTTATATTAGTCTTACATTTTTTTAAAATTTAGTCGCCGAAGGTATATTTAATGCAAATCGAAAACTTTTAGGACAAAATTAAAACAAAATAAAATTTAGGGATATTTTTAAAACTTTTGTGAAACTTTAGAAACAAAAAATATACTTTACCCTTTTCAATTTAATTTTAACGTATGCTATGTATTTATCCTTGGTACTTTTTTCACTTGTTCTCACGTGGATCAGGCACTCATTTTCATGTATGGTATAAGAAATTAAGAATTCCATTCACTAAAAATAATTACATTTGTTAGGTTAAAGATTTTTGCAAACTATAATTTTGAATTAAGAGTATATTTGAACCTGAGTTTAGGAATGTAGAGCAAGAAATATGAAGCTGTTCATCCTCATATTTTAGAGAATTTATTTTTGTTGGTGAAAGTGTAATTACAAGAATTCCATGCTTAATTAATTTGGGATTTAATGAAGGAGTTTAAAAAAGTTTTATACGATTATTTAATTATATTATTATATTATGCTTAAAAATGAGTTATTTTTAGTATGACTAATTATTTATATAAAATTATTTTATGAAAAAAATTTTAGAAATTAGTATTTTTATTAAAATTTAATCAATATTTAACCGTTAAGAAAAGAGTATATGCCAATGAGTTATAACTCAAATGGCATAGTCTCCTCATATTCAATTAAGAGGTTGTAGATTCGAGTCTTCTATCTTTAGTAAAAAAAAAAAAGTGTATAATCTCACATCATTAGATATAATCCGCTCCTCATCTTGTGTTTAGTAAATAAAAAAAGATCATGTGTTTGTGCTAGTAGCTTTTAAAAGATCAGAATATTTTTTAAACTATAAGTGGAGCTTTTTAAAGTTAGCTTATACTTTTTAAAATT
Source organism: Arachis hypogaea (assembly GCF_003086295.3). Lineage (NCBI taxonomy): Eukaryota > Viridiplantae > Streptophyta > Magnoliopsida > Fabales > Fabaceae > Arachis > Arachis hypogaea. Next base: position 1,082,333 of record NC_092054.1, on the reverse strand, counting down.
TAAAAGTCTAATATAACTTCATTTATTAACTAATTTTTAAATTTAACGTTTAAATTTGTGTTTTTTATAGTAATTTTAAATTTTAAAAATTATTTTATCAAATATAATTGTTGTTGCTTGTATTTATTAAAAGTCAATTTTAATTTGATTTATCAAATATAAATGGTATATTTTTTAAAAAAGCTATCTTTTAAAAGTTAAATTTTATAAGCTACTTTTGAAAAATAAAAATTTTACCAAACTAAACTTAAAAATATTAATAATGATTAATTGATGGTTACAAATCACAAAATATTATAAGCACTAACCTTTTAGTATTACTGTTATTTTATATTAATAACATATGAAAATTAAATTTAAAAATAAATAACTTATATATATGTATTATAAGTGAAATTTAGAGAGGTATTTAAATTTGAATCAAATTATAATTTATACACTTTGTAGAATGTAAATGTAATCATTTTAACAAATAAAAATGGTATATGAACTTATTTAGAGTGAAAAAAAAATTGCTTACATATGTTGAGGGATTGCTCATGTCAAAAACTTCAATTTTGCTTTCTCGTTTCATTCATCTGTCAAGGTTTTGTGAAGACCAAAAAAATTGTTTTCTTAACAAAAACTTTGGATATCTTACATCTTCAATTTCCTCCTATGTAGCAAAGACCCACTTTTTCTAAGCTAACTCCAAAACTGCCAACTAACTTAACGAACTTTCTTTATTTAGAAATTAGAAGTCCTCTAGGAGCTTTAAGTTGGATCTTTTTTACTTATTATTTCTAACAAATATTGTATTGCAACCCAACAAAATTATTCATTCTATGGTGTAGAAGTAAATTTAATTAATTCATTGCTTATGTACATAATTATTTATTTTCATTTTATGTTTTAATGTTATATGAAAATTAAGATGAATAGCTATATTTATATAATTCATATTAAATATGAACATTATAAAATCGATTTAAGTTAGTCGAATGATGAATTCACTTGATCAATAGTAAACCTGCTTTAAATAAATTAATTTTTAATTTGTAAGTTAAAAGATATGTTTTAAAGAAAACGAAAGCATTAAAAAGATCTTTTACGATTCAATATGTTTTTACTAGATATTACGAAATTACTCTTTGAATACTATTCCTGATGAGCAAGAAGTGTTTTGGTTATTTTTGTTTTAAAATAATAATTTGTACTTGTATTTATAAAAATTTACATATAAAATATATATAATTTATATTTATATTTATCATAGCTTACACGAATTAATATAATTTGTAATTATAATTTGGTTTAATTATTCTGTTGGTTTTTATAGTTTCGTGAAATTTTTAATTAGGTTCTTATATTTTTTTTAATTAAGTTCCTGCACTAATTTTTTTTTCAATTAAGTCCCTCTTAGTAGTAATTGACTTAATTTTATAGGGACCCAACTAAAAAAAATTGGTATAGGGACCTAAATAAAAGAAAAAAAAGTGTAGGAACCCAAATAAAAAAAATTAGTACAAAGACTCAATTAAAAGAAAAAAAATATAGGAACCTAATTAAAAATTTTGCGAAATTATAAAGACCAACAGAATAAGTAAACTTTATAATTTTTAAAATTTGTACACATAAATTAATAAAATTTATTTGATAAAAATAGTTTAATATTTATACTACACTATTAGTAAAATAATGACCAAAATTGCTCACCTCCAAAAATTTCTCTTTATTAAAATAAGAATAAACTTTATGAACAGTTTAAAGAGCAACCAAATACTTGGTCCTTAAAAATTGATTTGAATCTTTTAAATTTTAAATTTTATTTTAAATAATAAAATATAATTTTTTATTATTTATTTTATAGATAAAACAAAAAAAATATTTTATAATAAAAAGTCACACTTTATTTTCCAAGATGAAAACTCAAAATTTAAATTTAAAGAAAAAACAGTTGTGAATGGTGAAAGTAGAATAGGGTTTTTGTGGGAAGAAAAAATGAAAAATTGACTTGGAAGTTGGAAGAGAGTTTGATGGGACCCATATCCATATGGTTGATCAGCTTGACCAATGCCCCATTCAATTCGAGTCTTCCCCTTTCCCCTCTTCTCATGTCTTCACACTTCACTTTGCAATTCCATATTTTAGCTCAATTTTCGTTTTTTTTTTTTTTACAATTATTATATTAATTAAATAAATTTGGGTAGCAGGCAGCATCATCATCATCTTTGTTCTTATTCTTAGCTTCACCAATTACATTTTCAGTTACTGTATTTTATTATTAATATATTATTACAAAGAAGAAGAAGAAGAAGAATAGATAAACCCTTAAAGTTCCTTTCTTTTTTCTCTGCGATTCGCACTTCACAACCGCAACTCCAACCCAACCACAAAGGACAACAACAAAAGCGTGAATTTCAAGGAAGAAAAGCTTTTGGAGTTAAAGTCCAAAACTTTGTTTAGATCTTTGGTTGTTCGGGGTGGTTGGGAATGGCGAGAGCTAGCAGATCAGTGACGAGTAGCGGAAAGTGGAAGTATTGCAACCCTGCCTATTACCTGAAGCGACCAAAGCGTTTGGCTGTGCTCTTCATCGTTTTTGTTTGTGCCTCTTTTATTGTTTGGGATCGTCAAACTCTAGTCAGAGAGCACGAGGTACTCTACTTTTTTGGATTAGAAACATCCCTGATTTCCTTAATTTTGGCAACTAACTTGTTTTCGGATGAATGGATCTGATATGGATTATTTTTGGTAGCAGTTAGTTGTGGAAATTCAGTAGACTTCATTTATGACTATAATCCATGTTAGCTGAAAGGTTGGTGCCATAAAGGCTTGTTTGTTTGTTAATAATGGTGGTGTGGGATTCAGTAGACATGATTTAGGATCTGATGCTATGGGATTGTTTGATTCATGTATCCTATCTCAGACCCACTTTGTGGAAGTTGACTTGTTATTGTTTGGTGTGTTGGAATTCTGTGGAAGTTGACTAGTGTGAATGTTGATTGATTTGTGAAGATAGGCAGTATAGTTGGGACATTTCATATTTGGAAAAGTGGAAGGGTAGGTCTGTTATGGCAAAGTTCAGACATGGGTGAGAACAAGGCTTTTATTAGGTTATATATTCTCTTTCATTTATATGGAACTACTGTTTTTCATTCCTGCTAAACAACCAAGTTTGCTACTAGGTTGAGACTCGAGAATGCTGTAATTAGAGGTGGGCACAACTAGGATGGTTCATTCACGTAGATGATTTTGAAGTGGAACTTTGTTTTCATTTCCTATTCAAATTTCTTTTTAAGGGAAGCTGAAATCCTTTTGGTTTTTGCATAAGTTCATTTTGCAGCCATTATTAATTGTTCTGTGAAATGCAGGTAGAAGTTGAGGAGTTACGGAAAGAAATTACTGATATGCAAAATCGGGTAAGAAGATGTAAAGCGCCTAACTTTTTGTACATTTGTTTTAGTCTTTAGTTCACTAAAAGATTCATTGTATGTTGCAATTCACAAGAAACAAACACAAATAACAAAATGACCAGATATGTTCCGTGTTGTCCGCATCAATCCCGCATCAAACTGATTGAAATCCATAGTTTAAATTCTCATTCTCCATTCAATCAGCTAAATCCTCATCTTTTGATATTAATTACACTTTTTTTGGGTCTGTTTGTATACAGCACAGGTTTCTTATTCGGTTAATATATTATTTTGTCATGAGAAATATTTTTCAATTCTAATAATATGCTATTTCGGGGAGTAAGCAATTGGTCTTGTTTCAGTTGGAAGTGCTAAGTAATGCCCATGGTGGTAAAGTTGGGGAAGTTGCCTTAAGGAGGAAAACTACCAAGTCTAGTAAAGAGGTCGTAGATGATCCAGTTGACATGGAGAGAAGAGAAAAAGTAAAAGAAGCTATGCTTCATGCTTGGGGATCTTATGAGAAGTATGCATGGGGCCAAGATGAACTTCAGGTATTTTTTTCCCAGATTAGAAGTATGGTAATTATGTATGAACAATCAACTTTAAAGCTTTTGGTCTAAAGTTAGTAGTTCAGCTTCTTTCTTTTGAATATGACACTACTTTGGTGTTTTTTGCAGTGCCTGATTTTGTTTACTATTTTTTACTGCAATGCAAACAAGTTATTTTTTCTTTAAATTTGAATATTTTATAACTATTTCCCCCCTTGGTGATGCCAGCCTCAGTCAAAGAGTGGTGTCAACAGTTTTGGAGGTCTTGGGGCAACTTTAATAGATTCACTTGATACACTATACATCATGGGTCTTGATCAACAGTTTCAAAAAGCCCGAGAGTGAGTGTAGCTTTACTCTGTACATGAGCATGTTATAGTTACTATCGCAATTCTTTTTTCCCTTGCTTTAATCACATCTCTATATTTGTTTGGAATTAATAGGGGCTAACTTGTATAACAAGTTATATATGGGGGAAAAGAATAATCTGCATCTAGGGTAGAAATTTCTTTTATTTTATTTTTTGTTTTCCTCTCTTCGATTTGTTGCTCTCCTAGAGGCACATTCCATGGTGATGGTGTCTTAACTAGTAGTTTTTTATGTCTATATATACATATAGTTCTTTTTAACTTTGCGCTGTAGGCCCCGTCAAAATAAAAAAAAAAACTGTTCTTTTTAACTATATTCCTGAAATCTTCCTGAATTTATATGTGGAATTTTCTTAGATTTGTTTCAATTGTTTGCTATGCTACTCTGTTTGATTTTTAATTTTTATGGTGGTTATTCTTTATTGTATTCATTGTCATATTAACTTATTCGGACATTATTCTGATAGTTGGGTTGCAAACACTTTGGACTTCAACAAGGATTATGAAGCAAGCGTTTTTGAGACAACCATAAGGTAGTTTCATATGTTTGGTTTACTTTGCAATTAAAAGTTCATTCCCGATTTCAAAAACTCAGTTTCTGTAACTAAAAATTGTGTTCATTTTTTCTGGGGCGACTATTTCCACTAAAATCCAGAGTAGTAGGAGGCCTTCTTAGTGCATATGATCTTTCGGGGGACAAAGTTTTCCTCGACAAGGCTAAAGATATAGCTGACAGATTGCTTCCTGCTTGGGATACATCTACCGGAATTCCTTATAACATCATCAACTTATCACACGGACGTGCACACAATCCTAGTTGGACCGGCGTAAGTACAATTCTACGTATGTCATTCTTAACGATATACAATTGGGGTATTACATTTGTGGATTGTACTCCTTCATTATAACTAACCTCCCATTGTTTTAAATTTTATTACTAGATGGCTTCATGGGTCTATATCTTAACTTCTAAGGTTGGGTACTGAGGTTAAAAGCCATTTTTGAAGTTTCATAGTCATTTTTGGTGTGAAATTGACTGCTAGCCTGATGAAATTGGATATGCTATTTAGGATTAGGATCGTGTTAGATTAGGTTTCAACTTAAGCGAAGGCTTTTTTATTTATTTATTTATTTATTTATTTATTTTGATATCCTTATGTAATTCTTCATAAAAAAAAAAAAAAAGAAAAGAAAAAGACAAGTAAAATGTTTTAGATGCAATAAGGGTTTTGTAAACAAGTGCTCTAGTGCACTATTTGACTTTCGGGCCTGTGTTAGTTTTTTATTCCTAGCTGTTTTTTTATAAGTCAATATTATTAGTGTCTCCAATTCCCTTTTGTCTTCATTTTTCGCAGGGTGACAGTATTTTGGCAGATTCTGGCACCGAACAACTAGAATTCATTGCTCTATCTCAAAGGACTGGGGACCCAAAGTATCAGCAGAAGGTTTTTAACTGATTCTATGTTTCTTCATTTCCTTAATGTGAAACAAAAGGGTGGGTGTATCAACATTTTTGTTGGTAAAAATCAGATATATTCACCTACGTGATATTTGAGCATGGATAAAGGCATCAGTAATATACTTAAGGCTGTGATTTGTATGTTACCTATTCTTCTGGCAATGCACTGATTGGTCGGCACCCTACTTTTTCAGGTTGAGAATGTAATAACACAACTTAATAAAACTTTTCCTGATGATGGGTTACTTCCTATCTACATCAATCCTCACAGTGGAAGGGCTGGATACTCTCCTGTCACCTTTGGTGCCATGGGTGATAGGTATTAACACTCTTTTGCATGAGATGAGCACAGAAAAATTCTGTGTATTGTTAACTTTTTCGACTCGTCTTGCTGTATATTTATTTATTTGGTGTGCATCATATCTCATTGCAGTTTTTATGAATACCTCCTCAAAGTTTGGATACAGGGGAATAAAACTTCAGCTGTAAAACTTTATAGGTGAGAATAATGCCCCTACTTTATTACATATTTTCATGTTTGGGCTGAACTGTTAATTGATATGGGTTCAGGCTGAAATCCATTTGTTATTGCAACGGCCGTTGAGATGGAATTTTGTATTCCTTAATTTATGAAAGAATCTTTCAGATGCCAATCTTTAAAGTTCTATAGTTGAAGACATTTCAGATTTCATCTTTATATTAAGGTCGATTGTTTAGGGTTTAATGATTTAGAAGTTTAAATGTTTCGTAACTGATTATTTTTCCCCTCCAATTGGTAAAACAGAGAAATGTGGGAGAAATCAATGAAAGGTCTGTTAAGTTTGGTTAGGAGATCAACACCGTCTTCTTTTACTTATCTATGTGAGAAGAATGGAGGATATCTCACAGACAAAGTATGATATTGAATCAAAATACTGGGATTGTCGCACTTAGTATTTTTTATAACATGATTTCATTCGCCCGAGTATATCTGCAGATGGATGAACTAGCATGCTTTGCTCCAGGGATGGTTGCTTTGGGATCATTTGGTTATGGCGCTGAAGACTCTCAGAAGTTCCTGTCCCTAGCAGAAGAGGTATATTTTATTTGCAACTTTTTTAGTTTTTGGTTCTTTGCAAATGGTTTTGTGATTTCCAGTGGAGTCTGATTACATTTTATTTTCTTTGCAGCTTGCTTGGACATGCTATAACTTCTATCAATCGACCCCAACAAAATTGGCTGGAGAGAACTATTTCTTTCATGATGGCCAGGTTAGTTGTTAATTATTCGTGCACTTATGACGAGCAATTTGAAAATTCGGAGTGATCTGAAATTTATGTTTGAATTTAAGGACATGAGTGTGGGTACGTCATGGAATATACTGAGGCCGGAGACAGTCGAGTCACTCTTTTACCTCTGGCGTCTAACTGGCAATAAGACATACCAGGAATGGGGTTGGAATATATTTCAAGCTTTTGAGAAGAACTCGCGCGTAGAGTCAGGCTACGTTGGACTGAAGGATGTAAGCACACCTCAAGTTCATGTTTGATCAAGTGTTTTGCATTCGCATTTTAGTGTTTGATAATGCATATATCCATGGCAGCTACTCATATTCTACAGTTGTCACTTCTCAGGTGAATAGCGGCGTGAAAGACAACATGATGCAAAGCTTCTTCCTTGCGGAGACACTGAAGTATCTTTATCTTCTGTTTTCGCCTCCGACAGTGATCCCATTAGATCAATGGGTGTTCAATACGGAGGCGCACCCTCTGCGGATTGTGCAAAGGAACGAAGGGGGGTCTGTTGGGAACTCAAATGAGAAGCAAAAGCCTTCTTTTAGAATAGGTGGCAGGAAAGAAGGAAGGTCAGGTTAGATCTCTCCATATTTGTCTCTATCATTGCCGGAGACCACCCCATTTTGCCGGGATTCGAGAAACGCAGTTTGATCCCTTTATAGAGAGCTTAGAAGATGCTGCTGGCATTTCCTCAATTGAGTGGGAAGGGGTTCATTCTGCTTAGCAGGTGGGATGTTATATTATATATAGGAAATCAAAACGTTTTATTCTTGAAAATTTATGAAGGAATACATTTGTGTGATTCACAAGCATAAATTGCTGAGTTTTATGTATTTGAGGCATATCTTTTATACTCACATTCGCTAGTGTAGACAGTTCCTTTCGCAGTTTCGCCAAATGCCAATGTCTTCTTTGGTTGGACACTGTTAAGACAATGAAATATTTTACTTTTAAATCAGATAATTAAGTGAAATAATTATACAGTCAATGGAGGCTCAGCATGATCAAATTAACTTGAGGTCGAGAGTTTCAAACAAAATTAATATATTTAAATTTTCTTGAATTGAAAAATTGAAAGCTGTCTTAATAATGGGCTCGAATTGTCTTAGTTGACTTTTGCTGAACATTATAATATTATATACATTTAGTTTAGCTTGACCGAAAAAAAAAAAAATAGATCAAAGAAAATCATGTCGAGTGTATGATAATAGTCGAGAGTATATTCTCTTAATTCAATAAATCTATAAGCTCGAGAGTGTGCACATTTTTTTTTTAATATGGGATTAACAATGATGTTTTTTTAAATTGTGATAATCGAACCGTTCGGTTTTTAAAAGGTACAAAAATCGGACTGTTCGATTTTTGTACTCAGATCGTCTGATTTGTGTTTAAAAAATTAAAAAAATTTTGGACTTTGTATATTTCGGTCCGATCTATGTACTTCAAATTTTTTAATTTTTTAAACACAAATTGGTGAGTTTGATAGGTTGTAACCCAAATTTTTTAAATTTTGTAAACACACTCCTGATTTGTGTATCTCCCAACTTCCATAATTTTAAAAAATACAAAAAATTATCATATTAAAATATAACACTCGTCCTACTTCCATATCCAAATTTTGTAGCTGAGAGCGTGAGCTGAGAAAACTGAAAAGTTGCAACAGTAACATTTTTCTCCGAATAATGGAGGAATATTCATTCATTCCGCACCATTCTTGGTAATATTCTTCACTCTTCACTTGAGTCTCCAAAGTTGTTCACCAGAAATCAAATCCCTAATATTCATCAATTGTATTGTATTAATGCGAATATCATATTACTACCTTGCTCGCTCTCGTCTTCTTCTTCGCCACTCTTCCATTCTCAACCAACAACCTTCACTGCCTTCTTCGCACCCTCCAAACACCAAATCCTATTCTTCTAAGAACCTTCTAGAAGGCTTCTCTCCCGCACCACCTCTCACCTCCCGCCGCTTCTTCTTGCTCCTCTTCGATCCTCAACGCCACAACCGCCACTCCGATTATAACTATACCTCACACTGCAGTACGTTCCTTTTTCCCCCCTTCAATTCTCACTCTTTACTATTATTTCGTAAATATTGTTTCTTTTTTTTTTAAGGTCTCTTCACAAGGGCAAAGCAAGCTAAGAATATTGAAATCAACGATCGACACAGGTCTTTTTCTATTTTTTTCTCTTTAATCGGAAATTTTGGTATTTTTGCTTTTGCTTTAGTTAGCATTGTCATTATTGTTATTGATATTGTTTTTTTCCTAAGTATATATATATCAGACCAATTTGGAAACTGACTTAGCATGGTGGAGTGTTGTGTGTGTTGTCATGGATATCCTTTCTCTCTGTTGCTACTTAATTTGATATCTCAAGATAGTGCTGCCATGACTTGTCCCATTTACTTTCACCTGATTCCTTTTTTTTTTTTTCTCTTTATTATTCTAGTGTACGAGCTGTGACAACTGCACTGTGGTGTAACTTTCTTGTTTTCTCTCTCAAGTTTGGAGTGTATTTTGCTACCTCTAGTCATGTTATGTTGGCAGAAGTTGTGCATTCGGTCGCCGATTTTGCAAACCAGGTATATACATGTTTATGTTTGTCATTGATAGAGAGACTCTTGACTGCAGAGAACTAATAGAATTATTTTGTAGGCGCTGCTTGCTTATGGTCTATCTAGCTCAAGGCGTGCGCCAGATGCTATCCATCCGTGAGTTGAATTCTATTGATTGCATTTATCAACCATCCTCTTACCTTTTTTCTCGTCTACACTATAAGAAATGAATCCATGTGCTTTATGATTTAAGGACTATTATACATGTAATTGATGAAAGCATGGATAGCTATTGAATCGGACATCAATGAACTGTGCTCTATTACTAACTGCAAAATTTAAAATGACTCGGTATATCAAAATTAATTATCCTATCAATTTCAATTTTTGGGATGAATTGTGGCATGGCTCTTGTGATTGCGTGAGTTTGGAATTTCATTGTGTGAATGTGATAATGCTGTTCAATTCTACAGTTATGGCTATTCCAAGGAAAGATTTGTTTGGTCTTTGATATCTGCTGTTGGTATCTTTTGTCTTGGTTCTGGTGCCACAGTTGTTCATGGTGTTCAGAACTTGTGGACTTCACAGGTATTTAACCAAAAAAGACTTTTGAAGTTACAATTTTTTACATCTGCCGATCACAAATTGTTAACTTTTTTCCTATGTGAATTTTTCTCTTTATTTGGTTTATTAATTTAGCTGGCCCCACTTAGTGGAATAAGGCTCTTTTTGTTGTATTTAATTTATTGACTATTGAGAGTTTTCTTTTCAGCCCCCTGAGAATATGCAATATGCAGTTTTGGTCATATGTGGTTCATTTATCATTGAAGGTATTGCTACCTCATTTTAATCTGGTGCTGTCTGTTATCCGTCATATATTCATCGCTTCCCTTCTTTCGATGGGCTTTTTATGTTAGGTGCCTCACTTATTGTTGCCATACAAGCTGTAAAGAAAGGTGCAGCCGACGAGGGAATGAGACTAAGAGATTATGTTTGGCGTGGCCATGATCCTACATCTGTTGCAGTAATGACCGAGGTAGCTTATTGCACTAACTTATTTAGTCCTGAAGCATGTTTTTTACTGGGTTTAAACAAGAATTGCTTATACATAAGTGAGTGAATCTAAAAAATTTACAAATAAGGGCTTTGAATAACATGCACTACTTATCACTCATTATGATTTTGGCTATGTTTTTCCTCAGCAACAGTTATTCAAAGCTTTCCACATTCTTTTGCTATTTAAAACTATGCACATTATTCAGTTGAATGGAACTTCAACATGTATGCTACCGTTGGTAAAAAAGATATGTTGTAGTAGTTTTTAAGCATTAAAACAAGAATGTAGAAAGGTGAAAAGAAAACTTTTGTTAAGATTGTTTTAGTTATTCTTCCCTCCGGTAGGCTATGCAACTTGAATATATTCCTTAGTTCCTAAAACTCCTTTAGTAGTGAATTAATATTCTCTCTGTTAGCTTGTTCTTATAAACGGTAGCAAAATATGCAGGATGGTGCTGCTGTGACAGGCCTTCTTATTGCTGGGGCATCATTGATTGCAGTGAATGTCACTGGAAATGCTATTTATGATCCCATAGGCTCAATCGTAGTTGGCAACTTACTTGGCATGGTAAAGAGGCTCAGTAGGCAGTAATTTCTCTGCCATCTGATGTAAGAGACACGGATCTGAAATCTATTTTCACATGATTTTATGCTGAATTGACCATGCAGGTAGCCATATTTCTTATCCAGAGAAATCGACATGCTTTAATTGGCAGAGCTATGGATGACCATGATATGGAGAAAGTGCTTCGATTTTTGAAAAATGATCCGGTACAAGCATTCTAGATTCTACTCAAATTGCATAATAAAAGCCTTTGTATAAATCATTTGACTTAGGTGGCTTTTGTGCATTAGGTTGTAGATGCTCTCTATGATTGCAAAAGCGAAGTTATTGGGCCAGGATTCTTCAGATTTAAGGCAGAAATAGGTTACCCATCATATCATTGTTGTTCTTGGTTTCCATTCAGTTTATGGGTGCTATTGGAACAATTAATTCTGATGATGGTTTCGAAACAGATTTTAATGGAGTTATGGTGGTGCAAAATTATCTGACAAGGACAGGACGTGAAGAGTGGGCTAAACAGGTTGATTCTCATCTACATAAAATGCTCATACAAATCTGATAATATGCTGTATTTTGTATTGTACTTCATATTATTATTATCATCATCTACAAGAAATCATGTGGTATGGCAGGGACCCATAAAGAAAAAAAAAAAGTTACCTTACTCTGTTTCTATGACAGCTCAGAACCTTAGCTAACTTTCATAATGGCCAAATTTATTTAATACTGCTTGCTGGTTTCAAGTTCTCAACAACTATACTATATTTACAGTTTCGCGAAGCTGCAAAAACGGCTGATGATGCGGCCCTAATGAAGATTATGTCAAATTATGGTATGCAGTAGTTAACTTGATCATTACAGATATTTAAATGCTGATTGAGAAATAATAATTCTCTTATCGAAATCCCGCTAGGGAACCAATAGAGTATATGTACAATGTGTATAATAGGCTGTTTATTTGGCTCAATATGAGTTAAAAAATGAACATTCAGAGTAAAATACTACTAATTTCTCAAATACAATACACTCATACTATTCAGAATAACTTACCAGAGATAATAAACATCTGATATATCTGATATCCTACAGAATGGAACATCCCTAAACCCCCATTATACATTGTACATATATTCTATTGGCTCCTTATATTTTCTCTTATCTTATATACTTATAAGTGAGAGTTGTGGCAGGTGAGGAAGTAGTTACAGCATTAGGAAGTGAAGTGGATAGGTTGGAGAAGGAGATCCAAAATCTTGTCCCGGGTATTCGACATGTTGATATTGAGGCACACAATCCAACAGATGCGACCTTGTAGACTAAATATTCTCAGTAACACAATTTTTTGTCACCATCCACTTCACATTCTTTTTATGTAATTGAAGCCTTATTTATGAATGATTAGATTTGTCATTTTTCAGTATATGATTCATGAGCACTTTCAGGCATCGTTTCCAAATGAAATACCAAATATGCCCCAAGTTGAGCTGAGTTCTCTTTGTAGATTGATTAATGAAGCAACAGATACCTATGTTTTCGTATGTCCTTTCACTTACATAGTTACATCTCATGGTGCAAGAAGCATAGCTCATCATAAAGTAAAGAGAAAAAGACAAATAGGTCCCTGACATTTTGTCCCGCGAACATTTTTGTCCTTAACCATTGAAAAATACTTTTAAGTCTCTGACCTTCACAAAACTTGGACGAATCAGTCCCTGACAGAGGCATTTGGACGGAGGGACTGATCCGTCCAAGTTTTGTGAATGTCAGGGACTTAAAAGTATTTTTTAATGGTCAGGAACAAAAATGTCCGCGAGACAAAAGGTCAGGGACCTATTTATCCTTTTCTCTAAAGTAAATTTAAGCCTCTCAAAATAATTACTTATATAAAGATGTTTCTAGTTTCTACATAAAGATAATTAGATATATAAAAATTTTTAATAATTTTTAATTATCATTTTTATATAAAGACATTTCCATCTCATTAATATATATATCCAACTTCCATTTTGTGCCCCACCAGTGTTCAACCCACGCATGCTGGATTCTCTGAAGTCTGAACTTTATTCTTTTTAATTAAAATGTCTCGTATAAAAGTTAAGTTGAATATACACTAATTAAATATATATGAAGTCAGTGAGACACCAATGGTCCCGAGTCAAAGTTAATGAATGGATTTAATAAAACAAAGCATTAGGGATCAACACGTAGCTGGATACTTTTCATGTCCAGACAAAAAGCTTTTTGGTGAGACAAACGAAATCAGTAACTTTAACTGGAAAATTATGGATCACAAAGAAATGAGAGTGAAATGTTAAGGATCATTGAACTGATTTGGCTCATTCAAATGGTCAAAATCTATTCTATATATGGAAACTCACGTCAAGGGACCACATCACTAACTCAATAAGTAGCACTATATTGCACCGTCCACGCACGTTTTATAACTCGCTTGATTTTTTAACCAAAAGAAAAACACATCAGAACATCGTTTTTATAATCATTTTCTTTTAAAGCATACTTTTTAACAACGAGAAACTCGAGGGCTACCCAATTTCGGTTGTTAGATTTCATAACGTGTGCCTATTTTGAACAAAATAAAACGGATGAAGTAATTAAATTATCCTGTTCTTATATCTAATTATCTATGCAAACAATAGTTTATAGACTTTGTAATTTGTATTGTTTGTCTTATTTGGAAGTTTTTTAAGAAACATGGGTTTATTGATTTTAATTATTAATAATATTTATAAATTGTTATCTTGTATTGTATCTTTAAAAATCTGGCCTAAAATAGTATAAACGTAGCAATTATATATTTATATGGAGGACAATGTTTTTTGTAATTTCCATGAGGAAGTTTAGATAGAGCACGCTTTATGTAAGCTACTTAGAAAGATAGAATTGGTCGGTTGATCTTGTTTTCATTACTTCGGAAGATAAAATTAATTCAATTCATAATAATTTTTATATATCTCATCAAACTTGATCTTGTTTATTTTCATTATATTTTGTTTTTCACGTAAGCTTTAATTTATCTGGTTCGAGAGAAGCGATGAAAAGAAAATAGAGGCGAGAGAAGAATTTACTTCTCTCTATAACACCAAAATTTTAAAGACAATGGTTTAATATAATATACTTTCTATAGTACGATAAAATTTAAATTACATTCTTAATCTTTTCATTAAAATATTATATGATGAACCATCATTCCACATCCTTGATATATATTCATTATTCATGTTCGAATCACATTTTAAAGTCATAGCTAAATAAATTTTCAAGTCATAGCCATACATCATACATGCGCGTTTATGCAGAAACTTAGCCACTATAAATAATAAAATCATCTATTAGGTGTATATTAAAATTAATTATCAAAATAAAATACACATTAGCATATAAAATATAATATTAAAAATAAATTAAATTACATATGTATATATATATATTTATGTAGTGATTAATTTTAGTAATTAATTTTAGCGTATAAATAATATATTTGTAAAATTATTATTTGTGTTTTTTATTTGTCAGCCAAAATATGCGCCACTGATTGTTTGAGGGAAAAAGCTATTCAAAGTTCAAACCATTATAAAGTCCAATAGCTCTTTTTAAAATAATTATGGCTTATTTGTTTATACTTTTAAGACTAAATCTTTTTTTTTTATAAAAAAAAAATATTATATATTTTTTAAGGTATTTGTTTTTTTTTTTAAATAAGAAGTAGAAAATAAACAATGACGTTTTTTGAAAATAGGTAAGAACATGCTTTTGCAAAAGCAACTCAACAGAAAGAAAATCTACAAAAATATTAAGATTATAAATTTATCTCATATTTTTTAAAAAGTTAAATATATAAATTTAGAAAATATAAAACCCAACTATTATACAAATTATTGTGAGATTTTTCTATTGCACATTATTTGCACTATCCTAAAAATGAGATAAATTATAGTGTGATTATTATTTATTAGATCTAAAAGTTTAATTTATTTTACAATAAAAATTTCACTAGTCATATACACACATGACACATGCATGTATCACGTATATATATATATATATATATATATATATATATATATATATATATATATATATATATATATATATATATATATATATATATAACATACTATCATTAAAATATCATTAAAAATAATATAATTGGTATATTCTATTACAAATTTATATTTACAATTTTTAAAATTTTTAAATATTTTATTTTGTATTCTTAGCAGTTTTTTATTTAATCAATAAAACCTTTGTGTAAATAATTGTGCCTTAATAATGCCCCATTTTCTGGGTCATTGCAACGTGTTTTGGGTCGAAATGACAGCAATGTCTGAAAACAATTAGACATAGAGAGATTCTTCAGCGTCTGTAAAATTTTTGTTTAAATTATTTAAAAATAGAGATAAAGAATAATAAAATTTATTTTTTTAATTTTTAAATTCTATATCTGAAATTTAAGTAATACAGAAAACACCTTAGACATACATATTAGTTATGTGACTATAGGAGCATTGCATAAAAATAAAAGAGGAATGTTAGGGGGCAGCAATTTTTGTAATTTGTAGCCATCAAATAGCTATCAATGATAGTTTTAATGGTGTGAAATTGGTGTGAGATTTCATCTAATGACTCACTTTTCTTTGCTGGTTATATGCTGGTCAGAATTTAACAAAATTGCTGGTCCTCTAAACTTTTCCATAATAAAATATATATACAAAAAATAATTTAAAAAAATATAATTTAATTAATATAATTTAAAAAATATAACTTTTCCCAATCTAATTTGATCATATTAGTTTTGATTTACGAGTTACAAAAAAAATATAATATTATTATATAATTTGATAATAATTTAAAATAAAATTAATTTTTATATAAAAAATATATTAAATTATTAATTAATATTTTTTTAACAACTAAAGATCTTTTATATTTAATAAAAAAATTTTAAATGTTTAATCTAATAATAGTCTAATCTTAATAATAAATAAACATTGAACTTTAATTATTAAAAAAAAAATACTTATTTGCCGTAACAAAATATATACGTTTAATCAATTTAATAAAAAAAACTAAACAATTGACATATATAATTAAGTGAATTTTCCAACTAGGAAATGCCATCTACTTTATTTAGAGCAATGTGACATTGAAAAACATTTTATATATATATATATATATATATATATATATATATGGAAACTTTTAAAACAAATACATCAATGTTTCAGTAATTTTTAATTATAAAAATATATATAATATGAGTCCTTGTTAAAAAATTAATGGAATATTTATACAATATATATAATGAGTTGTTTATTTAGTCCAATATGAATTAAAAATAAAAATTATCTACAAAATAATAAATTTAAAAATTCTTATTCAATTATTTTAAATTAAATTTCAAATTTTAAATTTTTAAAAAATCTAGTTAGTTATTTTAAAAAAATAATTATCTGAAATCCTCTAATACTCTCTTCTTTTTCAACTGGCAGTCATCCTACATTCATCAATAATCATCCCATTTCACTGTCGATACTTGACTTGCCACACGTCACTCACTCCTTAATAAAAATAACCATTCACTTAAGGATAAAAATAATTATCCGCATACCTAATGAATTGAACATCTAACATATTTTAATTATATATAACTAAACTCAATCCAATCAAAATAATCATCTACATAAAAATAAAATAGCCATCCACATACGGGGGTGGCAAGCGGGTAAGCCCACCCCGCCCCGCCCCGCTAGAAGCCCGCCCTTCCCCGCCTAGTGAGGTGGTCCCAGAACCCTAACCCGCCCCGCCTAACGGCGGGCTAGCGAGCCGGCGGGCTAAGCCCGCCAAATAACCTCTTTTTTTTTTTTTACTTTTAACTATTAAATAATATATATAAAGACATAAAAAAATCTCTCCTATTTTTTACTTTTAACTATTATAATTTCTAAAAGTATAAACAAATTATAATTTTTATATTCACAAACATTAAAGTCTTTGTAATTATAAATATCTAATAAATATAATTATAAACCAAGTTTTCATCCAAAACATAATTATAAATATTGTTCCCAAAACAAAATAAACATAATCCAAAACATAATTATAAATATTGTCTCTAAAACAAAATAAATATAATTCAAAATACTCAATTTTCATCTTCATTCTCTTATAAGTTGGGTTGTGGGAAGTTGGGTTTTGGTAAAAAAATTGTAAAAATACTCTTTGCTAAAAAAATTTTAAGCCCGGCGGGGCGGCCAAAGCCCGCCAAAGCCTGCGGTTTTAGCGGTGCGGGTTAGGCAGTCCCAATTTTCCAGCCCAGCCCGCCTTTTTTGGCGAGTTACGCGGACGGGTTTAGGCCCGTTTGTCACCCCTAGACATACCTACTAAAATGACCATCATAAATTGACCATTAAAATAGAAGAAGATGATGAATAAAAAGAAAAAACTATTATTGTGGTGAAACATAATTTTAAAGGACTAGTCATAACAAAAGCGGCACTATTGTAAAGCATAGGGTTCAAATAATGAAAGAAGCTAACCAATAACCATGCTTGGATAAAAGAAGAAGAGTACGGTGGTATCATCGATGAGAAGAAACTTGAAGGAATGGGAAAAAGCAAAGTCGGTTTGGAAGAGAGGCACGAAAATAGCGGCAGCAACGTTAGGCTGAGCGTCGGAGAGCGAGGCGCATCGGGCTGACTGGCGGAGGTGAGGACGGTGTTGGTGGGAGGATGCGGCGGCCTCGGTATGGACGGCGAGAAATTCAGCGACGCGAGATGAGAATCGAAGAAGATGACGGTGAGTTTTGAACGTGTATTGGATGTTATGATAAAATTAGAAATAACCGTATACAATGTGAAATGATTTAAATACTAATTTTAATTTTAAAATTTAAAATTAAATAATTAATTAATAATTTAATTTTTTATTTTAATTTTTTTAATTTATTATACACAATTAATATTGATTCCCAATACTTTCTCATATAGATATATATAATTAACATTAACGGTTAAAAATGATTGAAAAATCAATATATTGATATACTTAAAATTTTATAAATATATATATATACATAGATGCTTTGTTGGAATCACGACCTGGGAAGTGGGAAGTTTCCACGAAGTTTCGTAATAGTAGGTGCGTACCCTTAGATTTCCATTGACACGCACCAAATTAAGGTCGTTGAAGTCAATCTTCTATAATCTCTATTTCCTACATACAAAACCCAGAAAGTAATAATAGCTTTTTCTCTTCCCACACACTTAAGAAAGAAGTAGTAAGAAGCTGCTAATAAGTGGTATCTGCAATGGGATCAGACTCTCTTTCACTCAACACTCAACACTCATCCACTTCTATTTCCAAATCCACACATCTTTTTCATACGGTATGTATTATTATCATTATTTGGTTTTCTTATTTTAATTACTTCCATTGCACATAAAATCATAATATTGATGGATATTAAAATGTATAGGAAGATGCGTCTTCTTCAATAATGTAAAGCTCCTTCAGATGATAGTTACACTACTTAGCATGGAAGTGGCAACTCGTCGATTTCATAGATATATTTTCTCATCATCTCATGCATGTTCAGGTAATTATTTTATATAAACTTTCTGAAATAATACAGGATCTGATCATAACATCGAAAATAGTAAAATTAAATCTATTTGTTTTTAAATAATTTAATATAAAAAAGTTATTTTAAAAATAATATTTTTTATTGTATAAATGAGTTATATATATCTGTCACTGACTAGTACTCTTTTTTGTTATACATATACAATATTGTCACTTTTTATGCAAATTTTATTATATTTTTAATAATTAAGAGTTTGATAGTCAGGGCGGAGTTTAGTTAAAGACAAGGGACCATGGCCCAAACTTTTGAAAAAAAAATTAGTAATTTTTTTTCAAAAAATAAAAAATTGTTCAATTGGTTCAAATATTTTGTTAGACTTAAAATATCAAAGTTCAATTTTCATCTTTTGCTTTTATTGCACAATAATTTTTAGTTTTAAATATTCAAAACATGTTAGATTTAGACTTAACTGAGTGTATTCGCATTTTGCAATTCTCTATTCAATAAGCAACACTTTCTCTACCTTTGAGTTCAAATATAAAAAGTTAGGTATTTTTTATTTATGTAATTTAGTATTATTTTACATTTTACATTTTACTCTTTATTTAATTTAATTTTTTATATGATAAAAAATATTAGAATATTCAATAAGTATTGATATTATTGTATTTATATAAATTGATAAAAAATTCAATAAATATTATAAATTTTAATATTTGTCATTCTAACTTCTTTTTTTACATATTTTACAGGATATATATTCAAATTTTTATATAAAATAATCATGAAAAATAAAAAAATTGATGCATTTTTTAAGAGGAAGGCTAATATTCAAGAAAGAGAACATATAACTTTTACAATATCAACACCTGTAGATAGTTCTTCTACTTTAATGAATCATGAAAAAAGTAAGATACAACCTCCAAATGATCAAAGAGTTGCATCTGATGAGTTTGACCTTAATTTTTTGAAATAAGACCGTGGAAAACGGCTTTAAATTTGACAATATCACCCAAATAAGAGAGATGAGGTTAGACGAGTTTATCTTAAATGAGATCCATATCAAAAACATCTTGACAATTATCTTCTATCTGCCCCCAAAATTTTATTTCAAGCTCTGCCACTGTTGATAGTAATATACTATTATTTTCAAAATCAAACGGGACATAACATTTCTTAAGGACCTTCTCTCCCTCCAAAAAATACTTATATTATTTACATTTTTTATATATCTTTTAAACATATATAAATTGAATCATAAATTGATAGATGAGTAGGTATTAGATGACTCTTTAGATAAATACGCAAAGTAGTTAGCATAACAACTGTGTCTGCATTGATCTTAATTATTAATGGTTGGAATTATTGTATGCTTTATTTGTACTTGCACAACGATCTCTACATTTAGAAGAGTTGAATTAATTAGATAATTTGTTAAACAGGCTAGTAATTAGTTATCAGTTATGAGTACTGGCACTTACCATAGTATATGTTGTATAATTCTATGTTTAGAAAGGAACCAGAGAAAAAGAATAGTAAAGCGATAATGAAAGTTTGTTGAGCGTCGACCAAAATATAACGGAATGCAGCGCCACTCTAGCATTGCCACCCAAATAACAACTCATTTTCAGTCCTCATTTTAATTATAAAATAATTGAAAATTTTATTACTAATTTTGCTGGTGAATTTTAATTTGTGAGCTCTGTGGTTTAGTGTTTGTTGCTAATAATAAAAATTAATTTATAATATTATTATTACAGTGTAATTGGCGTGTGTGCGTTTTGTGCGCGTGGGCCTTTTTTGTTTCCCACGCACGCGCAGTAATAAGCAGCATTTGAAAGAAAGCGTTGTTGCGGTTGTTGATGTTATCGGCTGGTATTGGCATTCGAATTCGCATTGGGATTTGCAAATATGACCAACGGCCACATAACCGTAACCGTCGACACCAGGCATTCTGACGCCACCGAACAGCGACGCACTCCTCCTCCTCCTCCTGCTGCTGCTGCTTCCGCTGCCGTCAATCTCGATTATGACGACGACGACCACAACGACGACGACGATGTTGCAGATCCAAATGATCCTTTCGATATTCAACACACCAAGCATGCGCCCATCGAGACCCTCCGCCGTTGGAGAGTAAGCATCCTTTTCTCTTCTAATCATTTGTTTTCTCTATTTTCTGTATATATTACGTAGCTCGTTCTGCAAATCTGCAATGCGGCGTCGTTGTTGTTGTTGTGAGAGATCCATGCAATGCTCGAGATGTTTTGAGCTGAATGAGAGTTTCGTTCCGTTATTTTGCTGTTTGATTTTATATCTGTCATTTCGTTATAGTGATATGCAAAGCTGATGATGTATCGAAAGGGTTGAATAAAATAGTAACGAGATATTGTTTTTCTTGCTTCTAAGGAGAGGTTATAAATTAAGTGATTCCTAAAAGGTGAAGAAAAGCAATGTCTGACGTATCAGCTTTTTTATATTGAAAAATTAAGATACAAATAAGGGAACGAAAGAGATAATGATGCACGAACTTGAAGTATTATAATATGTGTGAAGCAATATATGTTCGGTGAAACTTATTTCGCATTTATTTCGATGAAGATGCGTTTTTCTTTTTCCTTTTTTTCCCCTCCTTTTAAAATTTGATAAAAAGGATATATGAATGAATTATAATTGAATTTCTGGTTGGTAAGCAGCACTTAATATTCTAATGCAGTAGATTAAGTCATGGATAATTCACCAATTGAAGCCAGTTTAGACATCATTTTAATCACCGGATTATGTTCAACTACTGTAATTTTATTAGAAATATTATTATAGTATAATGCTGTTTTTTGAGGAATCTAATCTTGAGTTTCTCTCGTGCAGCAAGCAGCACTCGTGCTCAATGCATCAAGGCGCTTTAGATATACCTTGGACCTAAAAAAGGAAGAGGAGAGACAGCAAAAGAAAAGCTTGATTAGAGCCCATGCACAAGTCATAAGAGTAATGTTTTGAAATGGCAAAGATGTTTTCTATTGTTTCTAACCATATTTCACTTTTTTTAATCAATGTTTAATTGTTATATTAGGCAGCATTGCTTTTCAGATTGGCTGGTGAACGTGAATTAGGTATATTTTCTTTCTAACTTATGTACAGTTTCTTTTACTCTTTCACTCTTCAAAATTTAAAGATTTTGGTGACCATTTTTTGTTCCTCTATTAAGAAAGCAGTAATATGTTAACTAGCCACCATTGTACAGATTCAATTATTATCTGTTACAACCCTAAATACACATAACTGCATGTGATTTTTCCATCAGCTGTTTGAGTTACTTATTAGTTGTGACGAACCTTCAATTTATATTTTGAATTATCCAGTGATAACAGCACCGACACCTGCACATCCAGTTGGTGACTTTGGAATTGGGCTCGAACAACTTTCTTCAGTTTCTAAGGAGCAGAACACTTCTGCTTTAGAAGAATATGGAGGGGCAAGTCTACAATATATTCTTTTGGCTATTTAAGTAATATCCTTTGCTAATATTATCCAGTGATATCTTGTTCAGGTCAAGGGCTTATCAAATTTATTAAGGTCAAATCTCGATAAAGGAATTAGTGGAGATGATGCTGATTTACTAAAAAGGAAAAATGCTTATGGAACTAACACATATCCTCGGAAAAAAGGAAGAAGCTTCTGGGTATAGTCTTTATGATTTTATCCTTCCTTTTTTTTTTTCCCAAAAGAAATTTCAGTTGATGAATTAATTGTGAATTTGATTGATTTACAGAGGTTTTTATGGGAAGCATGGCAAGATCTAACTCTTATAATATTGATTATAGCAGCAGTTGTCTCATTGGTGCTTGGAATAAAAACAGAGGTGTGGTTAAACTCTCATATTTTCAGATCATAATAGTAAATTGAGCATTGGTGACGAATGGTCTGTGCCTCTGTAGAAGGAAATGAAACTTAATTATGAGTCAGGAATTCCATATATCTTCTACACGAAGAAACTGATTCATCACCCTATGTTTTTGTCGAATGTGATGCAAAAATTGGGTTTATTAACGCATACAATTCATGCAACTTAAAAAAATTAATAAAAGATGCGATTCTAGTTGTCTTCATGAAATCTATGTTCTGACATATTCTTGTCCTCAATCATTGAAGTATGCCACTAACCTGCCATACATTATAAAGTGAAGTGAATAATCTCTAGTTGATATTCGCTATATAAAAACAGTTTACTACATCCAGTTATCGTTCTTGTTGTATATAATGTTTCTTCCATTCCGTTGAAAGCATTATGATATTATCAGTATCTGAGGTTTATTCTTGCTTTCATTTATAACTGCTAGGGTTTGAGTGAAGGATGGTATGATGGGGGAAGCATTGCTTTTGCGGTTTTTCTGGTCATTGTAGTTACAGGTATTGTGTACAATCCTTATTTTCTTTTACAAGGTTGTTTTATTTTGTATTGGATGGAAAATCAAGAAAGCAATGAATTAAATCCAATCTAGAGTATGTCCACAAGAGAGTCACTTTGAGATTTGGATAAACTTTTGCTTTATGCTCTCTTTTCTTCTCTTCTTTTTGGTTTTTTGCCGATAGTAAAACAAGCTGTATATCGATTCAGTTCATTGCTGAATTTATGTGGTTGTATTTTCCTTTTTATCTGTCAGCTGTCAGTGATTATCGGCAATCTCTGCAGTTTAAGAATTTGAATGCAGAGAAACAAAATATACAGTTGGAGGTGTGTAACATTGTATTATTGTAACATAACTTTATTTGAAACCTTATCTATGATCACGTACTAATGAACTTGTTACAGGTCATGAGAGGTGGCAGAACAGTTAAATTGTCGATATTTGACATTGTTGTTGGTGATGTAGTACCGCTTAAAATAGGAGATCAGGTGAATTTGCATTCTATTTGAGTTTGTTGGGAAATTGAAGAGTTTCCTTTCTGCATTTCTTACTGTACTACTTTGCTCAGGTTCCTGCTGATGGAGTATTAATCACGGGTCATTCACTTGCCGTTGATGAATCCAGTATGACGGGTGAAAGCAAAATTGTATGTTTCTTGTACCTTCTAATCACGTAAATTATTGGTTTTTAGTTTATGACTTTTAAACAAATAGTGCTATGCAGGTTCACAAGGATCACAAATCACCCTTTTTGATGTCTGGTTGCAAAGTGGCTGATGGAGTTGGAGTTATGCTGGTATAATATATTATATCCTCTGATTGCTGGCGTAAAAATAATTGAATTTTGGTGCAAAAAGTATCCGTCTTATTAAAATGTTTTTAATTGAATAACCTAAGTGTTAGTAATCCCCCCCCCTCTGGAAAAGTGTAACTTTGATTTTTCATTTGTTAAAGATCCCTCCTTTAAAATTTAACTTTAGTTACTGGTTGTTTAGATAAGTTTGGGTGTCATTCTAATTCAATGAATTTAATTTTTGTTTCGTATAATAATTATTATCTTTTTATTAAATTAAATTATGATTCTGTTGTTTTTGGTTGTTCTATCTCTGTTAAAAAGTATGTAGTATAATAACTGCAGTGGATTCACATTTTATACTGCCATCTGTAGGTAACTGGTGTTGGTATAAATACAGAGTGGGGATTGTTGATGGCAAGTATCTCAGAGGATAATGGAGAAGAGACTCCATTGCAGGTTCCACTCTGCTCCACCATCCCATTAGATAGAAAGAAAGAAAAGCTGTTACTTTAGAAATTACTTGTTGATGTGTCAAAACTTAAACTACATCTGTTTTGTTGGCATGCAATAGGTACGTTTGAATGGAGTAGCAACTTTTATTGGTGTAGTTGGGCTTTCTGTAGCTGTTTTAGTGCTAGCAGTCCTCTTGGGCAGGTAATCTTGATTATTATTTATTTTATTATTATTTTTAAACATTTAATACTGATAGCTCACTAAATAGGCTCAATGCCATCCCTGACTTACAATGTCATGGCTTGAATTCTAGATACTTTTCTGGCCATTCTACTGATGATGATGGAAACGTGGAATTTGTTGCCGGAAAAACTAAAGCAAGTACTGCAGTTGATGGCGTCATCAAAATTTTCACCATTGCAGTAAGTCCGAGTTTGAACTATTTCGTCCATCTTCTTCTTCAAACTTTTAGTAGTTTGAAACTAAATACGGAGCCATGCATGCAGGTTACCATTGTGGTTGTCGCAGTGCCTGAAGGTCTACCTTTGGCTGTTACCTTAACGTAAGCACATGTTGGTAGGTTATTTCGACGACATAGGTGTGATATTATTGTCTTATTTTAATCGTAGTTTTCTTTGTTGCTTTCTATTATAGCCTGGCATACTCAATGCGGAAAATGATGAGAGACAAAGCCCTGGTTAGTATTGTCTAATACCGCCACTATGATATCTTACTTGTGCCAATAATTTGATGTTGTTATTGATGTTAGAACATCTTTATTCTTTTCTAACCACTAAAGGTTTGCAGGTTCGGAGGCTGTCAGCCTGTGAAACTATGGGCTCTGCGACAACAATATGCAGTGATAAGACAGGAACATTGACCTTAAATCAGGCAAGATCCATATATAAATCCCTGAGTAAACTAAAAATTACATATGTGCAAATGAATCAAATCTTCAGAAAAGTTATTTAATATATACAACCAATCTTCTATTTAGTTGAGGCGGTTTTGGTTTCAAAACACTTCTGTCATTACAGCTCTCCCAAAATTTTCAGTCCACTTGTGGTGTCTGTACTGCTTTCCATCTTCCATGCTTAATTTGATTTCATACTCTGATTTCCATTGTCCTTTACAAATTGCTGGCTGTTATATTTACAAGGGAAGGATTTATTTATTAAGGATAATATGGAGAAATAGAAGAGAACTCATAAAATATCAGTAATTCTACTAGTAGCTTCAGCTGTCCTGTTGTTGTCTTGTTGAGATGTGTTCATGTTTTTGTAATAGACATTGTCTATCAAAGGTTTTACAATTTTCCCGTCAAAAGAAAAAAAAAGGGTTAAACAAATTGTAACATGTGTACTATTTCATTCTTCCTAATTCCTACGTGTGTGTTAAAATCCATCAGTTATCCTTCTCAAAGAATAAAATAAATAGAAGAATCCTTGAGTTATTGTGGTTTGATAATAACTTATTTTGTTTCATTACAGATGACTGTAGTTGAGGCATATGTTGGAAGGAACAAATTAAATCCACCAGATGACTCATCAAAGTTAAATCCGGAAGTTTTATCCTTGATAAACGAGGGCATTGCCCAGAATACTACTGGAAATGTTTTTGTGCCTAAGGTTTGCCTTCGAACATAATTTAACAAGTGTTTCTAGGATTCCATTTTATGCTGTATAGTTTGGTGCTAATTTATGTGCTCTGCTAATAACAGTATCTTGTGATTCTTCAAGTTGAAAACTTCTTACAGCTTAGACATAATTGTTGATGTCTGAGTCATTTAATATTTATTAACCGTTACATTTGTGACTGAATTTGGTTTCGTAGGAAGGGGGAGAGGCAGAGATTTCAGGATCTCCTACAGAGAAGGCAATTCTTTCATGGGCAGTAAAGGTACCTTTGCTGTTTTTCCTCTATTATTATTATTGCTCTTCCACGCCTTCCCTCTATTGATTGAAGCTCAACTTGTACATATTGCAGTTGGGTATGAATTTCAGTCTTCTCAGATCAAATACGACAGTTCTCCATGTCTTCCCCTTTAATTCCGAGAAAAAAAGAGGCGGTGTTGCTGTGAAGCTGGTGAGAATTTGATATATTTGTTTGCCATTCATTGTACTTTTGAACTAGTATCAGAGTATTCATCCCTTTAGCTTTTGATGATTAACTTTGCTCGTGAATGAAATGAAGTTATAAATGTGAAAGTGTTTTCTTTGTTATTATGGTCATATCACGTGCCCAGGATACTTAATTCTTTTATTGATTCATTATATTAATTTTCATCCATCATTTCTTTCGTAATATCTTGATAGGAGGGCTCTGGAGTACATATACATTGGAAAGGAGCTGCAGAAATACTTCTTGGAGCATGTACGCAATATCTTGATTCAGATGGTCATTTGCAATCCATTGAGGGAGAGAAGGTTAGCAGCAACTTCAAGTACTGAGATGAAAATAACTGAAATGAACATTGGAGATAAGGAAAAAAAAATCTTTTGATGGATCGGTATCAATATTTAAGAAACATGGAACGTGATTACCACTAAAATCACCTTATTCTTATCAATTCGATTAGAGTGTTGTCTGAAGCAACTTACTCTATGCCAAAGTTTGCAAAATCAGCTAACGTAACAACTGATAATATTTCACAAAGTATAGCAATCGAAAGCAGTTGATAATTTTTCTTTTTCAGCATCTTCCAAGTTGATTAATTATTGTAAAACTTCTTTCAGGTAGCTTTCAAGGAGGCTATTGATAACATGGCTGCTCGCAGCTTGCGTTGTGTTGCCATTGCTTACAGATCATATGAATTAGACAAAGTTCCATCTAATGAAGATGATTTGGCCCAATGGTCGTTACCAGAAAATGATCTTGTTTTGCTTGCTATTGTTGGAATAAAGGTAAAATTCAAGGATAAGTTTTCCTGTCAGTGTTAAACACTTAAACTTGATTGTGTCTGATAAATTGAATATTCATAAGTATTGTTTTAAAAGCTCAAGGCTCTAGGGATGCGTATAACGTAAATGTATTACGAGATTTGATTTATTTATTTATATTATTCTGGATGCACTTCGAAATATTTTTTATTATTTGAATGTTGTACTTGGTCCATATGATCTCAAATTAACTTGGTCTATCCTTCATCTAAGCTAAAACTATTCTGTATCTTTAGGATCCTTGTCGCCCTGGTGTCAAAGAAGCAGTGGAACTATGCTCTAAAGCTGGTGTCAAGGTAATATATCATTTTGAAGTTTGATGCGTATAGTTTTCATATTGATTAATCAAGGCTCAATTTAATATCTTCATGTTTAGATAGTAGCTAACATGAGAAATTAATTAGTGAGTCTGTTGGGACATGGTTTCATACTTTATCCCAGCATTAGTGTTAGTGTTACTCCAAAATGTAATAAAAGGAAACACACATCTTACACAATGAAGTATGAACTCACAGGTACGCATGGTTACCGGAGACAACCTTCAAACAGCAAGGGCAATAGCTTTGGAGTGTGGGATACTTACTTCAAATGAGGAAGCTGTTGAACCAGTTATAATTGAAGGGAAGAAATTCCGTGCACTAAGCGAAAAAGAAAGGGAACAGATTGCTAAGAAAATAACGGTATTCTTTGATCCTTTTTATTCCTTTTCTCTTTTAAAAAATCGTGTACAGTAGACACAAATATTCAAGAAAGGAATTTCCACCACCAGCAACAACAATTAAGTCTTATTCCACTAAATGAAATCGGTTACAAAGATCAGACAAAATCATAGTACTCTATCCTACTGTATGAAAGAATTTTATTCTTCCATTAATATTCTTAAATGAAGGAATGCTGTCCAAGTTCGTTATATATTTTCTGATTGTGATTATCATAATATATATACAGGTCATGGGGAGGTCTTCTCCTAATGACAAGCTTTTGCTTGTGCAAGCTCTACGTAAAGGAGGTGAAGTTGTTGCCGTCACAGGAGATGGAACCAATGATGCCCCTGCACTTCACGAGGTCTGTCTTATTCCTTAGTTTCATCCATACAACATTCTAGGATATAGATTCTTGCAATTATTATAGGTGTTCTGGCTAGTTGGTGTTCAAGTTTAACTTCTGTCTTTGGGCCATCATTATTTGATTACACAGTCATGTTCCATTTTCCATGAATTTAAATTAGTTTCCTTATAAATTTGTATAGTTGATCTTGTGTTTTACTATTTTGTATTTTAGGCAGATATTGGTCTTTCTATGGGCATCCAAGGAACTGAAGTTGCAAAAGAAAGCTCAGATATTATAATCCTGGATGATAACTTTGCGTCAGTAGTAAAGGTAAGTGTTTTATTTATTGGATTGAACATCTATTATATATAACATGTCCTTTAGTATTGGTTTACCACAGTTTGCTTTTGGCCCTTTAGGCATAAATATAATTCACCATAAAGTTTTGCTTACCATGGCTAAGAAACATGGAAATTTTGCTGATGCACTGGGACAATTAGAATTTGACTTAACGGGAAATTTATTCCACTAAGACAGTAGGTGGATTGGTCCAATGCTAAGAACTTCTTTTCACTCTTTGTGTAGGTTGTCCGGTGGGGACGTTCTGTTTATGCAAATATTCAGAAATTCATCCAGTTCCAGCTTACTGTTAATGTTGCTGCTCTTGTAATTAATGTTGTTGCAGCAATATCCTCTGGTGATGTTCCTTTGAATGCAGTACAGGTAACCTACTCTATCTCTCTTATCTCTCTATGATTCTATCTCTCTTCTCTCGGGCGTAATATTATTTTGACTCAACAATTCAACATCTACTTTAGACTCTAAAGCAAGATAAACAGATGAATAATTGTTTGCGCATGCTGATGGGATAACTTCCTGAATCTTGAGTGTTGTGACGTACATAAAAATATCAAATCATGTAAGACACTAGTTGCCAGTGTATGGCAGAAGATTTGCTGTCTAATTTGTTTACGCTAAAAAGCCACCAAAAGCAAAACTCTACATGATTTATGATCGTAGTTCAGATTTTTCTTTTGGTTGGCTACTTTTCTGGCTTAAACTTAAAAATTCACGTGTCAGCGTTTAGCATTAAAACCCACGAGCTGGTCAACTGGCTGTATTACATATACTGCATGCATCACAGCTGAATTAAAAATGTATGTGTTGGTTTTTAATGTACATTCTTTTTGGTACGTACAGCTTCTGTGGGTCAACCTTATCATGGACACACTTGGGGCGCTTGCACTGGCCACTGAACCACCAACGGACAGCCTTATGCGCAGAGCACCTGTTGGGCGAAGGTTTGTATATGTTTTGATTGGTTGGTTTTCTCATGAAGAGTAGTCTAATACTCCATTTTATGTTTTTCACCTTTTTGGCTTTTTTGCTACATATCCAGATACATCATTTAAAAAAATGTACCAAAAAGTAATGCCAGATAAAAGGATATGAAGAGTATTTGTTTAACGTATTCTTGCGGCATAAGTAATGCACTGAGCGGGCGCTTAAGTGCATACATACATGTATATGCGCCTTCTATTTATTTTATTTTAGTTGTAATATATATCATGACGAATTCAAGGATGCTTTAGGGGGACAAAAAGAAAATCAATCTAGTGTTCTATATTATTTTATCATGGCCTTATGTTGTCTTTCAGGGAACCTCTTATAACGAATGTCATGTGGAGAAACTTGGTTGTACAGGTAATTGTTTTTCTTAATTTTTAATTTTTATTTATTTTTTGTTTGGTGTTGTAAGAGACTTGTTGTAGTTCCTTATCATATATCCTCTAATGGCATTACTTGTCATCACAGGCTGTCTATCAAGTTACTGTTCTTCTGGTTCTGAACTTCGCTGGTGAAAGTTTCATACCTAAGCAAGAAACTAAATCCCTTGACAGTCAAACCAAGAACACTTTAATATTCAATGCATTCGTCCTGTGCCAAGTAAGTAGATTTTAAAAGTGAGAATGGTTTGTATAACTTAATTTTGATGTACTCATTTAGTATCTAACTCCATTCGATAATAATGAGATCCAAATTAAATACACCAAATTCTATCACTATTTTTATAAAATCTAAATATAAAAATTTGTGTTGTTTCTTTTGTCAATGTGAAGGTTCAATTTTTTTAAATTTACTTATATGTTCAAATATATAATTGTTAATTGATCATAATAAATGTTGGTAAATATAACATAATATAAAATATAAGGAATTATTAAATCTTTTAACAAGCGTAATAATTTTGTCTCAACTATCTACTCTACTAGAAAGAAACATGAATTTAAAAACTTGAAGAAACCATATACTTTACTAGAAAAAGTCTACATAAGTGTCGTGTGCAGTATTTATCAAGTGTAAATAATTTCTAAAACCTTTTAGAAAGAAAAAAAAAAAAAAAAGTAAAAGAAACTATGCTGGTGGTCGGTTAAAAATGACCCCATTGCATATAATGTAGACATAAGCATCCTTGCTGGTGACAAATTAAATGTTTTTCAACTTACAGATATTCAACGAGTTCAATGCTCGGAAACCAGAAGGAATGAATGTATTCCAAGGGGTGACTAAGAACCGTCTTTTCATGGGAATTGTTGGAATGACCTTTATCCTTCAGGTTAACAGCCAACATTTTGTTATTTTAATGATTAATTTTTCAACACTTGCATGTTTTTCTCACATTATCGTACTTAAAACCGTAGATAATTATCATCGAGTTCCTTGGAAAGTTCACCACAACAGTGAAACTTGATTGGAAGCTGTGGATTGCTTCTCTTGTTATTGGCATTGTCAGGTTAGTTTACTCATCCTGCAGTAATTTCTGATTATAATAGTTATGGAAACTTTGCAACACATTTTAGTACTCTTATGGAGACTGTTCATGACCCGGATTAGCCGAAAACTCGGTCTGGTCTAAAATTTTTGGAATCAATTATATTTAAGTTAACAATTTTTGCATGCAATATTTTGGTCGCGTCTGGGTTATATAATACTAGTTGGTTTAATCCTACCTCTGAAAACATTCAAGCTTAAAAAATTATGCATGTGCTAAAAAATATTAAAGTGGAGATGTGGGACAAAGTCATAACGAGTGCTTTTGCCAATCACACAGCTGGCCTCTTGCTGTTGCCGGAAAACTCATTCCGGTTCCCAAAACACCATTGTCACGCTGCTTAGCCAAGCCACTTAGAAGATGGAGAAGGTCTCGCGCACAAAGTCAACTGAACACCCCCAGCACTAATTTTTCACGTTAAGCTAACTCCTGACAAGAAAAGCAACTATAATTCAGCATTACTACTAATTAATCCCTTCTTGTATTTTCAATGTGTTTAACTGTATATTAAATGTATCATTAGCCATCATCATTTCACAATGTCCCGAAGGGATTCAAACGCAAGTATGGCAACGATTTAAAGTGTTGTGCCTTTTCCTTTTCTAATACTTATGGGTGAAGATGTACATTATAACATTTCTAGATAATGTTAGAATTACTAGCTGCTAGTTCATGAATGTTTTGTGCCGTCATGTCCATGAAGCGATCAGTTAGCCCAAGAAAGAAAAAGAAAACGGGTATTTGTACATCAGCCATTCACATTTCATCCATCGTGCCCTCAATCGGTATTATAAAATTGAGATGTATAAAATTAATTAAACCCAACTACAAAGCCTCTTTTTGTGGTTTTTAGCGTCACAATTCCTATAATTGCCTACCGAAATACAATCGCATTAAAAATTTAAAATACATGTAACTTAAACTTGCAAATATGAAATACAAACGCCGGGATGAAATTAATAAACCTATCGAATATTTATTGATAAATCCAACCAATTTACCGAATAAAAATTTAAAATACATGTTACTCACTTGCAACTTGCAAGTCCAAAAAATATCGGGTTATTTGCCCAATGAGAAAGGAAAGGAAATTCTCATAACGTGCTGTTCATTTGTTCAATTCTGTTGGGCGAGGGAAGAAACGAAAAACATGCTGCGACGCAGGTTTATTGAGGCAATGCGTCGAGCACCTTCTGCCCACCTCCGTTTCAGATTCCTTTGCACCCAATCACCGCGACAATCCTCCGAAAGCGATTCCGAGAGCCCTCAGAACTCAGAGAGCTTGTCTAGAAGGATCGAGAAGCTTCGGAAAGGGGAGGCTGTTGGGTCTGCCTTCCGCACTTGGATGGGCGATGGATTCCCCGTTCACAGAGGCCATGTCTTCCACGCCATCAACCGTCTTCGCAAGCTCAACATGAACAAACGCGCACTTGAGGTAACAACCATTCATTATTGCTTCCAAAAATATGATTTTTACTTCCAAAAACATTCCCTTAAGTTGAACTCATGTTACAATTATTGTAGGTGATGGAATGGGTGATCCGAGAGAGGCCCTATAGGCCTAGGGAACTTGATTACTCTTATCTTGTGGAATTCACAATTAAGCTTCATGGGATTGAACATGGTGAGAAGCTCTTCCCTCGAATTCCACCTGAGTTTCAGAATGAGTTGCTATACAACAATCTGGTCATTGCAATGCTGGATAAAGGTGTCATAAAGCTTTCACTTGAGTACATGAAGAAAATGAGGGAGTTGGCTTATCCCATCTCACATTTGGTCTTCAACCGCCTCATAATCCTGCATTCCTCTCCCTCCAGGAAGAAGTTGATTCCGAAATTGCTCACGCAGATGAAGGCAGATAAGGTCACCCCCCACGTGTCCACCTACAATATTCTGATGAAAATAGAAGCCAATGAACATGATCTTGAAGCCTTGGTAAAGGTCTTTGCTCAGATGAAGAAGGCACAGGTTGAACCGAACGAGATCTCTTACTGCATTTTAGCTATTGCTCATGCAGTGGCAAGGTTGTATACTGCAACTGAAGCATATGTTCAAGCTGTGGAAAAGTCTATTACAGGGAACAATTGGTCAACATTCGATGTTCTACTTATATTGTATGGATATTTGGGGAGCCCAAAGGAGCTTGAAAGAGTTTGGGGAATCATGCAGGAACTCCCCTTGGTTAGATCGAAAAGTTACATGTTAGCAATTGAAGCATTTGGTAGAATCCGACATCTGAACCGTGCTGAAGAACTTTGGTTAGAAATGGAAACTAGAAAAGGGTTGAAATCCGTAGAGCAATTCAATTCGATGATGTCTGTATATTGCAAGCATGGATTGGTTGATAAAGCAACTAGGTTGTATAGAAACATGAAGGCAAATGGCTGCAAACCAAATGCAATAACTTATCGTCAACTTGCTCTGGGTTGCTTGAAATCTGGTTTGACAGAGCAAGGCTTAAAGACATTAGACTTGGGCATGGGGATGAAAATTAGTAAGAGGGTTAGAAATTCAACCCCATGGTTGGAGACCACCCTTTCAATTGTTGAGATTTTTGCAGAGAAGGGTGATGTTGAAAATGCTGAGAGATTGTTTGAAGAATTTCATAAGGCTAAGTATTGTAGGTATACTTTTGTATATAATACCCTTATTAAGGCTTATGTAAAAGCCAAGATTTATGATCCAAATTTTTTAAGAAGGATGGTCCTTGGAGGAGCTAGGCCAGATGCTGAAACTTATAGTCTCTTGAAAGTTGCTGAGCAGTTTAGGACCTGATTTTGATTATTAATTCTTGAAAAAATAGAGTGTATCTTTTTGTTGTAATTGTTTAGAAGTTACAAGTATATTGTATTGACTACGGCACAAGAGTTAATAAGATGGAAGAGATATTATTAGAGAACATCTAGCATTGTTTGAGGAAGCTCCTTTTGTTTAATTCTCTAATACTCTCTTTATTATATATTGATAAGTCATTTTCTTTTTAATATATTAACAAATGAATGTATCTAATTGTAACTTATATTCACATCCATTGATTTACAACTATACTGAAATTATCCATAAAAAATAGAGAATATAAGATAATCATGTTTTGATTGATTTGATATGTGCTAATATATAGGTAATATAACCCGAAACAAAAATGTAATATCATACATATGCACTAAGATATCCATCCAAAAACATATTATCAACTTCGTCTCTATTTTGTAAACAAAAATTATTGCTTCAGTTTCACCAATTATGAAAAATAACTTATGAGGCAAGCATTATTTTACAGATACCATGAACTGAAAGCCCTGTGTACACATTAAATAAAAATAACTCCAGTCTTGTGAACACCTCTCTCCCATTTTTTGGTGAAAGCTCAAAACAATTTAGAAGCAAAAAAGAAAAGAAAAAGGAAAAAAAAGAACCTTAAGCCCTTAACACTTAATACTCCCTAATGAGTAGTTTTGGAAAGCAACAAGACCTTTTGAAGGTTTCTGATATAACATTTTTGTTACCAGCTTCTTCAAATGTCTTCACTGGAAAACTAGCAGTAACAAGAATAGGC
Organism: Arachis hypogaea; assembly: GCF_003086295.3. NCBI lineage: Eukaryota > Viridiplantae > Streptophyta > Magnoliopsida > Fabales > Fabaceae > Arachis > Arachis hypogaea. The sequence continues at coordinate 1,047,477 of NC_092054.1, read as the reverse complement.
AAAATGGTTCTTCTTGGATACATATGGAGACAGGAAATTGGAGGCAGAAGCAGATGAATCTTGAATATCAGCTGGAACCAATATCTGAGTTTTACCAGCACCAATTCTCTTACCAGCTACATTTGCATACAATAGACCCGAGATCGCCGGTACGAAAACATCACTTTGAGAACTTATATAGAAGTCGATCACCTTCTCCAATTCAGAATCTTGAGAATCTAAGAACTTTGTCTTCTTATCCGCGGGCATTATGGCTTCCTGCAACAGTTCAGAGAGAGCTTTTTAAATTCCAAGTAAAAAATTCGAGCACTTCCGCAATTCAATCAAAGAAGAATTGTGTTTAGAGGAGTTTAAGTAAGAATGATAGTCACACCTTTGTATATGTTTTAGGAAACAAATCCTTCAGAGAATCAAGGCTGCTATCCCACCTTGATTCAGTCACATAAATTGTGGTATCCTTGTTGAAACCAATTTTCCTCAAGAACACCGCGATTTCTTGTGCATTGTAGCAGCTCTTTTCTCCATCATTATCAGGTCGGCAACCCTTCTTATCCAACATCTCAACCCTCAAATCTACAGCAATAAATTGGCCGTCTGTCTTCCGGCTTAAAGTTTTAAGTCTTTCGACCATTGAGTCAACAAGGTCACGAATTTCCGGCTGCAACTCTAAACTTCCAAACATTGCTAAGCAAGCAACAGAATCAGTGTCACCTTTTTTCCCTGCCTTTCTCATGTTTATTGAAGGGAAATAAGTTGCAAGCCTTATATTTCCCTTTGACCTGTAAATTGGTTCAACATGTGTAGCTATATAGTCTTCTGTAACCCGGTTAGGGACCTTTACCACCGCAATGTTCTTTGTTGATATTTGATCAGGAAGATTCTTTACCACGGCGACAACTCCCTCCATGCTTCTCATGAATACATCAAGATCATAAATGTCCTCAAAGTTCCTGTTCCATATATTATATTAGCCTTGAATGACAAATCAGAAAATTGCAGCTCATTTAATTGATCATTTCTCAAATTTAAAACCATAAACTTGGCCAGCATGACTCAGAAAATTGGTAAACAATTTCCTCCCTGCTCATTTCTTATATCCTAATCTCTTAGAAAGTAGAAGTCAGCACTAGCTAACCTCTTGTCACCCGGTTGGCTTCCTCGGATGTCAGGGATCACTAGGGTTGCCCCAAGACTTCTGGCAACAATCACTGCATCTGCTATCTGAACAATGCAATACCACAAAATTACCAAATCATAATAACAGAACAGCAAAACCATCATTCATAGTATATGGTGTAATATTGTACATTATTTTACCATTTAATTGCTAAAATCATACACAAAAATGTCAATCTTTGTTTTGGTAGGGAAGAGAGTTCATTATAAAAGGGATAATATTGCTGACATTTAACAAATTCATGCACATGTTTACACATTACTGACACAAAATCGCCTCCTCAACAAGTTAAACAAAATGCTTGAATGATTGAAATGGTACCTGAGATATATGGTACTCCGGCCCATTTGTTAATGAAAAAGTAACATACCCCTCACTCTGCACCCCCATATCTGCCAACCATTTTCAAAACATGAATCAACAAGGACATAAAGATTGAGGCCATGTTTACATGCTAATTAATACTCATTTTGCTCCAGCTATAATCGATTTACTAATATACAAAATCTCCAAAGTAACATATATTTTGGAGTAGAGCGAGCCGAATACATGATAAATGATACAAGTTCCTAAATAATTTGCTAGTCTTTGGAATCAAACCTTACCAGACGGTTTAACCCAACACGCTTTTAGCTCATCGGCATCTCCCTTGTAAAGACCTAAATTCTTTCTTACATGAGTTCCATCGAACTTTCCACTTTCGAAGCTGACTTCATCCGTTACTCCGGGAAGTTTGTCCTTGCAAAGAAAATATAACAACAACAATAAATGAATAAATAGATTGTAGTTATGATTAAATCATTGTGTGCTACTTAACTTCAGAATACAATAAATGATTAATCCACATCCCAAAAGCTACTTAGCTTTAAGTTCAGCTGATGTGAATTCAATTCACAATTTTATTGGAAACATTATCTCCCTTAATAGTCAAACATTGTCTCCTAGTTTTAGAACTAAGGATCTACCTTATCCACAAGCTAAGCAATGTTGTATATATACACAAATGTGTTCAAATTTCACTTAATCCCCTTTTCAGGTCAGATCCTCAGCTATTCATTTCACAGTAACTTAGTAGCAGATGGATTAGTATATATGGATTGCTAGCTCTACAATACAACCATAAAATCTGTGAATTCTTTTGAGTAAAGATGAAAAGCGGAAAAGCAAAAAGATAAAGAGAAAACAAGTTCCCTTCAACTCCATGCTTCAGAATGAGTGTGCACATTAGATAAAAGGATAAAAAAGATGATAGCTTTAGCATACAAAGAATCCCCCCCCCCCCCAAAAAAAAGAGTTTTTTTGAACAATTTTTGGCAAAAGGTGAGAGATAAGAGATATTCTTACTTGAACAGCATCAAAATGGTCTCTTTTGATCATATGAATGAGCATAACAAACATGGCAAGGGTGAGAATACCAGCCACCACTTGCCTCAAATCCACACCAAACATGTCTGTGTTTTGGATCTTTGCAGTGGAAGATTTAGTTCAGAAGAGGAATGTGAGAATGAAGAAGAAGATATTTGGCAGCAAAAATTGAAGCTTTAACAAGAAAGAGGAGTGAGAGAGAAAGTTGGTGTGATTTGCAGTGCTGTCTTCTTACAACTTACACAGCACCGACACTTCTCACAACATTATGTGCTTCCTAGATTTAACTAACATAATAAAAGTACAAAACCAAATTGTTTAGTTGAGTTTGCTTAAACAGTGTCAGAAATTTGAATCTTATATTTTATATGTAATAATTTATTGGTCAATAATAAATTTTTAAATAAAATTTAGAGAAAAGGACAAATAGGTCTCTAATCTTTTGTCCTGTGGATATTTTTGTTTCTGATCATTAAAAAATATTTTTAAATCTCTGATCTTCATAAAATTTGGACGGATCAGTCCTTCCGTCCAAATGCCTCTGTCAGGGACTAATCCGTCTAAATGCCTCTGTCAGGGACTGATCCGTCCAAGTTTTGTGAAAGTCAGAAACTTAAAAGTATTTTTCAATAGTCAAGGACAAAAATGTCCGCAGGACAAAAAATCAGGAACCTATTTATCCGTTTCTCAAAATTTAAATATATAAGGAATTAATTTTTTTATCTAAAATAAAGAATATTATATAAAAAAATTAACTAATATAATAATTATAATTATTCCGGTATATTTTCAAAATTACAAAGTAAATATATATTATTATTACATAATAAGTGTAAGTATATTCGTACTTAATATATTAAAAATTATTTACTTTTAATTACTTACTAAGACATTATGTGTTTCCCATCATTATAATTAGTTATTGATGATATGGATATTAAAATTAAAAAAATTAATCAAAAAATATATAAACGTAAACATGTATAATTAATAATTTATTTGAATTTTTAATCAATAGTTCTTTTAAAACAAATTGATTATTTTATTAACAAAAGTTTTGATAAATTTATTTTTTCAATTTAACAGGCAGTTACAAAAATTTACAGGTTAACTTTTGAACTATACAAACAATTACTTCTTTTATATCTTCATTTTCTTTCTATTTAAACACTAATTATATATCTTACAAAAATGTCTAAATATATTAATTATTTTAGTGCATAAATTTGTTCAGATGAACTTTATTTCGGACCGAGGCAAGTATTATACATTTTATTCTTCGCCCTTTAATTTAGATTGTCTTAACTTTATTATTCTTATATTATATACATTAGAATTTTACTGGATCTAGAAAAAGAAAAAGAAAAAGGTGGTTAGATAACATGTCTTTGTATAAAGAATAAAAAATAAAAAAGAATTGAATAACATGGTGAGAATAAGAGCCGTTGATAAAAACAAATGGACAATTCTGGACAGTTATCATTCATCCCAATTTCCAAACTTCAGATCCTAAACACGTAGCCACAAATTCAAAAACACCATTTTTTTTAATTGATTGAAAAACAGCAATTTGAAATCTACAATGCATAATAAAAATCTTACTAACAAAAAATTACAGTAATACTCCTATGCTTCAATAATTCAAACATTGATACATATACGACCAAACATATAAAAAGGGAATCGTATTCTTTCTTTTCCTTTTTGTTTATATTATTGTCATTTGTTGATATTACATTGTCATGTGGCATGTGGGTGTATAATTCCTATTTTAGATTGATTCATATTTTACTTATAAGTTTACTAATAAATAATATCTTTAAGTACTTATTTACAAATATTTTTATCATTATTTTTTAACCTTAAACATCTTATTATTTTACTCTCATAAAACGATATAGATTAGGATGAATACTTAATCCAGCCCTAACAATTATTTCAAAAGAACTACGAAGTCTTTAACAAAAAAATATTCAACCCAGCCTCTTAGCTTTATTTTTATGGGACTGATTAGCTCTAAAAAAATACTGATATAAGAGCTAATCAGTCCCATAAAAATAAAACTCAGGGACCGAATTAGATATTTTTTTATTAAAAATCCCATTATTTTTTGAGATAATTGTTAGAGGTTGTTTAGAATTTTTCTCTCCTTAAAATGATTATTGAAACTACTATCTCACAATTTTGTTTTTGTTTTTTTGGAAAAAAAAAACACTTTAGTGCTTTTTTTATACTATTTTAACAACCTACAAAGTACAAATAATTACTAGCTAGTTAGTGGTATAAAATAATAAAGTTTAGGTTTCCTATAGTTTAACTATACAAAAAAAAAAAAAGTGGCATAAAGTTTAAACTTAATTTAACATAAAAATTTGTTAACTCCTATAGTAATACTACTTAATTAAACAAAAGAATGATAGGGTTCACGGTAAACCTGAGTTTATAGCTAGTAACATTAAATTTGATTTTGCTAGAGGTGTGAGGGGTCAAGCAAAATGATGATAAAAAATGTATCCATCAACAAAGACATCACAACCTTTTGTATAGTGGTCATAAAAAATGTCTTGTGTATATCTAGTTTTCAAGAAGATGAAGAATTAGATATCCATCTAATCCGCCACAAAGAATGGCTTTTAAGTCTACCGCTAAATCCTCGCTCTCAATTCTAATTTGTTTCTAGAAAATTATTTTGGTGTTATTATTCATAGGAAAATGTGATGTTGTTAATAGTTTAATACTACTTGATACATGATTATAGGGGTGAGCATGGGTAGTGGGTATCCGATTATCCGTCTGAACTCGAACCAAACCAATTAAATTGGTTCTGGAACCAATGGGTAATCGGGTCCAACCCGAACTAAACCAATAGCCTTTGTTAGTGATTGGTTTTGGTATCGATTCTGACTTTCTGGGGGTGTGGAACCCGAACCAATCCGTGAACTCGATTATATATTAATTAAATAAAAAAATAAAAATATATATATGACTTTTAGTGACTTTTAATGAGATTATTCATTATTAATACGTTTGAATTTTAATGAGTTTAGTTTTTAATGTATTTGGTGTTTAACATCTTTAGATTATTTATATTGGTGTTACATGTTTATTGTATTTGTTGAATTTTTAAGATAAAAAATTAGTTTTTTTATGAATTTCAAAGTTATCGGGTACCCAATTACCCGAACCGAACTAATCCGTTATTAATCGGTTTGGTTTGGTTCAGATACATAGACAAAAAAATACAAATCCAAACTAAATCGACCCGTGTTCACCCCTACATGGTTATTCTATAGTTGAAACTTGAAAGAAAACAAAGTAAACAATCCTTAATAGTAATTTAATTTGTGGGCGTTACGTGATTCGTTTTTATTTATTCATTTATCCTTATTAATATTAGACTATTAGTTTTTCTTATGCTACCATTGTCAATACTTCTTAAATATATATTTTTTTTTGAAATAAACTCACATTTCATTTATATATACTAGTGTATCAATAGCCATTAATATGTCTAATGACAAGTAATTTATAATTTAATTAAAAAATTTTGGTTCAAATCTTAAAAGCAGTATTTTTTAGGAATTGATTTAATATAATAAGTATATATAGATATATTATTTTTGAGAGATAGTACCTTCATATTATAATTTTTATTTAGATGTTTGATGAAATAGATATAATAAAGTTAATTTTTTTTTTCAATGGAGACAAATAGAAAAGCTATCACATTAAATAAAAAAAAAGTAAAAATAAATAACTATTTTAATTTCCACTTTATCGATAAATTAATGGCTGAAGTTATTGCATACACATGATCCATGATATTGATATTTATATCTTAAATAATTAATTTCTTAATATAAATAATATATAGTTGGGATTATGCATAAAGAGCTAAGTCTATAATTGAGAACGGCCGTCAAATCCAAGCTAAGAGAGGAGCACATGAAAAATGTAAGTTTAGGGCCACAAAAATGTCCTATACTCCGTTTTTTAATTTTTATATTGAAAAAATCTAGAGACCAGCAACTTTGTTAAATTCTGACCAGTATGTAACTAGTAAAGAAAAGTAAGTCATTGGATGAAATTTTACACCAATCTCACACCATTAAAACTATTTTGATAGCTATTTGATGGCTACAAATCATAAAAATTACTGTCCCCTAATATTTCTCAGAATATATATTGGAGATAGAATGGAGTTTCTACTGAAATTGGAGCTGGATGTGTTATTTTTGGACGTAGAAGATGTAATAAACAAATTGAAAGGTCAAATTTAAAAAATTGTAAATTAAATTTTTAGATTTGAATTTTTAATTTTTTTTTTTACAAAATTTACTCATTGATTTGTTTTTTCTTTAAATAAAAGAATTTATCCTACATAAATTGAAGGCTCAGTTTTATTTTTTTTTCTAAATTTAAATTTACTTTGTCACAAATTAAACGCTCAATTTTTTTATACCAACTAATCTGAGCTTCTGATTTATAATTTGGAATTAAAAAAATATCTCAATATTAATAAAAAATACACTACTAATTTATAACTGAGCACAATACATGCTCATTCTCTATTACTAAAAAAATGAATTCCCATTGTTCATTTGTTCCTTCTTTTGCTTAAGGTTGCTATTTTTATTATTTGCCTTGTTTTGTTCATAGGAGGCCCCAAAACTTTTCGTTTAATTTCATATAATTAATGAGTCAATATTCGGAACATATATATATATATATATATATATATATATATATATATATATATATTTTCAATTGTATAATTAGAACGTAGATATGGTTTATTTTAACAATGTTGAAATAATTTTGCACTTTGCGGGTGTAGTTAAAAATGACAGTAGAGATTATTAGGTTAAAAATGATGTGAAAACTAAGATGCATTAATTAATTTTATGTGAAATTAATAGTTAAGAATTGTTAAATAATTTGATAGATTTAATTAAATTGTTATCTAACAACTTTCAATGATTAGTTTCATATAAAATTATTATAAATATGTGTTACAAATATTTTTTGGAGATAAATAAGAGGACAATTATATTAGTCATCATTTATCTTGCTCTGAACTATGATAGATTACACACGTGGTTATTGGTAATGACCATTATTATTAGAATATAATAATTATAATGACAATTTTTATTTTATTGTTCACTAGATGAATTTAGGACAATATATATGACATTGAAAATGTTTAATGACCAAAAAAAATCAACCAAAAACAGTCATAATTTACTTTATTTAGTATTTATTAATTATTGCGATAATTAATTAATGCTAAATAAGATAAATTCTACCTGTTTTTTTTGTCTACCTAACATACGACATTACTGCATCATTTTTCCTAGAGCATGATATTATGATTGTTATTACGAAAATTATATTGGTCCATCTTTCATTCTTTCTATCTTATCTGCATAGCTACTTTTAGATTTTCCAAAAATAAAAAGAAAGAGAGAAAAGAAACCAAATACTTTTGAAATACAATAATATAGTCATACCTAACGCAATAATGGAGTTTTCGAATTTCTTTAACATAATCGATGTATGTATATTATTGTATAACGGAGAATAGTGGATCTAGATTGAGATCTACATTTTTATTTTAGATACAAGTTTGAGATCTACTGTATTTTATATAATTCTATGGATAGTAACAAACAACATGTGTAGTTGCTATTTAGTTTTAGCGAAAAAAAAATCCATCAAAATTATATAAGGAAAAATATAGAGTACCAATATATTATCTGCTAATTTATTGTTAATAATAATTAATTATTATATTTTAAACACATATATAATGAGACACATCTAAAAAATATATATAAAGATATTTTTATTAGACACAGTCATAAAAAAGACATTTTTGTTAGACACATCCACAAAGACACTTCTATTAAACACAGTCATAAACAAGAGTTGGCAGAGGTTGACAGAAATACTGTTGATAACGTAACGAAATTGATTATATAAAATAATATTTTAAAAAAAGAAGAGGTTGTAACCAATCAGTGAAGACAAGGATTTGGTCATGCCGTGGACTGCGGGTGAAGTGTCATATGCCGCTCATTGCATTAATTAATCAACTAATTAGTAAACATTAAACAAAGATTAACAAACATGATGTTATGGTTAGTGTATGTATATAATATATACTCCCAAAAATTAATGAAGGTTTGGTAGGGCAGGTACTCAGATTAGGACTTGCTAGCTGAATCCTTCAACTGTGATTACTATTATTATTTTTTTTATGACGTGTGCTTTAAGAAAACCTATTCATATTCCCAATGCCACTCATTTCTCATTCATGACCTCTTTTTTTTTCTTCATTAGAAAATAATTCATGCTGATTAAGATAGCCAAGTTTCATGATCCGGTCAACTATATGCATAAAACAAGGAATTAAGTGCTGATACATAGTTTTCATGAAAACATTACTATAAAAGGAGTATTATATTCCAGAAAAAAAAATTCTTACCAAAATATGCAATTTTTGTGTCATCCTAAAGTTATGATTATATATTTATATATATAAGATAAGATATATACTTTACCGTCAATTAAATTAAGGGTGCGCTTCTGAAGCTTTAAAAATAATTTTTTTGAGTTTTTAATTTATGAAAAGTAGTAGTATTAATAATTGGTATAATTTTTAAAATTAAATTATAGCTTTTTAAAAAACTATTTAAGAACTTATAGAGAAATTAAAAAAAATGACTTCTCTCATAATACTACTACTTTTTATCACATTTTTATAAAATAATTATTTTTATAACTAAAAATCCAAATACAAAATAACTTTTTTATAAACTATTTTTAATATAACTATTTATTATTTAAGTTATTTTCAAAATATATGGATGCATGCTCTGTTGGATATTTTGACGTGAAAAATATATATAACATATATATTAACCTGATGGAGTAAAGATAAAGCAGCTGAAGTTATGTATCTGGTGGTGTAATCGATCTATGTCCCTATTTGTGGCTTACTCTACAAGAAAAAATGTAGTGCATGTATGATGTATGTAAAGTATGCATTTTAATCCAAAAGCTGTTAGGACCAAACTCAGAAGTAGCTTTTTAACTTTATCAAAAAGACAAAATAATTAACCAATTTGAGGTGATTGAGTAGTTAGCTCACTCATCTATTTAAGGATCTTCGAATCCCGTTTTTTGAATGCAACAACTCATTGGTCAATAATAGACCTTTAAATAAAGCAGACCTATGACTATTGATTTTTGGTGGCTTGTCAGATTAGGGGATACTGTGGGCAAAAAACAAAAAAAGGACAAAATAATTGATTATTTGTTGTTTTATTGTTTTTATTATATCTAAATTTACCATACAAACTTGTGATGTTTTCTTAATCAAAATAAGTACCTTTGTTTTTGGTATTTTTTTTGGTGAGCTAAGGGGCCCTAAGGCCTTTTTGGTAATAACTCATCCTGTGAGTAATTATAACTGGAACTGGCTTTTGGATCTGAATTAATTAGGCCCAAATAAGATACATAGAGGCCCAATAACGATGTGTGACGCACAATGAATAATCGGCCCAATAAAGCTTCCACTTTAAGAGACCCAATGAGGCCCAAAATGGAACACTATGGGTACCCGAATGGCGTGTTTTTTGTTTCCTCTTTAGCTCACAGTTCCAAGCTCAAATCACACACTCAGATCTGCATCTGCTCCTCTTTCTCTTCTCTCTCTCTCTCTGATCCAAAATTCCATTTCCATTGTATCAGAATTGCAGCGTAGTAGTAATAGGAGTAGCACCACCGACCAGCATTGCTAACTTCCTCTGAATCTCAGATCTGAAAATCTGAGAGATCCGAATTGCGATCCCAAAGAGAGAAATCGAGAAATGGAGAAGTCATGCAGCTTATTGGTGCACTTCGACAAGGGAACGCCGGCGCTGGCCAACGAGATTAAGGAGGCTCTCGAAGGAAACGACGCCGGTGCCAAGATCGAGGCTCTCAAGAAAGCCATCATGCTCCTCCTCAACGGTGAAACCATTCCACAGCTCTTCATCACAATCATTCGCTACGTGCTTCCCTCCGAGGATCACACAGTTCAGAAGCTTCTATTGCTCTACCTCGAGATCATTGACAAGACCGATTCGCGCGGCAAGGTGCTCCCTGAGATGATCCTCATCTGCCAGAACCTCCGCAACAACCTCCAGCACCCTAACGAGTACATTCGTGGTGTTACGCTCCGATTCCTCTGCCGTCTCAACGAATCCGAGATAATTGAGCCATTGATCCCTTCGATCTTGTCCAATCTCGAGCACCGCCACCCTTTCGTTCGCCGCAATGCGGTTCTTGCTGTTATGTCCGTGTATAAGCTTCCTCAGGGGGAGCAGTTACTCGATTCGGCGCCGGAGATCGTGGAGAAGTTCCTCTCGTCGGAGCAGGATCCTTCTAGTAAGCGAAATGCTTTCCTTATGCTGTTTTCTTGTGCCCAGGATCGCGCAATTAATTACTTGTTTACCAACATCGATAGGATTAATGACTGGGGGGAACAGTTACAGATGATAGTTTTGGAGTTGATTAGGAAGGTTTGTAGGACTAACAAGGGGGAGAAGGGAAAGTACATCAAGATTATTATATCTCTGTTGACTGCGCCTTCAACGGCTGTTATTTATGAGTGTGCTAGTACCCTTGTGTCACTCTCGTCTGCGCCCACTGCCATCAGGGCCGCAGCGAGCACTTATTGTCAGTTGTTGCTCTCCCAGAGCGATAACAATGTGAAGCTTATTGTCTTGGATAGGCTCAACGAGCTCAAGAGTTCTAATAGGGAGATCATGGTGGAGATGGTCATGGATGTCCTCAGGGCACTTTCGAGCCCCAATCTTGACATCAGGAGGAAGACTATTGATATTGCTTTGGAGCTGATTACTCCTAGGAACATTGATGAGGTTGTTCTGATGCTTAAGAAGGAGGTCGTGAAGACTCAAAATGGGGAGCAAGAGAAGAATGGTGAGTATAGGCAGATGCTTGTACAGGCTATCCATTCCTGTGCTGTTAAGTTCCCAGAGGTGGCAAGCACTGTTGTGCACCTGTTGATGGACTTCTTGGGGGATACCAATGTGGCTTCCGCCATGGATGTGGTAATATTTGTGCGCGAGATCATCGAGACCAACCCAAAGTTGCGCATTTCTATAATCACCAGGCTTTTAGATACATTTTACCAGATCCGTGCTGCTAGGGTGTGCTCGTGTGCGCTGTGGATAATTGGTGAGTATTGCTTGTCACTCTCAGAGGTTGAGAGTGGGATTGCTACCATCAAGCAGTGTCTTGGTGATCTCCCGTTTTACACAGTTTCAGAGGAAGGAGAGGGTGGCCAGGACGCATCAAGAACCACTCAGCAGGTAAACTCAACGACTGTTTCATCTAGGAGGCCTGCAATTCTTGCTGATGGGACTTATGCCACGCAAAGTGCTGCTCTTGAAACTGCCATGTCACCACCTACCCTTGTTCAGGGTCCACTTTCTTCTGTTGGCAACTTGAGATCACTGATCCTTTCAGGTGATTTCTTCCTTGGTGCTGTAGTTGCATGTACACTCACAAAACTTGTGTTGAGGTTGGAAGAGGTTCAGACTTCAAAAGTCGAAGTTAACAAAGCAACTTCACAGGCATTGTTGATCATGGTCTCGATGCTCCAGCTGGGTCAATCTTCAGTTCTCCCACATCCAATTGATAATGATTCTCATGACAGGATTGTCCTTTGCATTAGATTGCTGTGCAATACAGGTGATGAGATAAGGAAGATATGGCTGCAATCTTGCAGACAGAGCTTTGTGAAGATGCTTGCAGATAAGCAGCGTCGTGAGACCGAGGAGATTAAAGCAAAGGCTCAAATATCCAATGCACAACCTGATGATCTTATTGATTTTTACCATTTGAAGAGCAGGAAGGTACAATGGCAGTGTTCATTTAGTCTCTTTGTGAGATGTTTATGTATACATAACTAGATTACTATTTGGTTATATTCCTGTAGATTTTCTATTTGCATGTTTTTAATCATCACTAATGATTGTTGTTTGATTAATTTGTCTTTTTGAACTGATATCAAACTGTTTTATGTTATGCATTGCTAGAATTATTTAGTCATTATTCAATTGATTATGTAACAACTTTGTTGTGTTCACCATACACCTTGTGTTCCATTATCTCATCAAATACTTGTTGTGTATCTCGTGTTCTACATTTTTCAGGGCATGAGTCAACTTGAACTGGAAGATGAGGTGCAAGATGATCTCAAACGTGCTACTGGAGAGTTTACAAAGGATGCAGATGATGCTAATAAGCTCAATCGCATTCTCCAGCTCACTGGATTCAGTGATCCTGTTTATGCTGAAGCGTATGTAACAGTGCATCACTATGATATTGTCCTTGATGTTACCGTCATCAACCGAACCAAGGAGACTCTCCAGAATTTGTGTTTGGAGTTAGCAACCATGGGTGATCTTAAACTTGTTGAGCGTCCACAAAACTATACCCTGGCTCCAGAATCAAGCAAACAGATTAAGGCAAATATTAAGGTTTCTTCAACTGAAACAGGAGTTATATTTGGTAACATAGTCTACGAGACATCATCAAATGTTCTAGAGAGAACTGTTATTGTTCTAAATGATATCCATATTGATATCATGGACTACATCTCTCCTGCATCTTGTGCTGATGTGGCCTTCAGAACTATGTGGGCTGAATTTGAATGGGAAAACAAGGTATATATCTCTCATCTTTCCCTCATTTGGTATTACACTATTACTTTGTATAAAAAAAGAAATTATTGTTTTACCTTTACCCACAACATTAACAACCATTAAAAATATTATTGCGGGAAAGCTAGACACTTTAGAGTGAGTCATGGTCTGTGCTTTTAATATGTCCTTGCTGTTTTATTATGTGCTCTCAAAAGACAAAATTTGCAAATTTTTTTTCTGGACATCATTCTGTCTATGATAATTACATTCATATGGCTATCTTTTGATGGTTTGGAAAAAGAAATTGCTATGTTGGCAGTGAGGTTAGTATTTAAATTCTTTTATACCGGTCATAATTAGTGACTCAGTTCTGTTATAGTTGTTTGAAGTTTGGTATTACTGTTTTCTATGCTGGTTTATGGCTTGGTAAAATTGAGGTATTTCCTGACTGTGAGCCGAATAGATCTTGCTTTATTTTGTATTTTATTTGATTTAGGCACTATATAGAACTCTTCTATTAGTTTGTTAGTTTTATATACCAATTTTAACCTATGCTGTCTACTGTGAGTTATCATCTCTGTTGAGTAGGTACATGTATGAGTAACGTGTCCCAATTAAGAGATATATTAGTTTCTATACTTAATTATGAATCATGTATAATATACCATTATAATGCAAACAAATTTGCTATGATGTTATTATACCAAAAGTAATATTATAAAAAGTTATATCTGAAATGAACATAACATTACAAGAAAGTTATAAATAACCAAAATAGCTAAAAGAAGACAATAATACACATTAGCAAACTGCTCAGTTGTATTCTTTTAATCTGATTTTTTCTGTAAATAAATTTCTTTTACTGATTCTGTCCAAAAATGTAAAGTCTGCTGAGTTGCTGACTTTAGTCCAAGTACCAAACTAGTGGAGATGGAGAATATGAGAATAAGGAGAGAATTCACCTGTATAGGCTAGTACTAGCTATGTCTATGCAGGATGGCACTGGTTGAGACATACCCAAGAAAAAAGAACCAGAAGAAAAACACATAGGGACACACTGATGTAATTCATGTTCCTCTTGTTGATAGGGATACGGGAATTCAGAGCAATGCATTTCCAGACTACCTGAAATATGTTTTCTGATTCTAGTTTATCTTGATGAATTCTTGTTTCTCAGGTTGCTGTAAATACAGTAATACAAGATGAGAGGGATTTCCTGAACCACATTATCAAGTCAACAAATATGAAGTGCCTGACACCACCGTAAGTTCTTTTCCTGGTGTCTTATTGTCAACTCTATCTTTTACACGAAGGAATATTGTAACACACCTAAGCATTCAAACACCTCGACATGTTCTTGAGTTAAAGGCAATTGTGGCAATCGGTTGTCCAACGAAATGCCTGAATAACCAATATCTGGAATTTTTTTACCCCCAAATGCTTTTAAGAAATTGATGTTCTGCTGATTGGTTTCTTATTTGCCAATCCATATCATACGGAAACATTGATTTGTCAACTTGGGAAGAATACTTGGTTATTGTATGTTATATGTCACATATATGATCAGCTCACTGATGCATGGGCAATGTTATATCTTTTGATTATTTGATGACCCATGCCTTGCCATTAACTGATCTTCCTTAATCCTGGTTTTCATCTACTGTTGCTTTGTTTAGATCTGCATTGGAAGGGGATTGTGGTTTCCTGGCAGCAAACCTCTATGCTAAGAGTGTTTTTGGGGAAGATGCTTTAGTGAATGTGAGCATCGAGAAGCAATCAGACGGTAAATTGAGTGGATATATCAGAATAAGAAGTAAAACTCAGGGAATTGCACTAAGTCTTGGGGATAAGATAACTTTGAAACAGAAGGGAGCAGCTTGATTTGTAGCAGATGCCGTTTTTTCTTCTCTTCCGCTTGTATGTCTAAAATGTCAACATATGTAGCTTTTGGTGGCAGCTGACTCCAAGCTTGGTTTTACCTGGTTCAAATTCTTGTGGCTTTTGGTAGCAGCCGACGCGTTAGTATTAAATTTTTACCCTTTTGGAGTTCGAAATTTTTGTCTGTAATTCTTTCCTTGGATGTTATTACTTGAGAGAAATCTTTATTACCCATCTTTCATTTTTCAACACATGGGGGTGGACATCATATATTTGATATGAGAATCGATCAAATAACTATTTGTACTGGCTGGTTTTACATATCTGCGTTGCCTTTGGATATTGATATTGTAGTTATACTATATTAATGATTAATGATTAGTGATTTCGTCCCTGAGTCGCATCTATTTTAAAGCTTTGTTATCATGCTAGCCTAGATATCTTTGGTTATTTAATCAAACCATTACTCTGAAGTGGTTCTTTCTTTCTCTAGGTTCTATTGTCGGTGAATGTTGGTCTAGATGGAGCTCAATGCTTATCGCTTATCGTGGAACATGTTTACAGTGGCCAATCCTTGTACTATTCGTCCTCTTTATGGTTTGTTTCATTTATTGGGAGCAAAGGGAAAGAAAATAAGATACACGAAACCTAGCTTTTCATTAATTTGGGACTTGAGGTATGATTAAATCAAAAGGAACAAAAGTGGGAAGAAAGAGATACTTTTGTAGTTTAGAAACAACGAAAAAATAAGATTACAATTATTCAATTAATGGAGGAAGTTACAAATAAACAATAAAAGTACTTAAATGGACCCCATTAGTCAAATAAGTGGGTGTGAAATAAAAAGTTATCTCAAAATCACTTATTGTAGTTTGTGATTTTTTATTTTCCTCGTATCCCTCCTAGAAGCCCCCATTCTAACATAATAATTGTTTGCATGACATTTATTACTCGGTAAAGGATAATAGCAATGCATTTGGTTGAGAAATTGTTGACGTAGTTGAAACAAGAGTAAGCATGTTTTGGTCTTCAAACTCAACAAGAAAGAAAGTTAGTTGCGCTAATATTACCCGAATTCAAGGAAGTTCTACCGCCTGGTTGGTGAGGTTCCGGGAATGTTTTAATTGCTTTGCAAGTGAAGTTTTGTTGCTTTTCACTCACTTTGTTGAGTTTGGTGAAAGAAAGTGAATGGGGCAATTCAGAAGAAACCAACAAAGATCATCTTTTTCCAGAGACCAAACTTCATTTGCAAAACGTTAAATCATTAATGCAATCTAAATAGCCAAAGTTAGCAATCATTTTGAGATTAAAACACTTGATTGCCAACGTCTTTTTGAGATGGAAGAAAAGCAGAACCTTGATGCTGCAAGAAAGTGCTTGCTAGCTAGCTTGGAAACATCAAGTGCTATTGGTTCTGCATTAGATGAATCTGGATCAAGATTGGAGCTTCTTCGCCAGCGATGTCAATCCCTGCAAACTTCATTCAGACCAATCTCCATGCAGAAATGCTCGTTCATCGACGTTGGCAACGGTATAGATAGTGTTCTATGTTCTGCTGCTGCTGTCCTCAAGGTGTTTGAATTTGTGCAGCATTTGGAGAATTCTCTATTGACAGACGCTGGTTCCGATCTATGCTCTTATGTTTCAGACGCCAAGAAGCTTGAAGAAGCCTTGAAGCTTCTCACTGATAATTGCACGTTAGCAATTGGCTGGTTGCAGGGTGTTCTTGACTTCTTACAAGACAAAGCGATCACCAATGAGTTTTACCTCTTTCAGGTGAAGAAATCCTTGAGGATACTGCGAGAATTGCAAGCCGCGGAAGAGGGAGCTCGAGTCAATGGAGGTTTTCTCAGCGCAGCCTTAGACAATCTAGAGACTGAGTTCCAAAGACTTCTGATGGCAAACTCAATGCCCATTCCTTTGGTTTCGTTAGGTTCACACATCACAACACAAGCTTTGCCAGGTTCTGTTATGGGGAAGTTGCAGGCCATCATTGAGAGGTTAAATGCAAACAGCAGACTAGACAAGTGTAAATCTATATATGTTGAAGTTCGAGGGAGGAATGCTCAAAGAACTTTGAACACTTTAGACTTGAGCTACCTTGAGATTCCAACAGCTAAATTTGAGGATGTCAGGGAAATAGCGAGTTACATAGACCAATGGGGCATTGATTTGGAGTTGGTTGTCAAGAACCTGCTTGATACTGAGTACATGCTATCTTGCCGTGTCTTTGAGAAGATTGGTAGAGAAGCATCGACCGAGTGTTTTGCCAGGATCGCCATCAGGTCAGGAATTCTTTCTTTCATTCTATTTGGAAGGAATGTTTCGGAGAGTAGAAACGATCCCTACAAGTTGTTGAACCTGCTGGACATATTCAGTGTGTTAGATGATCTTAGACTAAAATTCAACCAACTTTTTGGGGGGAAGGCCTGTGAAGAAATTAGAATCGCGACAAAGGATCTTGTCAACAAAGTTGTTAATGGTGCCTGTGAGATATTCTGGCAACTTCCGGCACAAGTGAAGCTGCAAAGGCCAAGTTCTCCTCCCCGAGATGGCGGTGTCCCTAAGCTGGTAAGCTTTGTAACTGATTACTGCAATCAGCTGCTTAATGATACATATCTACCACATTTGAAAAAGGTCCTAGAAATTCATCTTAGTTGGAGAAATGAAACATATGAAGAGGGTATTGTTTTCACACAAATATATGACACAATCAAGGAAGTTGCAGTTAATCTTGATTCTTGGTCAAAGGCCTATGAAGATATCACATTGTCCTACATTTTCATGATGAATAATCATTGCCATTTCTACAATTTGAGGGGTACCATGCTTGGGGATATGATGGGAGATACTTGGTTAGGAGCACATGAACAGTACAAGGACTATTATGCAGCACTTTATTTGAGGAATAGCTGGGGAAAGCTTCTATCAATTATTGTTCAAAAAGACTTACTTTCATCCTCATTGAGTAGCCAAGATTTGGGAAAGAGATTGCATGCTTTCAATGTAGCTTTTGATGAGAGGTACAAGAAGGAATCTAGTTGGACAATTTGTGATGAAGCCTTGAGGAAAAACATTTGCAAGCATTTGGTGGAATGTATTGTACCAATCTATAAGGCCTATGTGAAGAATTACAACTTGTCAATCGAGAATGAAGGTATGGTTGCAAAGCATATCAAATATACAGCAGAGAGTTTGGAGAATAAGATTTGGTCTATGTTTCAGCCAAAGCTGAAGAAGAATGGGAGTGTCAAGCATGCAGATTGGACTAGTAAAATAAAACAAGTTAGCAAAAGTTTTCGCTTCACTCTAGCTGCTAAGTAGTTAATGTATGTCATTTCCTTGTTATTTTGGCAAAAATCAAGGTAAATGAATGTACTCTAAATCTACATATTATGTTTGAAAATAAACAGGTAGAAGCATTTGAAAACAGAATGAAGTATAATTGTATAGTATGTATATCATAGTTGCAATAGTCAAGTTTTATTTAAATTTGTCTATATAATTTATTTGCCAAGTAGTAAATCTATACTAAAAATATAATAATTTCATTGTTTTAATATATATATATATATATATATATATATATATATATATATATATATATATATATATATATATATATGAAGTTTAAAATATAGTTTTGGTTCTTTTTTGCATGTTAGGTCTTATAATGCACACTCTTAAGTACATTACTGATTGTAGTGTTATAACGACTATTTTACTTATAAGTTATAACCAAGTGAAATATGGAAACAAAAATAAAAAATTTGTATCATGTATATAATTTTCCTTTTAAGAAAAATCGTATTATTAATCCTCTTATGTTACACTATTCTTATGCTCCTTATACATAATATATGCTACACGCATTGGATGATTTCTGATCTTTCCACAAACCAAACCTCAAATACTGCTCCAATAGGCTTCATTAAACTCAAAACTACGTCAAACTTAGAATCAATCCATTAAGATCCCAACAAGAATCCTCACAAATCATGAATTAAATAAAAAGAATTACATAGCTTCACCGATGATTCGTATTTGTTGACAAACCAGTAAGTGGTTACACCAACTACAACTCAAGACTTTATGTGCTTCAATTGTTTAACCTTCTCAAAGTCTAGAGGCTGGAAATTTCTTTCAACCTCCCAAGCTAGTTGTGACATACAATTAAATGTTGACTTGGCACCCTTTTCGTCCGTGACTTCTCGAGGGAAAGGAATGCGGACCTCGAATATGCCTTTTTGAGTCGATAACAAGCGCATGTCAAACCCCAAGCGATCAACCCATATCATCTTTGCTTCTAAGACCTTGAATGAGAAATCCAAGTCATTGCATAAGGTTTGAACTAATTTAGTTAAGCAATGTTCTATAGGAGCAAATTGCAGCACCAAAGTAAAACAAATATAGTTTTAGGTGCAAACCTGGAAATCCAAATCAACATACACATTGCAAAAGCGAATAATGTCTTCCATATTGTTGGTGTTAATCTCACTGACTAACTTTTCTGCAAACTGTCGTAGAGGATCAGGTTGAGCATTTTTGTAATCTAAAGAGCTGATCCATTCCCCATCCTAGAACACATGGGAACAGGTTACTTCCAAGATTGATTTCAAATGTTAACTGTTGGAAAATGGAAACTAAGCCAGCAGCAATAACAAGAAAACATCACACCTCTTGAAAGTCTTCCAACTGAAGAACCCTATCTACAGCAACAATGTACATAAGATCTTGATCCACTTCTTCTCCGAACCTCTTCCCCCACAATGAAACAAGGCGCTGCACAATGGCAGGGGATGCCAAACAATGAGGACTAAGATCTCATCAAAACACAAGCACAGTAGAACACTACATGTTCCTATAACCATGCCAACAAAAACCATACCAAAATATAAAAGCTTCCTTCTAGTAAAGTCATAGGCGAAATTAGTCATAGATGGTGAACTGAATCTAAATATGATTTAACAAGTGAGAAGAAAGAAACAGACCTTGGTTACACTCAAATCTTGTGGCTTCGTGAGGGTGCCTTGAAGTGTACACTGAGGAGTGCGCAACCCAGATTGGTTCAACTGATGAACAAAAAGTTCAAATCAATCTCTTCAATACAAATTCCTCCAACTAACATGTCCTCTAACTAAACTAACTAATACATATCAAATGAGTAAATGAGAAATTTATATTGATCAACTTAATTTCCAGAACATATTACATATACTTTGATCTCATCTAGAGTATAATATGTTATAACAGAATAGAACTAGTAACTGAAAGTATAACTAACTTACAACTACCTTAACTAACTAACTGTCTATCTATCTATATGTAATAAAACATTTTCTTTTATTTTTTGGAATCATTCATAGTAATTACAACTTAATTGGTTATAAGAAGCATAATTTAAAATGATGAGAAGGAGGCAGAGAAGCTTTAGCATTAGCAATGGCACCTGAACGTGGAGGGAAGAAGGGGTTTGAGGAGAGAAGGGAAAAGTGGGATTCAAGAAGAAGAAAGGGGTGCCTTCATGAGGGTCAACGGCGAACCTGACGCCAATGGCCAAAGGGGAAGAAGAACCCTCATGACCCTCTTTGGTCAAAGCAGAGAGGGTTCCCACAGTGGCAAGCTCCATGATGGTTCTAGAAACCTCTGCTGGGAAGGGCTTCTTGTTGTTGTGAGTGCTCAATTCGAAATGGGGTGCTTCTGAAACCGCGGAAAGGGAGCATTTTGGAGGCTTAAAGGAAGAGAAGTTGCTGAAATGGAAGTGGGTTCTGTTGGTCTTCGAATTTGGTGTGAAGGGAGGTGCAGCTACGTGGCGAGCGGGAATGGAGCTATGAAGAAGCATTGGATTTGAGGTTTGAATGAGATCACAGTGCAGATGCAAAGGAAGAAGATGAAGAAGAAGAAGAAGGAGGAGGATGATAACGTTGATGCGTTTGGAATTGGCCAATAATGGAACCACAACCAAGCTTGCTTTTTAATTTATACACTAATTTCGTATTTCCAGGTGTAAATTGTAATAGCTCATGATCATAATTTTTTATTTGTTTATTTTACTTTTAGATCAGTGGTAGTTTATTTGTATCAATATATATCAAAGTCATTTATAACATTAATTTTTGAAACAAAAGTTAAAAACTAGGCTAAAATTTTTATATATAAATAATTTTAGTGTGAAATATAAAAAGAGGAGTGTAGATGGTAGTAACTTTTGTGATTTGTAGCTATCAAATAGTCATCAATGATGATTTTAATGGTGTGAAATTGGTGTGAAATTTCATCCAATTGCTCACTTTTTCTTACTGGTTATGGTTACATGTTCTATAATAAAAAAATTATTATTTTTTTTTACCAAAGTTAGGAGACTCGAACCCACAACCTCTTAATTGAGTATAGGGAGACTATGCCATTTGAGCTATTACTCATTAGCATAATAAAAAAAATTAATTATAAAAGAATAAAACATCATTCACATTTTATAATAAAAAAATATTATTTTAATTATTAAAACACAAAACCTCAATGATATTTTGTTAAAAAATATTATTTTAATTATAAAAACACAAGACCTCAATTTTGTAACAATATTTAACACATAATTTAATTTGTTATAGAAGATTTCACACCTAATAATACAATATAAAAAAAGAGCACTTTATTGTACAGATTAAAATAATATAAAAAATATAATTTTTTTTATAATTATTTTTTATTATTTTATTATTATTTAAAATGTGAATCCTACCTTTATTAATTTCTTTCATTCTATTAAAAAAAAATTCCTAAACTTACATATTTACCATATAATTCAAAAAAAAAAAAAAAGTTCGTAAGAACTATACCTTTATTATTTTCAAAACAAGCATTAATTAATATAATCTAAATTGTAATGTAATGTATATGTATCTGAAACGACATTGCGTTTAGTGAGTGCATATTCATTACGCAGCGTTTGACTCACCAACCTCTCTACCTGCGAGGCTGCGACCTTCTCCCATGGAGGTAGCAGCATCAACAACTACAACTCAGTGGTGGTGGGGGCGCCACTCAACTCCTCCCTCCTTTCCCCGAAAAACTAGCTTCCTCCGTCTCCATCCACGCTTTCCGAACTTCACAGGTCAGTCACATAGCAACAGTAACACTACTTCTTCCTCATGCTGCTGCTTCTTCAATTTGATATATCGGTATGTATCACCCAAACAAACCTCAAAGGACAAAGTTGGATTCTTTTTTGGTTGTTGGTAACAGGTTTGGGAGCTGCGTGTGGAAGCAGAAGAAGCAGTGAAGTGAACGTGTCCCCTTGGGATGATAAACCCTTTGAGATGCTTCCAAATGGGAAAAGGGTTTACTTTGATGAACAGGATGTGGTCACTTTTCTTGATCCTCCTAATGAATTAGTGCCTTTGGACCCTTCTTCTTATAACCCTGCTGCTTATCTTTGGTTAGTCACTCTCTGCTCCACACTTCACACTTCACACTTATGAATTATGATGATGGAATTTTTTTCTTGATTCTTCATCAGTTATAGGAAATGCTCCATTTGTCTTACTTATCATTTCTTTAGTAGTTGGTGGAATCTTAGTTGATTGTTGATGTCATCAATTATAGGAAATAGTTTCATTTGTCTCTGTTACTATTATTATTATTAACAGACAAAATATGAAAGTTTTGTGACTTTTGTACTAATTTTATATGCTACCATGTCCTATTGTATCACATTTGTGCTTCATAGCTTCATAGTCTATCCCATGATTATCATTTGTGATTATGTAATGTCAGTGTGCTGCTGTGAGGGAATACATTGCAACTAGATTTTTGGTTCAATAATGTCACCTTCATTTTCAGGAAAAAGATTGAAGATATTCCTGAGGAAAGACGTCATCGACTGCTGCTTCTGTTAAAACCTAGGTATGTTCCTCTCTCCTTTATGGAAATACTTATATTCAGTAACTTAAATTTGTATTTCAAATTGATCTTTACTAAGTATGAGAGTGTACATCTTTGGGAGATTTTTGCAGACTTGTATCAATCGCTTGGCAGATAGCAGGTTCGCGATATGAGGATTCCAAGCTTGTAAAGAAAAGTGCATCGCAGTTGTTTGCCAACTCCAACAAAGATGATGTTATGCTTGAATATTATAACTGCCGAACAACTGGAGGTTAGTCAGGTGAATCGGTTCATTGTTATTGTAGGTACTGGTCATACATTAATATAATGAATGCATTCTGTTCCCCATTACTCCATGCTGTTCTTGGAGAGGAGCAAAATGGAAATGAATTAAAAAATACAGTCCCCATGAAAAGGCCTATGGACTTGTTTCTTTTTCCTAGTTTCATGTAAACATATATCAGAGTGATTAAAAAATGTCTTTCCCTATTTAACTCCTGAACTTTGATACCAAAAATTTTCTAATTTGACATAACTTGAATTTTAGAACCCCTTAAGTTGAATTAGGAACTGTTTCTTTCTCTGCAATTTCATCCTGCTCTTTATAATAGCTTCTGCTTGCAAAACTCTTCTACTATTGTACTTGAATGTATCTTTTTTGGTTGAAAAGAAAAGAAAAAAAAAAGAAATTCTGTGTGTGTGTGAAGAGAGAGAGAGTGTGTGTAGTTCTCCTTCCATATTTAGCCCGTCTTAATCTTTTAAAGCTAAGGTTATCAATTTTGAACATTTGTGTCATAGGACCAATGCCACTTTCCTGGATAAATTCCTACAGAAAGGTAAACTCACGATTCCTTTTTGCTCTTTGCTGTTTGTAAAATTTATTTGAAGACTCTGGTTGATTTGTCTGCTACTTTTAAAGGCTATATTTTCTTGCACTGATGGGAAGGCCTATGGACGTCTCATTGGTAAGTTTATTACTTTTTGGCTGAGAAATGCATGGATGCCTTTGCTCAGTTACTGATTCAAGTGACATATGGCGATGAACTTACGTACCATTTCTTTTTCTTATATATCTCTAGTTTGCAATGTTCCAACTGTGTATATCACCTTTATCTCGAATCACTTGCAGCAGCAACTAGGCTAAACAAAAGAAAGAAAAAAAAGTAACATTATAGTTTTTTTAATTGATTTATACCTTGAATCTTTGTATATTCATGCAATATTGTAATTGATGAGATGAACATTCATTTTTACTTGTCAATTTTCTCTGCTAGAGAGGAAGAAAAAAGAAATGGTGACAAGTGACAACTTTTATGAGGAACTTTTATGATTGATCTGGTGTGTTGATTGTTCATATTGATCAAATAAAATAGCTATTATTAGAACAGATCAACAGAATATGTGCCCATACACAGAAGGAAAAATTAAAAGAAAATAAGAAACATCTAAATTTTCTAATTACAATATTTGAAATCTCTCCATAATGATGTCAACCTTGTATAGTATCACTCTTCACTTTTTTAGATTGTGATTTCATAATGTCGAGCATAGAACTATAGTTGGAGATTGAAGAGGTTTCAAATGTTAGTCTTCCTTTAAATATGCTGATGTCATTGTGGTTTAATGAAGGATCTTTGAGGAATGTATTCGAGTTGATCGACCTTTTTTTATTTTGTTATTTGGGGTGCCCTTATGGGTTGTGGGTGCATCATGGTTACAAGGTTATACTTGATTGTCCTTACTATTAACATCTTTTTCTGAATTTCACAACAACTCAGGTGGATCAATTTTGGCCCCATTTGCTGACTCTTTTGCTCCTTTGTATTTTGCACTGAGAGACATTAAGGAAGTTATGCCAACTGAGCAGCCTTGTGATTTAGCATATGAATTTGGGGATGGACTTTTTGATGTGAAAGAATTCCCACAAGGCTTTCCAAAACCTGGTAAGCACCATTTGTTTCTTTCATACAATGTGTTTCTGACTGTACGTTCATATTGCATCTTCATACCATTAACTGAATTCTAAACTCGCCATAATTTTACTCTAAACTTCTCTATGATAGATTTCAGCATGGTCTACTACTGTGTCATTGTTTTCTTGGTGACCCTTTTACCACTTCATATGTTTCTTATTCTGTTGTGTGATTATACAACATATAACAAACAGGGTGGCTATGCATCGTTTAAGGTGCTGGCACGTGCCGAATTTATTAAATTTCAGTTGTCTCTGGGTTTTGCAGTTAAACATCCATACCCTTTCAACGATCAACTTGTTATATATATCCGTCATATAGGTCCAGGGGTTTGTATAGGTCAAGCATGGCAAGAGGGAACAAAGATAGAGCAAGTGCCACGAAAATTATGCAGCGAAATTTTAATGGTGAAGGATTATAGATCATTGTGAGATCATTGAATGAATTATTTGTTATACAACCAAGTGATAATAACGTGCCAATGTCTCAAAGGCATGCTTGAAGGAGATATGATTGCATTGCATCCAATGTTTGCTGTTTAGTTAGAGATGGAACAGAGTGTATAGCTTGTTAAGAGAATTGCATGCTGTTAGAGGTTACTTTATTGAGAAGTGACTGCCACAGTGTTTCGATCATAGCAGTGTATTTATATCCTTATTCATTGTACTTTGTAGACATTGATTATTCTGGTTGAAAAATAAATACAAGTAGTTACATTAGTTGTTTATTTGAAATTCAAAATGTAATGATTTTGTTAGGAGTGTACTTACATATTCACCTTTATTCACATCAGCATGCAATAAACAGAAAGTATTTACAATCTCTTCTGGGATTTAAACCTGTTTTCATTCTAAATGTCTCTCAAAACACTTCAGAGCACAGCATACACGCGAACTAAAACTCTTAATAAAAAATGGTCATATGAACAGGGTTTTGTTTTCACCAGCTTAGGAAGGCCAAGATTGGCATATAAGATTATTATTGATTGAATCGTTCTTATATTCTAATAATTAATGATAACGAAAAGGTTTATTTGATAAACTAATCTCTATAGTTGACATATTTCCATGTTAAATATGGTGTTACGTAGCAGTTGCACGTTGCACCTAAACTAGAATGCTTCTTCTTCTTTCTTTTTTTCGTTACTCTTGTTTTTTGTCATGTATTTTCTTTTCTTTATTCTCTTTTTGTTTTTTAAAAAAAGAAAAAATAATGAAAAGAAAAAGGAAGAAGAGAAAAAGATGCAGAAAAAGGAAGAGAAGGAAAAAAAAAATACTATGATGATGATAACGAAGAAATATGAGGAGAAAGAAGAAGAACGCAAAGAAAAAATGCGCTTAACATAAATTTGATTTGGTTTAACTTAGTTAAAAGAAAATTTAATTATCTAACATTTCTTTTTCAATACCAATAAATACATATACTCCAAGAGATAACAGATCGACCAAATAACACCTATTATGTTAGGTAAGAGTTATTTAAACTAATTAATTTAAATATATTTTGATAAGTTTTATAAGAATAAAATTTAATTCTTTTGTAGATGTAATAGGATTTTTATTTAAAAAATTTAAAAATTTTCATACTAGAACTTAATGAGTTATAGTGAGTTAAAATAATTGTGAAAATATTTAGTTTAGATATCTATGAGTTATGTTATTTTTAAAACGTATCTAATACATATTTTATATACTGTGTTAATTTTTTATCTACAAAATTTATTTACCTATAATTATATTTAATAATATCATATTCAATAAAAACACTAATATATTTTTCGTATAAAAAAAATTTAGTCGTTTTGAGAACGAAAAAATAAAAATAAAAAGGAAAAGGTTCGAGAGAGACGAGGTAAGAGAGATCAATCCCTCATATCACATCATCATCATAATTTCAATCAATTCGTCTTCTTATTCTATTTTTTTTTTAATACACAACCTAAATTTGATCCACCTCTCCAATTATTTTTTCTTAATCTACGCTATAAGGAAAAATGAGCCTCATAAGTAGTAAGGATTTTGCATAATTAAATATATTATGTTTAATATTTTTGTGTTGCATCCATTCTTTATTAGTAGAAATTATAAATATTGAAAAATAATAGTACATAAATATAACTTTATATTATACGATTTAACATAAAAAGTGAAAACATTGTCCCATATAGAATTTATTGGGCCTTTATGTAATATATTGGGCTTTTATTTCGTTTCTTCCACACTTAAATTTAAACACTCTTAAGGATTACACTCAAATTTGAAATCGCAGAGACTCGCACGAAATTCTTCTCCATCTCTGTTTCTTCGTAAGTTTCTCTTCTTCTCTTCGTTTTTAGTGCTCTGAATTTGGATTTTCTTCGCGATTTAGGTTCTCCTTCAAATCATTATCACATTATTTACAATTGCAACAGCTCAATCCTGAATGCTAATTCGTTTCTTTCTATTGTTAGTGCTCTGAATTTGGATTTTCTTCGCGATTTACGTTCTCCTTCAAATCATTATCACATTATTTACAATTGCAACAGCTCAATCCTGAATTCTAATTCGTTTTTTTCTATTGTGTAGTTCTAGTTTTGGAAAATTCGGTTTCACGTTCTATGCTAGGGTTTCACACTAGTCACAGTTCAGTATTATGTGTGCCTTGTTTTTAAGTAAAGAAAGATTATTAGATGAATTTTGAATTTTCTAATGTTTTTTGTTCATATTCATAAAGTTGGATCTAGATTTAGAACGAAAATATCTTTTATGTGTGAATTTTGGGTTGAATGTTTGCTGATTTTGAAGAGGCTTAACTTTGCTTGTTAAGTGAGGATTCTTGTTAACTTTGCTGATTTAATTCTCCTTTTGTTGTTCTAGGATGGCTCACAGCGATGACGATGTTCTAGGTCTGGGAAATAAGACTGTGAGCGGCACCAAAAGGAAGTCTCCCGGTGACTCCTCAGAAGAAGAAAAGGAGAAGGATGACAGTTTGGAATCCCTGAGAAGGAAGATAACAAAAGAGCAAGGATAGAAGAGGAGAATGTCCCTGAAGAGGAAGAGCAGAATCAAATTGGAGAATTAGGTTGCAATCTTGATGTTGCAAACCAAATGATGAACAATTCTGACTCCTTTTTGTTACTCAAAAGGTCTCCTCTTGAGGCCAGGGATTACTCCCTCATGACCAAATAAGGAAGCTGAGTAATCCCTGGCCTCAACAGGAGACCTTTTGAGTAACAAAAAGAGCCAGAATTGTTCATCATTTGGTTTGCAACATCAAGATTGCAACCTAATTCTCCAACTTGATTCTGCTCCTCCTCTTCAGGAACATTCTCCTCTTCTATCCTTGCTCTTTTGTTATCTGGATATTCTTCATTCTCAGGGGATTCCAAACTGTCATCCTTCTCTTTTTCTTCTTGTGAGGAGTCACCGGGAGACTTTCTTTTGGTGCCGCTCACAGTCTTATTTCCCAGACCTAGTGTGACACATTTTCACGGATTCCAAGTGCTTAATTGGTGTCGAATCGATGAGGGTACTACTGCAGAGGATGTTGCTGCCCTGGCAGCTCCAGACAATTGAGGCGAATGCTTTTGTGCAGAGTATGTCAATGATAGTGATATATGGAAATAAGTGAAAATTAGGAATTTATGCATATGTGAGATTGATGTTGTTTGGTGTTATGTAATAGTTTGTCATCATCATCTTGGTGATATGATCAGCCAAGTAGAAATTTCATAGTCTATTCCATGAATATCAATTGTGATTATGTAAAGAAAAGTGCATCCAATTCCAACAAAGATGATGTGATTTTTGAAGAGGAGCAACGAATGCATTCTGTTCCCCATTACTCCATGCTGTTCTTGGAGAGGAGCAAAATGGAAATGAATTATAATATACAGTCCCCATGAAAAGGCCTATGGACTTTTTTCTTTTTCCCAGTATCATGTAAACATAAATCAGAGTGATTAAAAAATGTCTTCCCTATTTAGCTCCTCAACTATGATACCAAAAATTTTCTAATTTGACATAACTTGAATTTAGAATCCCTTAAGTTGAATTAGGAACTGTTTCTTTCTCTGCTTTTTAATAGCTTCTGCTTGCAAAACTCTTCTGCTATTTACTTGAATGTATCTTTTTTGGTTGAAAAGAAAAGAAAACAAAGAAATTCTAAGAGAGCGAGAGTGTTTGTGTGTGTAATTCTCCTTCCATATTTAGACCCTCTTAATCTTTAAAAGCTAAGGTTATCAATTTTGAACATTTGTGTCATAGGACTGATGTCACTTTCCTGGATAAATTCCTACAGAAAGGTAAACTCAATTCCTTTTTGCTCTTTGCTCTTGTAAAATTTATTTGAAGGCTCTGGTTGATTCCTCTGCTACTTTTAAAGGCTATATTTTCTTGCACTGATGGGAACGCCTATGGACGACCCGTTGGTAAGTTTATTACTTTTTGGCTGAGAAATGCATGGATGCCTTTGCTCAGTTACTGATTCAAGTGACATATGGCGATGAACTTACTTACCATTTCTTTTTCTTATATATCTCTAGTTTGCAGTGTTCCGACTATGTATATCACTTTTATCTCGAATCACTTGCAGCAGCAAGTAGGCTAAACAAAAGATAGAAAAAAGTAACATTATAGTTTTTTTAATTGATTTATACCTCGAGTCTTTGTATATTCACACAATATTGTAATTGATGAGATGAACACTCGCTTTTAATTGATTTCTTAATGTTTCGAGCATAGAACTATAGTTGGAGATTGAAGGTTTCAAATGTTAGTCTTCCTTTAAATATGCTGATCTTTGAGGAATGTATTTGAGTTGATCGACGTTTTTTATTATTTTGTTCTTTGGGGGTGCCCTTATGGGTTGTGGGTGCATCATGGTTACAATGTTATACTTGATTGTCCTTACTATTAACATCTTTTTCTGAATTTCACAACAACTCAGGTGGATCAATTTTGCATGGTGTCAGAGGTAAGGTAACTTTATTGAGAAGTGACTGCCAGTGTGTTTCGATCATAGCAATGTATTTATATCCTTATTCAGACTCAAGGTAGTTTGTACTTTATAGACATTGATTATTCTGGTTGAAAAATGAATACAAGTAGTTACATTAGTTGTTTATTTGAAATTCAAAATGTAATGATTTTGTTAGGAGTGTACTTACATATTCACCTTTATTCACATCAGCATGCAATAAACAGAAAGTATTTACAATCTCTTCTAGGATTTAAACCTGTTTTCATTCTAAATGTCTCTCAAAACACTTCAGAGCACAGTATACACACGAACTAAAACTCTTAATAAAAAATGGTCATATGAACAGGGTTTTGTTTTCACCAGCTTAGGAAGGCCAAGATTGGCATATAAGATTATTATTGATTGAATTGTTCTTATATTCTAATTAATGATAACGAAAAGGTTTATTTGATAAACTAATCTCTATAGTTGACATATTTCCATGTTAAATATTGTGTTACGTAGCAGTTGCACGTTGCACCTAAACTTTTGCAGCTGTTGCACTCGCAATTTTGTCAAATCGAACCGATACAAAACATAAATTATATAGCATTTCATGATAGGGAGATACTCCCATAAAAATGTTCAAAACATCTTTTTTTTAAGTTGTTAATGTGTTACATTGTGATTGGTGTATTTAAATAATCGGTTTAGTATTTATTATTTAAATTCGGTTCGATCTGGTTGGTTTAAATAAACCGGACCGGATCATGCTTAATTAATTTTTTTTATTAAATTTCTGATACGACGTCGCTCAGCGTTCTTAAGCGACCTTCTCCTCCCTCACCGTCTCTCTCTCACCGTCGCTCAGCGTTCTTCACTCAGTCGCGCTCGCGCGCCTTCCCTACCCTCGTTGTCGCCGGAGGCAGAAGCAGCAGGTCCTGGGACTGGTCATCTTCGTCGTACCCTGTCTCGTCACCGTCTCTCAGTCAGTCCCGCACCTTCGTTGCGCTCGTCGTTGCCGGAGGCAGAAGCAACAGGTCCCGGGGATTCCTCCTTGCCGCCAGCTTCCTTCGCACAACCAGAAGCTGGTCCCAATTTGGTGAGTTCTTACAAATTCCCCAGTTCTTTCCTTTTCTGTTTTGTTGCTGCCTTTGATTTTGGTGCTGAAAATATCACTGAACTAGTCACCCTTTTGTTGCTGAAAATAATCACCGACTGTCAATTCGTCACTGATTATCACTGAACCCTGAATAATTTGTTGTTGAAACTATCACTAAGCTAATTTTTTGTTGCTGAAAATCATCATTGAGATGAATATGGTACTGATTATAGAATTTTTATGGAATAATTTTTTCACTTTTACGTATATAGAATTAAAAAGAGAAAGAAAACGAGTCTGGTTGTGAATGCATTATTGATATTGAAACTTATTTGCCAAAGCTCCATCCTATGTAAACAAATGAGAAGACAAATGACATTACATTGGGGTTTTTCTCTTGTGTGGAACAACTAATTTGTCTTTATGCACATTGATGATCATGCTAGGCGCTTCAATTGAACTTTTTGGTTGGTGGAGTTAACTCAGATTTGATAATATGATATGTTATGGCACTGCAATGCAAGGCTTCTGGGAAGGATTACCAATGATGCTGTACTTTTAGCCGTTCTGATTTTATTAGTTCCACACCCTGCTCCCTTCTTTTATCACTTTGTGTCCTTTTTTCTTTGTGTAGCATTTTGATTTGGCAGTGTTATTACTTACTAGGTTGAACAATTGATTGGACAATTAGTGTGATCAAGGGAATGGGAAGGAAGGAAGAAAGAAAGAAACAAAACAAACATTTCTTTCCCATTGCTTGCCTTGTGACAATGTAAATTTGATTTTGTTGTTATGGATTTAATTTCGTCTAAATAGAAAAAGGTTTTTCTTTTTTTCATAGGAGTTATAGCTTTAGTGTTTTTTATTAGTTTTTGTCTGCTAGTTGCAAAGGTGCAAAACTTGGGTCTCATTTTACCTTTGTGTATGCGAAATTGGTTCATTCTTCATTCAATGTATAATGTATTCTTGACTTCAATTTCCTGTATAGCAGTTAATGATCTATATGAGCCAACGTCTTCCCCTGTGATTTTGATTATTGATGAAATGCTGTATTTGCTGATGTTGCATGAAAATTGTGTGCTGTCAATAAACTTAGTTTGTGCTGTCTTTTAGAGAAGAAACTCTTTTAGTTTGAGCAACATTTATAGAAGTGAAAACAGTGATTTGTTGTGTATTTTGTTGCGTTCAGTTTTCTCAGAGAATGCTGAGGCCGTTGGTGGTATTATTAGCTATGGTGCACTTCAACTTGACACTGCACCTGGATGCATATGCCTTTTGTATTCACTTTGGAGGAATGAAATACAAATGCCATTTTATGATTTTTGTATTTTTTTTAGTCCCGCTATATTTCTAAGTCTTTTGGCAACTAAGTTCAACTAAATGGTTTAAACTTAACAAAAACCAGTTTCATTAGTGAGAATGTATAGACACACTCTAACTTCTAGTGGCATCGCACGCTTCTTCTTTGCGTTCTTTTTTTGTCATTGGGGTGCTTTATGCACTTGTGATGAAACAATAGAACGTTAAATATTCTATGCAATTAAAATTATATACAATTTTGTATAAGTATTATTTAATACATACTAACACAAAATATAAATTAAAATTATATAAAGTTAAACATATAAATATACATTAAAATATAATAGTTGATTTTTGGTGTGTAAAATATTTTCATATTTGTAGAATGAAAATTTAAAAATTACCTTAATAATAAGAGATAGTATGATATTTATAAAAGCAAAATATTTTTGACAACTAAACGTAAATGGAAAAATACGCATATCATTTCTGTTATAAAAGTTAGGAAACATTTCAAGTGCACCGGGGAGTACCAGTGCACCAGTTGTTTTAACCGTTGATTTCAATTAATATATATATGCACTTGTTTTAACCGTTGATTTTAATTAATATATATTATATATATTTTTTATAATTCAGATCAACGTTTAAAACAACTGGAATACCGGTACTCCCAGTGCACCTGAAATGTTTCCTAAAAGTTATTCTATTTATGTATCTTGGGTCTCTACTTTCTAACAATTGATACACTACTATAATACATCATACATCATCCAAAATAAGATGTGTTTGAAAGACGAGGGAGAGGAGAGGGAGGGAGAGAGCAAAGGAAAAAAAAATATGGCTTCATGTTCCAACTTGTGGACTAACTTCAATTCTCTTTGTGCATCTAATTGACTACAAAATAGGGTCAGGGATAATCAAGAAAGTGCTGCTTAATTATTTTTGTTTGGCTAATGCAGTAGATAAGCAAGCACACCATTATTTTCCACTTAGTTTTTTTCCCACTAACTACTAATGTCTGCTGTGGTTCCATTTCCTCTATTCTTATCAGTTATCACCACTAGTGCCTGCTCTGTTTCCGTTTCCACAGATTCTGCCAACACAGTAGCCGGTGGTTCCTTTTTCTCTCGTGGTGCCACCACCGTTGCCTGCTGTTGTTCCTCCTCAATTACTTGTTCTTCTCTCTTTTCTAGTTGTTGCACAACATGTTGCTTTAAATATCTAAACAATATCAGTTGTTTTCTGATGATTTATCTGCTATAATAACTGAAAGTAGTTAAAATCAGAACTCAATAATAAGAATTCAAGATTCAACAACAACAAAATTCAAGTAAAACAAGATGCAGCTTAGCAAAATTCAACTGAAAAATTTAATAAATAAATGAATTCAGTTAAATGCAACAGAAAAGATTCAATCATACAGATTAGTAACTCAGAAGAAAAATTCGATACAGCACAAGTACAACAGATTGGATTTATAAATCAATCTCAACAGCATTAATTCAATATCAATAAACTGAATTCAAATAAAAATTCAGTAAATTAATAACTCAAAACTTAACAGAATCATCAATAATACACCATAAGCATATTCAGAATAAACCACAGAAGAAAACAATATAGCACAAATACAACAGATTGAACTTTGAAGAGGATAAAGGGGAGGTCTTACCTGAACTGCTGCAAGAAGCTCACCCTCTCACTAATTCAATCTTCCTTCTTAATTGTTGTGAATTTGCTTGTTTTATTGATGGTTGAATTATTCACTCTATACCTTATACTTCCCCTAATTCAATATAATTGTTGAGTTTGCCTGCATGTATATGATATCAGTTTATTTATATTTATTATTTTATTATAAAACGGTTTTTTCGGTTTCATTACGGTCAAATCGGTTAAATTTATAAACCAATAAACCAATAGCTAGAACGGTTTGATGACCGATTCGGTTTTCAGAACCTTGGAAATTTGTCTTCAAAATTAAAATTTTACTAGTAAATACAATATTGAGTTTTGGTTCTCAAATATTATTTAAAACTTATACTTGTCATTTTTCATCATAAAAAATATTAAATATATATATTATTTTTAATATATATTTTATATTTTAAGATACGTATGTTAAGTGTTTACCGATAATTTTGATTTTGCGCTTTTATTTTTTAGCTCCGCTGTCACTGACTGTGTTTAACGCGCAAGGCAAGAGTGGCCGAAGCTCACGCCAGATTCTCTTCAATGGA
Organism: Arachis hypogaea; assembly: GCF_003086295.3. Classification (NCBI taxonomy): domain Eukaryota; kingdom Viridiplantae; phylum Streptophyta; class Magnoliopsida; order Fabales; family Fabaceae; genus Arachis; species Arachis hypogaea. The sequence continues at coordinate 1,012,894 of NC_092054.1, read as the reverse complement.
GGCCAGGATCTCATCCTCTCTTGGCCTCCCTTCTCCCAATCCCAATCCCCACCGCCACCCCACTGATTTCCCCTCCATCCTCAATCACTTCGCCGCCACCGCTACAAACCCTCCTTTCGCTTCTACCACCGCCACCGCCACATACCCCACCGCTCACAGCCCACAATGGATCCGGCCCACTTCAAAGCCCGCCCCAAAGCCCCAAACTTTGCTCAAAAACCTCACCGTCGTCGAGCGTGCACTAATCGGCGCAGCCGGTGGCGGAATCGCCGGCGCCTTCACCTACGTCTGCCTCCACCCGCTCGACACAATCAAGACCAAGATGCAGACCAAAGGAGCATCCCAACTTTACAAGAATGCCCTTGACGCGGTCGTGAAGACCTTCCAGCAAAAGGGTATTCTCGGATTTTACAGTGGCGTATCTGCGGTTATTGTTGGATCCACCGCTTCTTCTGCAGTGTATTTCGGAACCTGCGAGTTCGGTAAGTCATTTCTATCCAAAATTGAAGGGTTCCCTTCTGTGTTGATTCCACCTAGTGCTGGTGCAATGGGGAATATTATGTCTTCTGCTATAATGGTACCTAAGGAATTGATTACTCAGAGAATGCAAGCTGGTGCAAAGGGAAGATCTTGGCAGGTTTTGGTGAAGATTTTAGAAAAGGATGGGTTTTTAGGGTTATATGCTGGTTACTCTGCTACATTGCTGAGGAATTTACCTGCTGGGGTTTTGAGTTATTCATCATTTGAGTACTTGAAAGCTGCGGTTTTGAACACTACTAAGAAGTCTCACTTGGAACCTGTTCAGAGTGTGCTTTGTGGCGCACTTGCCGGCGCAATTTCGGCTTCTATAACCACTCCTTTGGATGTGGTGAAGACAAGGCTGATGACTCAGGTTCACGGAGATGCTGTGAACAAGGCTGCTGCTGTTGTGTATGGCGGGGTTTCGGCGACAGTGAAGCAGATATTAAAGGAGGAAGGGTGGGTTGGACTTACCCGTGGAATGGGGCCTAGAGTTCTTCATAGTGCTTGCTTTTCAGCATTGGGTTACTTTGCATTTGAAACTGCTAGGCTCACTATACTGCAACAATATCTGAGGCAAAAGGAGTTGAGTGAAGTGCCTGCTTCTCCTAGCTGAGGCTCATGAGTTTATTGCCGCCTTGTCGGTATTTCGGATTCTCTTTGGTTCTCTCTTGCTTAGTTTTGCTTGTTAGGATATTGGTTACCCCTGTTTTGTTTGATATCTGTGCAATTGACATAAGTAGTTGCTTCAGTTAAATACATTAGGAAGTTAGTTATCCTGTGGCTAAATGCTAGCATAGTTAATATGGTGCTTCAAGCATGTTTTTATCATGAACTCATGATACCTCACTAGGCTATATGCAAGAAATTTGTTGTAATGCTTTCAATTTGAAATTATCTTGCCAATTTTCGGCATAGTTTTCACTTTCCAACTCAACTTATGCTTGGTGTAATAGGATCTATGAATGGTTTTGTTCTGTTGTCGTTCAAGATCATGTTCCTCTTTCACAATTGCGGTTTGGTTAATTCAGACGAGTGAGCAACCTTGTTAGTAGCTGATTCTGGTGCTGAAAAGATAAGATTTCAGAATTAGAGCTTGTTAAAAGTGGCTGAAAGGGATATTAGAGAGTGTAGTTAGTTGAGGTGTTAGTTAAGCTGTTAAGAACCAATGTAAAAGTTTGTTATGATGTTAGAGAGTTAGTTACTCTGTTAGCTTAGTCAGCAGCTTATAAGTGAAGAAGATAACAGAAGCCAAACTTGAATTTAAGTACAGTACGGGAACTAGAAGATAAGAAAAAAAATGTGGAGTGATAAATTCAAATTGAGTTATTATTGCATCATCTATCAATCTATTTTTAAAATAAAGTTCTAGTATGGTAATACGCTTGATCAAGTATATTTATAAAGATATTTGAAGAGGAATAGATTATTCTGAACAAAAAAATTATAAAAAATTTTGAGGCACGTTTGCCCGGACCAGAAGTGGTCCGGGACTGATCTGGAAAAAGAAAACGAAACCTGGGAGAGTAACTAAATCAAGACCGGGTCATAGTTCGGGTCACTCGAACTTGGCTCGGTGATTCATAGAGGTGTTCAGATCCAAATCAGTCTAAAAAACCGCAAATCCGAACCAATCCAAACCGAAAATGAAAATAAACCGCTCAATTTTGGATGATTTTTAGATGTTGGATCGGTTTTTATGCGGTTTAGTTCGGTTTGCGATTCTAATTTTCACAACCGAACCGCAGATCAGTATATCTCTATATATAATAGTAGAACAGTAGATAATACTTTACATGATAAGTATTATAGCTATATGTTTGACAAGTATTTATTCTGAAAAAATGACCGAGTTTATTCCCAATGAATGAGAAGTGTTGTGTTCAACAATTCTTTCCTTGGCTCTACTAGGGTATTGGCTGCTCATATGATCCAATGTATGTATATCAATTATGTTATCTTGTTTATATGTGCTAGACCATTTTTTTTCATGTCAAAAACATAAATAAATTTTTATATACATATTCAATATTAGTTTGCAAGTTAAGTAATATACATTGTGCATTTATTCTTTAACAAAAAATCAAAAT